>NC_137687.1:13178192-13423192 GCF_963989245.1 Nansenia antarctica | reverse complement strand
ATTGGGTGGAGCTCTGAGAGGGGCGGGTCTCCGTCGCCCAGCTCGATGGCCGTGATGCCCAGGGACCAGACGTCACAGCGGGCGTCGTAGGTGGAGTCCAGCTGCTGCTCACAGGCGATCACCTACAACATGACACACACAGGGACGTCTCAACATGACACACACAGGCACGTCTCAACAAGGCTATCAGGCTATCCCCTACAACATGACACACACAGGCACGTCTCAACAAGGCTATCAGGCTATCACCTACAACATGACACACACAGGCACGTCTCAACAAGGCTATCAGGCTATCCCCTACAACATGACACACACAGGGACGTCTCAACAAGGCGTATGGGACAATAGGATTAGGACCTTGGATTACTGTTGAAGTAGTGTTTGATTTTTTTCTTTGGAGGGAATATATTTGCAAAATATTGCGTGACTATGAATGATGAATGGTCTTTATTGTCATTGCTACAGTACAGGTACCAAACAACGAAATTTAGGAGGGGTGGCTCCCCTGGTGTTAGGAAAGAAAAAAAAAAACTTTTAAAAAAATCACAAGAAGGGAAGGAGCTGGTTTACATAAATAAAGGCTATGTACACTATCCACTATACTATACTGTACAGATAGACGACTAGGGTTGTCATATTGCACAATAGTGTTATTGCACATTTATTTAAAGTGTCGCAGTTTGCAGGCTTGAAATGTACATATTTGTGCCTCAGCACTACACCTGATTTCTTCAGTCCAGCAGCTGCCATCAATCCGTCCAGACTGTCCAGGGCCCAGAACCTAGGTCTTTGCTGTGTTCAGGGCCTGGACGGCCCTGTGGTAGAAGCTGTTCTTCAGTCTGTTTGTCCTTGCGGCCAAGGTCCTGAACCGCCTTTTCGAGGGCAGCCGGGTAAAGTGTTCGTACCCAGGGTGGGTTGGGTCCCTGGAGATCTTGGAGGCCTTCCTGAGACAGCGTGTGTTGTACAGCTCTTCCAGAGAGGGGAGGGGGGCGCCGGTGATCTTCTGTGCTGTTCTCACGACTCTCTGTAGCGCATTTCTCTCCGCGGTTGTGCAGCTGGAGAACCAGTTGCAGATGCCGTAGGTGAGGATGCTCTCCACTGCGCCACGGTAGAAGGTCACCAGTATCTCCTGCTTGCTGTGTTCCTTCCTGAGGACTCTCAGGATGTATAGCCGCTGTTGTGCCTTCTTGATGGTGGCTTTTGTGTTGTCCTTCCAGGTCAGGTCATCCCGCATGTGCATCCCCAGGAATCGGAGGGTTGAGACTCTCTCCACGCTCTCTCCGTCGATGAGCAGGGGCTGGATCTCGGACTTTTTCCTCCTGAAGTCTACGATGATTTCCTGGGTCTTTGACTTGTTCAGCAGCAGGTTGTTAACCTTGCACAGCTTGCTCAGTTGCTCTACCTCATCCCTGTACGCCGCCTCGTCCCCCCCCCGAGATGCATCCCACCACGGTGGTGTCGTCTGCGAACTTTACGATGGAGTTGCTGGGGTGGACGGGGGTGAAGTCGTAGGTGTAGAGGTTGTAGAGGACTACTTCTGCTGCAGGCTATATGTTTCACATGTACGCACGCATGCATGCACACACACACGCACACGCACACGCACACGCACGCGCGCGCACACACACACACACACACACACACACACACACACACACTCCATCAAAAAAAACATCATCAATGTCCTCAGGCCAACATGGCATCCCATCCCCCCAAAACAGAATTATACGCATACACACACATACAGCAGACAGTCAACACACACTCTTAAATCCACACCCAGACACCTTCATCATTACCTGCTGGACACACAATTAAAATGGACAATTTGCAAGAGACATGGGCCAATAAACATATACAATGAATCGAAACACACACACACACACACACACACACAGTATAATATCATTATGTCACCTTCATAAACATGGAATCCCAAAGATATAATATAATTGTATGTCAATGGATCCCATGTTTATGAAGGTGACATAATGATTGTATACTGTGTGTGTGTGTTTCGATTTATTGCATATCATGTATCTACATAGACATACTGTACTAACATGCTTGTAGAAAACCACTCCAGTTGAGTCTTTTTGATGATCACATTACGTATCACAGTAAAAAGAAACAGTTAACTCACAATTCATGAATAATTAAAAAGTACACTTATATATCACCATCTTACAGTTACGGTCAAGGAACACATTCAATATTGACGACAAGATTGACCTCCTCGAACCAGCATCTTACATTTCAACTTTCCTTCCCCTCCACTCAAACCCACTTCAGTCCAGATAGGCAATTCCTATAATAATAATAATAATAATAATAATAATAATAATAATAATAATAATAATAATAATAATAATAATAATAATAATAATAATAATAATAATATTACAATAACTTGCATTTGTATAGCACTTCCTGCAAACATTGCAGCTCAAAGTGCTCCAATCATTATATAATCATAATGTAATTATTTGGTCATTTAAAGTCAGTATTAAAAAGATGGGTTTTTAGTCTTGACCTGAACATATTTGCTGAGGTTGCATCCCTAATGTAAACTGGCAGTGCATTCCACAATCTGGGTGCATAAAATGAGAATGCAGCCTCTCCAAATCTCAGCTCTATTGGGCTGATATACTAGCAAAAGGTCAGAACATATCCTGGGGCTGTGCCAGTGAGAGCTTTAGAAACAGAAGGATCTTGAAATCTATTCTAGTGGTAGCACAGTAACACTGTGTTCAGATGGTCTTCAGGATGTCAGTCACCCTGCATCCAGGCTGGTGGTAAACGGCCCAGCTGAGATTGCTTTGCCCCTTACAAGATATCCAGGTCTCTATATCGCAAATATAGGTACCGGTAGTAGCTTCTTCTTGCTTATCTAACGTAACGTAATGGCCAGTGCTGCCTATTCACCTCCTCAGCAAAGATCCCAAAAGATTTCAAGAACCTTTGCGAGAGCTTATCAGGCCTCCAAAGTCTGCCTAGATCAGTGGTTCCCAAACTTTTTCAATCAGGCCCCCCTTGGGTAATTGGAAATATTTTCGAGCCCCCCCTAACCCGGTTCCCACCTAGATTGATATAATTAATTGTATAAAGTTGTAAAAACATTACATTTTCTCTTCTAATAATAACAAGACACATACAGTATATCCAACTATAGTTTTATATTTTATTATGGTTTGAAAAGGAACATAAGTGCTTGGCAAATGATCCTGTGCCACTGAAATATTCAACATATCAACATTAACTAATTTCTACTGCATCACTATTCTTACTCCTCACATTTCTATCACAATTACGATCAATGACTTGTGTGTGCTTGCTTTGCCTTGCAAATCTTCTCAAAGCGGGGTTGTTGTTTTGAGACTGCCACTCTCAGTTCATTCTCAATGTTCAACTTCGACCTGTATTTGCTTTTGATAGCAGCAACAGCAGAAAAGCCTATCTCACACAGGTACGATGTTGCAAAAGGCAGCAGTATTCCCACAGCTTTCTGTCCAATGAGAGGGTAGTCCTTCTCCACTCCAATCCAAAACCCAGCCAAAGTCGTGGATGTGAACTGCAGCCTCATGGTTGACTCTGAAGTCATGTCGATGTACTGTTCCTCTTCCGCAGTGCTGAACATGGCAGGTGGTGGTGCAACAAATGGATCTCTAATCCAGTCGTATTTGGCACTGTCATCCACAGAGAAGTATTTCTGGAAGCTTTGTTTCAGGGCTGAGATGTGCTCTCTCATACATGGAACCACTGTGCTCTGCAGCTCATTGGTCTCGATGAATGCCTTCAGATTCCCAAATGAGTCGATGTCCCCCTGTTCAAGTCTCCTGCCCCACATGTCCAGTTTCCGTGTGAAAGATTGTATCCTGTCTGCCAGATGTGGAAGGTGTGTGTTGTTGCCCTGCAACTGTAGATTCAATTCATTGAGCTTCTCAAACATGTCGCTTAGGTAGGCCAATTTCATGAGGAAGTCTTCATCATTAAACTTGCTGGCAAGTTCGTTCCCTTCCTCCTCCAAGTAGATTCGGATCTCATCTTTCAGCGATAGCACCCTGGACAGCACCTTTCCGCGAGAGAGCCAACGCGACTCGCTGTGAAATAGCACGGCTGTGTGCCCGGAGCCCATCTCCTCGCACAAAGCGGAAAAAATGCGAGCTTTCAGTGGTCTTGTTTTTATGTAATTGACGGTGGTGATAACATGAGACAAAACGTCATTCAACTCTGGACTCAGCTGCTTTGACGCGAGTGCCTCCCTGTGTATTATGCAGTGAGTCCACACTGCTTTCGGTGCAACGCGCTTGATGAGCGTCTGGAGCCCTCCCCGTTTTCCTGCCATGGCCTGGGCACCGTCGGTGCATATCCCCACACAGTCCTCCCATTTCAGATCGGCTTCACTCAGGTATTTGTCTATGATTTTGAACAGTTCATCAGCTGTTGCTCTGTTTGGGACATAGTTGCAAAATAGCAAATCCTCGCTCAAACCCTCCGCATCAATGTATCTGACATACGCTATTAACAGACAGTCCTTGTTACTATCTGTGGCCTCGTCTACCTGGAGCGCAAAGCGTTGGTCTTTTATTTTCTCAACAAGCTGCTCTTTCATGTCTTCTGAGATGTCATTGATGCGTCTCGCAATAGTGTTGTTTGACAGGGGGATAGCTTTGAGTTTTTGGGCTGTTGCCTCGTCTATCATATGTGAAACCATATCTATTGCAGCAGGGAGTATTAACTCCTCAGCGATGGTGTGTGGTTTTTTAGACTGGGCGATACGATATGCCACTTTGTAGGAGGCAAGTTGAGCATTAGACGTAACAGATGCTGTTTTAACGAAACGGCTCTGCTGACCACGGTATTCTTGGAGTTTTCTCTTGAAGAAATCGAGGGGCTTCTTCACATCAGTCGGGTGTGTGGTCTCCAAGTGACGTTTCAACTTGCTAGGCTTCATGCTTTCTGCCGCTAAAGTTTTGAGACAGAGGACACACAGTGGTCGTTCCTCCGCACCGACCACATTAGACGTGAAGCCCAGGGAGAGGTATGTATCGTCATACTTTCTTGACTTTGGCTTTGGGACGTTTGTCATGGGCTCCTTCGCTTTTCGTTTAGCTTCTGGCTCTTTCATAAACTTATCCATTGTTGTTGTTGCTGCTAGATAGCTGGAGGAGGGAGTGCGCGCGTCAATGACGTGAATGGAGCGCGCGTCAATGACGTGAATGGAGCCCCCTCGCTGCCTCTTTGTTACAGTTTATGGCCTGCGCTCCATTCAGGTTCTCATTTTTATCATCCAACGCCCACAACACCCCTGATGGTAACCTTAAGCAAGCAGTGTTTGTTTACAGCTCTTGTGTGTGCATTTTTTTCCCCTCCCATTATTTCTGCGCCCCCCCTGCAGTACCCCCGCGCCCCACTAG
This sequence comes from Nansenia antarctica, assembly GCF_963989245.1. Lineage (NCBI taxonomy): Eukaryota > Metazoa > Chordata > Actinopteri > Argentiniformes > Microstomatidae > Nansenia > Nansenia antarctica. The sequence continues at coordinate 13,417,772 of NC_137687.1, read as the reverse complement.
GGGGTCGCGACCCACAGTTTGGGAACCGCTGGCCTAGATTAACCTCCTGAGGAAGCTTGTAGGGAGTTCCCTGCTTCAGAACTAATTTGACTCAGATTAGATGAAATCGCTGTGTATGAAAAGTACATCCTGTACCGTTAATTCTAATTTAATGAAGTGAGTACAGTAGGCATATGTTATGAAAATAGGAAGCCATTTCCAAGTGCATTCTGGGTAAAGATGGCAGTGTACACCACTATGATAAGACGAAGGAACCAGTGCTTCAGATAAACATGTATATAATAACACTATGACAATGACAATGATAGGGGCGGCTGTGGCTCAGAAGGTAGAGCTGGCGTCTAATGATCGCAAGGTTGGCAGATCGGCGGTTCGAGCCCTGGCTGGCCACGTGTCGAAGTGTCCTTGGGCAAGACACTGAACCCCAAATTGCTCCCAATGAGCGGGCCGGCGCCTTGCATGGTAGCTTGCGGCCATTGGTGTGTGAATGTGTGTGAATGGGTGAATGAGAGGCCATTGTAAAGCACTTTGGAATAAGGCGACTATATAAGTCAGTGCCCTGCCACCCCCCTCTCTCCCCTGGACATTGCTGTGTTAATTGTTCCCTGTGCCTGTTTGTTAACTCTGTGTTCTATGTTATCTGTTGTTTCTGTGTACCCATACTGTCAGCGTCTTTGAGCCCCAGTAAAGCGCTATATAAAGGCAAGGCAAGGCAAGTTTATCTGTATAGCACATTTCATACAACAGGGGCAATTCAAAATGCTTTACATACATTATTAAAATACAGCAAGAGGAGCATAGTAAGAAAATAAAAATTACAATGAATAAGAGCAAATATAAGAAGTAAATAGATAAAACATTTAATAAGACAATAGTTAATGGAAGACATTGATAGAAGTGTTTGTGTTATAAATACAATTCATTATTATTATTATTATTATTATTATTATTATTATTATTATTATTATTATACTGTACCTCTGGGGCCATCCAGAAAGGTGTTCCTACTGAGGTGTTCCTACGGAGGCGAGTGTTGGTCAGCTGGGCTGAAACACCTGCAGAGAGACCAGAGAGACAACAAAGCTTGCCGCCATTGGTGTGTGAATGTGTGTGTGAATGGGTGAATGAGAGGCCGTTGTAAAGCGCTTTGGATAAAGGCGCTATATAAGTGCAGTCCATTTACCATTTATCATGTCTGTCTACAGACATTGTACACAGTTCTACACTGGGGAGTATTAAAGCAGAACTGAGGTTTCTGGTCTCTTGTCAAACAGCTGGCGGAGATGATGATGTGTCATAAGGCCATGAGGAAGTGGAGCTTTTCATTTATTCATTTTCCAGATGGGACGAAAATGAAATTCCAAAGCATGCTGTAACCCTCTGCTGTCACCAGTGACATTGTGCAAAACACAACACACATGCACGCACACACGCACGCACGCACACACGGACACACACACACTGAGAATAACACAACCACGTTGTGATACCTCTCCAGCTAATGATGGATTGCTCTGAATTACAAAACCTTTTGTAACACCAGGTGACTTGCAGCCGCAGGGCATTTCAAGAACAACATTTGAATGGAGATCCATCATGAGCAAGCCTTGAGATTACTATATTACACCATCATTTTTTAAAATATATAGTCTTCAACAGTAACAGTGTCTTTAAGCAGCTTGGAAAATGATGAGAAAATGATGTCATGGCTTTAGAAGCTTCTGATAGGCTAATTGGCATCATTTGAGTCAATTGGAGGTGTACCTGTGGATGTATTTTAAGGCCTACCTTCAAACTCAGTGCCTCTTTGCTTGACGTCATGAGAAAATCAAAGGAAATCAGCCAAGACCTCAGAAAAAAGTCTGGTTCATCCTTGGGAGCAACATCTCAAGACATCAGCCAGGAAGTTAAAGCTTGGTCACAAATGTGTCTTCCAAAGGGACAATGACCCCAAGCATACTACCAAAGTGTTGGAGTGGCCATCACAAAGCCCTGACCTCAATCCTATAGAGCATTATTTGTCGACAGAAGTGAAAAAGTGTGTGCGAGCAAGGAGGCCTACAAACTGACTCAGTTACACCCGTTAATTGTGGGAAGCTTGTGGAAGGCTACCCCAAACATTTGACCCAAGTTAAACAATTTAAAGGCAATGCTACCAAATACTAACTAAGTGATGTTACATTTGTGTTATCTGTGGGAATCTCTCTCTGTCCTCCCTGTAGAAGGGGGTGAAGGGGTTAACAGGAAGCTGGGATGGAGCCAGGAGAAGCAACGGAAGATTCAGAACGGTACTGTAGCAGCAAACATCACAAGAGATCAGGCTGATGTGTAGGAGGGGATTTCCACAGGGCTGACACACACACACACACACACACACACACACACACACACACACACACACACACACGCACACACACACACACACACACACAGAAATCAGCACACACACACACAGACACAGACACTGACACAGACACACAGAGACAGACATAACATATTTGTAAGCATGTAACCATAAAGCCATGTGTGAAAGGACCACATTTGAACAAAGACACCCCTAAAAACACACACACACACACACACACACACACATGCACACACACACAAAGACACCCCTAAAACACACACACACACACACACACACACACACACACACACACACACACACACACAAAGACACCCCAAAAAAAAAAAAAAGCCCCCCAAAAGAATCTCCTGAGGCCGTTCTCTCTCTCCGCTACATTACCCAGAAGCCCCGTCGGGCCACACTTAATAACCATCAGAGAGATAACTCTGCAATTAACATATTCATGAAGAAACTGAAAAAGCCGGCCTCCATTATTCTTTTTTCTCCTCTCTTTTTTTTGGGGGGGGGAGGTTTTGTTTCTTCCTTCCATTATTTGTTTCCGGTGGTGATGATGAGTCACTGAGTGGGCTTTATCTGTTCAGCTGCCTAGTGTACCATGTCACCCCCCTCCACCATGCACCCCCCCCCCCCCCTCCCACCCCCATTGCACCCCCCCCCTCTCCACACCCCCCCTGCACCCCCCCCTCTCCACATGAAGCACCATCAGCCTCAGTGTGGTGCAAAGCACACGTGTAGCACCAGGCACGTGTCTCCCCCCTCCTCTCTTTTCACTCTCTCTGTCACTCTGTCCCCCTCCCTCTCTCCAATAGCAGTCCTCCCATATATACACTGTGTATGAGTGTCTGTCTATATATACCTAGCCTATATACACTGTGTATGAGTGTGTATATGTGTACTGTGTATATGTGTGTACTGTGTGTGTAATTGTGTACTGTGTGTACTGTGTGTATGTGTGTATGTGTGTACTGTGTATATGTGTGTACTGTGTGTATGTGTGTACTGTGTATATGTGTGTACTGTGTGCATGTGTGTACTGTGTATATGTGTGTACTGGGTGTACTGTGTGTATGTGTGTACTGTGTATATGAGTGTCATAGCTCTCAGATGTCTGTGTGTGCTGTGTGTTTGTGTGTACTGTGTATGAGTGGGTATGTGTGTACTGTGTGTATGTGTGTACTGTGTGTATGTGTGTACTGTGTATATGTGTGTACTGTGTGTATGTGTGTACTGTGTATGACTGTGTATGTGTGTACTGTGTATATGTGTGTACTGTGTGTATGTGTGTACTGTGTATGTGTGTACTGTGTATGTGTGTACTGTGTATGTGTGTACTGTGTATGTGTGTACTGTGTATGAGTGTGTATGTATGTACTGTGTGTATGTGTGTACTGTGTATGAGTGTGTATGTGTGTGCTGTGTATGAGTGTGTATGTGTGTACTGTGTGTATGTGTGTGTACTGTGTATGAGTGTGTATGTGTGTACTGTGTATGAGTGTGTATGTGTGTACTCTGTATGTGTGTGCTGTGTATGAGTGTGTATGTGTGTACTGTGTGTATGTGTGTACTGTGTATGAGTGTGTATGTGTGTACTGTGTATGAGTGTGTATGTGTGTGCTGTGTATGAGTGTGTATGTGTGTACTGTGTGTATGTGTGTACTGTGTATGAGTGTGTATGTGTGCTGTGTATGAGTGTGTATGTGTGTACTGTGTGTATGTGTGTGTACTGTGTATGAGTGTGTATGTGTGTACTGTGTATGAATGTGTATGTGTGTACTGTGTATGAGTGTGTATGTGTGTACCGTGTATGAATGTGTATGTGTGTACTGTGTGTATGTGTGTGTACTGTGTATGAGTGTGTATGTGTGTACTGTGTATGAATGTGTATGTGTGTACTGTGTGTATGTGTGTGTACTGTGTATGAGTGAGTATGTGTGTACTGTGTGTATGTGTGTACTGTGTATGAGTGTGTATGTGTGTACTGTGTATGAATGTGTATGTGTGTACTGTGTATGAGTGAGTATGTGTGTTCTGTGTATGAATGTGTATGTGTGTACTGTGTATGAGTGAGTATGTGTGTTCTGTGTGTATGTGTGTACTGTGTGTATGTGTGTTCTGTGTATGAGTGTGTATGTGTGTACTGTGTGTATGTGTGTACTGTGTGTATGTGTGTACTGTGTGTATGTGTGTACTGAAGAAACGTTCAACTCCTTTCTCTTTTTCATTGCTTCTCTTTTTTTTATTATCAGAGTGATACATTCTATCCCATAACATCATTCCATAGAACCCTCTTCTCATCCGTGGCATTTATTATAGTTATAGCCTCCGAAACACAGGAAATAATGATAATATCCAATACAAGATATAGAGATTCCTTTATCTGTATATAAATGGTACAGTATCTAAAGTTATTTATTTGTGATTGGATGCTTATCAAGACAAAGGGATGTTTGAGAGGTCCATTATCTTCTGTGTGACTCTAAAACCAAACCTCCCTGGGCCTTTTATAATCTGCTGCGATATATTCTAATAATATATGTTATATATTTATGTTCTTTCTGGGGATCGTGCAGATACTGAGTGTATCCCCACTACATCAGGAGCTTCTCAATTATTTTCTGTTTGTGCAATCATAATCTTATCTGATGTAGAATTCCTTGGATATTGTCAGATGTGTATACTTTGAGAATGAAAAGAAAGAAGATGATTTGCGGTATAAAAAAATGGTTTTCACCAGGTACGAGGAGGAAGAAGGGCTTTGATAGTTGTTGTTTTCACAGATTATTTGTTTATTTACATTATCTGTTTTCTATTGTTGGTCAATATGTAAATATGTAAATAAATGTGATTTAATTTAATATATATATATTATATTTATATTGAAGTCAACTGCTGTTTATTAATTATTAATCTCTGTTTATTGGAGAAGGGGTAGGATTAAATAAGCTTAATGCTTCTTCCTACTCCTTTTCGGACATGTGAAGTAAATAGTGTTTTTTGTTTTGTTTAGTTTTTTCTTGTTTTTGTTTTGTTTTGTTCTTGTTTTTGTTTTGTCTTTTGTTGTTATAACTATTTCTCTCTGCACATGTTCGAAATAAATGCTTTCATTCATTCATTCATTCATTCATTCATTCATTCATTCATTTGCATACACGATTTGCAAACGGTTTCAATAAATGACATTGGAGTATTCAACAGTGTGTAGATATTGTCCTTCTTCTCAGTGAGTACTTTTATACCCTGCACCTGCAAATAAGTTGGATGTGCATGCATTACCTTTGAACTACCTTGAGAATGGAGTGTAGGTTCAGGTTTCAAATGGTAAATGGTAAATGGACTGACTTATATAGCGCCTTATTCCAAAGCGCTTTACAGTGGCCTCTCATTCACCCATTCACACACACGTTCACACACCAATGGCGGCAAGCTACCATGCAAGGCGCCGACCCGCTCATCGGGAGCAATTTGGGGTTCAGTGTCTTGCCCAAGGACACCTCGACATATGGCCAGCTGGGGATCGAACCGCTGATCTGCCGACCTTGCGATCATTAGATCACAGCCGCCCCAATAATGCTGTAGGCGGTGTGTGTCTGTAAGTGTGATCAGACTTTGGACAGCCTAACATACACACACGTGTTCTCTGTGTGTCACCAAGCCCTCCTACGCATGCTGCAGTGGTATTAACATGCCAGTGCCAGTGGCTACTAGTTACATAACATGACACATGAAGGAATTATCCAGAATTGTATAGTGTGTACACATTATAATAATATATATATAGATATATATATATATAGAGTATAGAATATGCTCATACTGTATGTATTACAGCTAATATGCCCTGTAAGGGACACCTTGCTGTTTCTAAACGTGTAAGAACAGTAAGAAATGGAAGAAACTTAGAAGCTTTGGGCAACACAAGAGAACCAAATCCACAAAACCACCCCCAGCTCTCTGTGCCAAGGATGTCCATTTTGAGATTGCCGTTGTATAAACCAGCAGAGCAATTCCATCTATACTGTTGTAACATAAGTTAGAAAAAAAGAACATTTTGCAGGTCCAAGACAAAACAATTTCTTCTATAACTTAGTCAGATAGAGTATGTTGACTGGGAAATGGGTGAGCAAGTGAATGGAAGAAGCTCAGCGTAACAACTGACTAAAAACAACTGACACCACGGCTCTGAGGATTATGTCTTCCTGCTGACTCTGACTCTGATGGAACCTTTTTAACTTGACGAGTGAGTCATCACTATCTCCCTATGGCTTTCTCTCCCTTCCCTTCTCTCTCTCTCTCTCTCTCTCTCTCTCTCTCTCTCTGTCTCTCTCTCTCTCTCTCTCCCTTCTCTCGCTCTCTCGCTCCTCTCTCTCTCTCTCCCTCTCTCTCTCTCCCTTCCCTTCCCTTCTCTCGCTCTCTCGCTCTCTCCCCCTCTCACTCTCTCTCTCCCTCCCCCTCTCACTCTCTCTCTCTCTCTCTCCTCTCCTTCTATATGTCCAGGTTCACCCCTTCTCCCCATCTTACGTCTTACATTCCTCCTGTTATCTCCCCGCTACCCCACAGAAGAATCCCCCTCCCCAAAACTAATTAGCATCTTTACATTGCCTCTGCACAGTCGCTGATAGGCTACTGGCTCTCAGGCAGCTACAGTATGATGCTAGCTACAGTATGATGCTGGGGGGGAAGACACAGTGAGTCAGAAGAGAGAGAGGAGCTTAATGCTAAAGTGTAGCCTACTCAGAATGAAACGCTGCCTTAATGGAACCGTTAAACAGAGAGAGAGGAGCATTATGCAGATGTTAAAATGTGCAAAGTGTATTGTGTGTGTGAATTTCTATGGACCAGATCGCCACAATACAGATTATTCATCATCCTCTTAAAAAGAGGGACACAGCTAGCGTGCGCCATGCAGGTAAAAGGCTCTTAAAAACAAATGGCTAACTTAACAAACAACCTGAATAAATAAAAAACTCCACACATGAGTGGAGTGGAGACCGTCGCTGTAATTAAAAGGGACGGTCTTGTAATTCAGGCCTTGAAAGGACTAAGTGGAGTCCACCCACCGCTGGAACTGGTGTGAATTATTCTCCTCCTTATTATCAGGGGCTTTTATTCAGACACGAGTGCACAGAGAGCTTTACTCGGTTAAGCTAAATCGATGCTAACACAAGCAAAACAACACTGCAGTCTTGCTGAGAGGTTGAGGGTCTAATGGCTTTGTATTAGAGGCTACCACCTCCGCAGACTTTGCAAATGTATTCCAGCCTCAGTAGGAAAATATCGTAAGTGGGAACCAAACAATTGGAGGTAATGGATTTTACCAGCTGACGCATGCAAGTGCACATACAATAGGAACACTACAATCACACTGAAGTGTTGCGCACGCACGCACACACACACACACACACACACACATGCACACCACACACACACACACACACGCACACGCACACGCACACGCACGCACGCACACACACACACACACACACACACACACACACGCACACACACACACACACACACACACACACACACACACACACACACACACACAGAAATCAGCATACACATACGCATATTCGTAAGCATGAAATCTTACAACCATGTGTGAAAGGACCACATTTGCACTAAGACACCCCTAAAAACACACACACAGTCGCACGCACACACACACACACACACACACACACACACACACACGCTAATGGGAGCGTACCAAAGTCCACCAGCTTCACCCCTCCCTGCGTGGTCAACAGGATGTTGTTCCCCTTGACGTCGCGGTGGATGGTCTTGTTAACGTGCAGGTGGTGGAGACCCTGTAGGAGGGAACAGACCAATCACAACAGGGCTTGTTGTAAACGGTCAAATGAATCTAAATGAATGTGGATGATTACTTTGGGATGAGTTTTTCTATTTGGTTCGTCAAAAAACTTTTCATGAGGTTCTCTGCATCTTTAACAAGACTGTATTTTTCCTAATGTGGAGGAAAGGAGGATTATGTATGGGTTGTAATGTATGTATTACAGTATACAGTATATGGGTTAGCCAGTATCTCTCTCTCTCCGTCTCTCTCCCTCTCTCTCTCTCTCTCTCTGTCTCTCTCCCTCTCTCTCTCTTGTCTCTCTCCCTCTCTCTCCCTTTTCTGTCTTTTCTGTCTCTCTCCCTCTCTCTCTCCCTCTCTCTCCCTCTCTCTTCCTCTCTCTCTGTCTCTCTCTCTCTCTCTCTCTCCCTCTCTCTGTCTCTCTGTCTCTCTCTCTCTCTCTCTCTCTCTTTTTCTCACATGTATCCACCATTCAGAGAAGCCTTACCATGAGGGCCTCGTGGACGATGTAGGCGATGATGGGTTCGTCCATCCTGTCTCCTCTCTTGAGCATGCCTTTGGCCAGGTCTGTCACCGAACCCCCGTTGCAAAGCTGCAAAAAAGCACAAAAGAAGAAGAAGACAATGACTTTCCTTCGCTAAGCCTTAGCATGAGTCAGCACATTCTGTCCAAAAGCTGAAACAATGAGCTTTAAAATCTATTATAACATCTAAATCTGCATAATGTCTTATTGTGTAACATCTTCGGATAAAACGCTTTGATTCCAAAATGAATATTTCAGAGTGAAATCTTAAAAAATGGAAAAGACGTGATGGGGATATTGGATCACTTTGTTCAATCTCCAGCATCTTATCTGCCTGGAACAGCTTATAGGAGGACGTGGGAATCGTGCCGTGAAAAATGCAGATTCTTTAAGAGGGGTTTAATCTACTGTGTTATTAGTCAACAGTGTAATTATTAAAGATGTGCAAATTGTAGTCTTCAAATCAAGTATCCTCTACATTTTAGACTATTTCTGTCAAGGGTTAGAAGAAGAGATTAATCACATTATACAGAATATTATTAAGGTGTCTTGACTCTTGACATATAATAAGTGTCAATTTAAGTGTCCTTGGGTTTGTGAAAGGCGCTACATAAATCCAAGCTATTATTATTATTATTATTATTATTATACTATGTGCACATTTGGCTGTGTTAGCAAGGTTCCAGTGTCAAAGGGACAGTTTTGATTACCAAAATGATTGGTTCCTACTTTACACTTCAAAACATTGGAATAGAAATGCTACCATAGAACCATTAGCATTAGGCTCTTTCTAAACATTCTCATAATTACACTGCAAAAAGTAAATCTAAGTAAGATGAAATATCTTAAATCAAGGCAATATATGCTTGTTTTTTGTCAGCACTAGTTTTAAGATTTGTTGTTGTTATTGGCAAGTGAAGTTTTCCTGTTTTCATCTTTCATGACTAGTACGAAACATTGTAGGAGAAAGAGTTTGCTGTCTGCATAATATTATATGACTGCTGCTTTATTTTATACTGCATGTAAAAGTGAATGTCTCCATGATGTGAATTGTGACTGTCAGTGGCTTGTGGATGTCAATCCAACCATGAAGATTACAGAAAATTGCTCTACTGTATCTGTTGCCAAGGCAACAACAACACCCTCTTATTTTGGTCTTTCTTTGTGTGACCCCCGGACAAAGGAGGAACAAAATGCTTGTCGGTGTCACCCACTGTGATAGAGGGATAACACATTTTAGAATGTCACAAAACAACACAATATCAGCAGATCTTTACCCTGTGCATAATAAGCAGTCTATTTACATGACGGAAGAAGAGAGAGAGATCTACTATGAGCGATGCTTCTTTTGTCCAGATCCAAATCTTAATAGCACTTGTGTAGTTTTATATTTTGCATTTCCTTGTACAATTTGATGAGGAATTGCATGCATAAAAGCATTTCATATTCTATAACTGGAAATATCCATTTGTCTGATTATGCATATTTTCTACTTGAGCTCCTACAATCAGACATCTCGCTCTCACTGGAGAATCAAAAGCATAATTAGAGGAGGACGCTCCCTGGTGTGTGGTTATGGAGAATTAGAATCGCTCTGCAGCAGAGGCCTGACTTAAAATGTCTCACAATGAACCTCGGAGAGGGAAGTCACAAAGAACATAGAACATCAGAACAGTACAGACATGCCAAAAATAGGGCGGCTGTTGCGCAGGAGGTAGAGGCTGTGTCTCAGGAGATAGAGGCTGTGTCTCAGGAGGTAGAGGCTGTGTCTCAGGAGGTAGAGGCTGTGTCTCAGGAGCTAGAGCCGCCGTCTAATGATTGCAAGGTTGGCAGATCAACGGTTCGAGCCCCGGCTGGCCACATGTCAAAGTGTCCTTGGGCAAGACACTGAACTCCAAATTGCTCCCAGTGAGCGGGCCGGCGCCTTGCAGGGTAGCTAGCTTGCCGCCATTGGTGTGTGAATGTGTGTGTGAATGGGTGAATGAATGAATGAATGAATGAATGGTCTTTATTGTCATTGCTATAGTACAGGTACCAAACAACGACATTTAGGAGGGGTGGCTCCCCTGGTGCTAGGAAACAAAAAAGAAACAAAAAAAAACACAAGAAGGGAAGGAGCTGGTTTACATAAATAAAGGCTATGTACACTATCCACTATACTATACTGTACAGATAGACGACTAGGGTTGTCATATTGCATTCATTCATTCATTCATCATTAGTTTGATAGTTCTTGTCACACTTAACTTGTTCACTCACCATCACTGGGAGTGGTGAAAACAAGTGATTCTAATTATTTTCCTGTCCTAACAGTCTAAATCGTACACCATGATAGTGCCTGGTACAGAGGTCAAACACAATGCCAGCAGCAGGATTTGGAGTAGGTGGGATTCTGTATTGCTTTATTTGAGTCAGATACACCAAAGCATGGCGCTTCTCCATTGACCAGACCGGGACGGTACAGGACGGCACGCATTTGTATCTTATCCGTACCGCATGGGCGAGCAGTCATAATAAGCTATAAATGCGGCGCATGCCCAAGCCCTTTAATATAAAAAAAAGCATTTCAATGTTTGTCTCTCAGTGTGTTTGATCATTTTGGTTTAATTTAAAAAAAAAAAAAAAAAAAAAAAAAATTTTTTATACAAATAAAAAAATGTTGGTTAACACCTCGCTCCACTGGAGCGCACACTGGGTTCAATGTCATAGGGGGACCAAGTAATTTGATTGGACAAGAGGCATTCCATCAGATTTCCAGAGAAAATTTACAAACTCAGCCAGTGACAGCTATTATGATGCAATAGGCCTATTATGATGTCATCAATAATTAAAAAGAACCTCATAGCTGTTGCATTCTAAAAAACAGGTCATTTCAGAGAATCGCCTCTTGAGAACTATCGCCTCTTGCTTTTACAGTATAGAAAGTTGACTTTATGAGAAGACTCACATAACGTGATCAGATGAATCAAACCCAAAGTGATCCAAATGCCCCCCAAGGGCATGAAGGTCTGAAGGAAGACAATGAGAACAAGGGAAAGAAGAAAACAAATGCATTTTTTGCATTTTTTAAGCTGGCTGCCCTCCTCACTTGCTGTGGAGGATGTTTTGGAAAGAGAAAGGAAAGACGACACTCCGACTCAACTGATATGCCTAACGCAAATGATAACCACAGCAGACCTACCTCTGGACGAAACCACAGCAGACCTACCTCTGGACGAAACCACAGCAGACCTACCTCTGGACGAAAAACAAAAGGTCACTCACCAGACCCAAGAGACCCTGACAACAAGCAAATGACAACCGGTAAAGAAAAAGAAAGCAAGGGCAGTGGTCAAGTCATACCTGAAAGGTCTAAAGGCAGCCGACCTTCTTCAGCTCAACAGACTCTGAAAAAAGGCTGTGAGCTGACCACAGCACAAGACCCTACCCTGCATCCACCTACGACTCAAAGCTCTTGTAGCTCACGTTCGCGGAGCTCCCTGAGAAGCATTAAAGGCCGTCAGGATGCTACAGTGGACTGGCAGCTGCCAGGTGTCCCTACCTCATCTCTGTCAGAGGAGAAGAAAGGCAGCCGACCTTCTTCAGCTCAACAGACTCTGGAAAAAGGCTGTGAGCTGACCACAACACAAGACCCTACCCTGCATTCACCTACGACTCAAAGCTCTTGTAGCTCACGTTCGCGGACCTCCCTGAGAAGCATTAAAGGCCGTCAGGATGCTACAGTGGACTGGCAGCTGCCAGGTGTCCCTACCTCATCTCTGTCAGAGGAGAAGAAAGGCAGCCGACCTTCTTCAGCTCAACAGACTCTGGAAAAAGGCTGTGAGCTGACCACAACACAAGACCCTACCCTGCATTCACCTACGACTCAAAGCTCTTGTAGCTCACGTTCGCGGACCTCCCTGAGAAGCATTAAAGGCCGTCAGGATGCTACAGTGGACTGGCAGCTGCCAGGTGTCCCCTCCTCATCTCTGTCAGAGGAGGAGAAAGGGAGGAGACCAGTGAGAGGAAGATCAGCGAGCAGCTCTGACCGTGAGCAGGAGACTAAAGAGGAAAAGAGCACACCAGACAAAAATGGTTCTGGCAAGGATGATGACTGTAGACATGACAGCCCTACCAGCATATACGGACTGAACGCAACCACTGGTGACCACATATCCGGACTGAACGCAACCACTGGTGACCACATATCCGGACTGAACGCAACCACTGGTGACCACATATCCGGACTGAACGCAACTACTGGTGACCACATATACGGACTGAACGCAACTACTGGTGACCACATATCCGGACTGAACGCAACCACTGGTGACCACATATCCGGACTGAACGCAACCACTGGTGACCACATATACGGACTGAACGCAACCACTGGTGACCACATATACGGACTGAACGCAACCACTGGTGACCACAGCTGTTCCAGAGGAGTGACACCAGAGTGTCAGCAGTTCGTTACCGAGGTCCTGGACACCACTAAGGAGGAAATGTTGAAGGAAGACGAAGACGAAAATAACCTTCTTCATGATTGAGAATGTGTTGATCTCTCATACCTCAAATGTCATCATAACCATTAAATATATTCATGCATTCATCTTCAAAGTATTTTTGTGTTCATTTGAATGTCGGGGCGGAAATGCGACATGAACTAGGTCACAAAACGCGCGACTATCATGCACAAATCAGCCTAATGTTGGATAGATAACTTTACATTAAATATGTCTACCATCTTTTTAATATTGCCTTTAAATGACTAAATAAGTAAATTATGATTATATAATGATTGAAGCACTTTGAGCTACAATGTTTGCAGGAAAAGCGCTATACAAATAAAAAAGTTATTATTATTATTATTATTATCATCCGCTGTCAAACGCCACAGGAATGAGAGGCCGTTGTAAAGCGCTTTGGGTAAAGGCGCTATATAAGTGCAGTCCATTTACCATTTACCAAACAGAGGAGCCTGAGGAGAAGTGGTAACATTGATACAGTGTAGTAGTGTATCGCGTAGTGTTCCCGAGATGTGGGACCCATTTTGCGATCTCATTATGATTCCGCCCTGAGGGCCCAATACCAATGAATGTGCAGTGTGTTTTTGCCCCGCATGTTTCTCTGCCGTTTACAGCAGTTAATTGAGCTAACCACAGGGAGTTGTAAATTGCCTGTTCCACTTACAGCTTACCATGTACGCTTAGAAAATGGAATTAGAACACGGTAATGAATTGATTTTAATGTAGATGATAATAATGTTGACATGGTGTGATGTTTTATGAATTTGCAAAACTGTGTTCAGTGTTCCCCTTCTCCTTTACCGTAACACTAGAACAGACGTGTGTTTTGTACCTCCTATAAGAGTCGCCCCTCTTTACAATGCTCAAGCTGCTATTTACACACAACGACCACTAGTTGGCCGCTTGTAAATGAGCCTGCTTCCTACACAGAAAAACAGCAATATAGCTTTATATTAGCTAATCCTGATTTTGAAAATGTAAGGATACTGGGTGGTAGAACGCACATATCTAGGAAAAGTCATGAAAGGAGGGTCCAGAAATGTCATCGAGTGCAAAGATATAACAAATGTTTCTTTACTCACATGTCAGAAGGCCCACAGGCCTGAACATAGGGACACCACTTCCACTACTCAATACATTCCCCTGAACAAGACCTACAGTACACCTACTGTATGTAAACCTCCTGATGTCAGTCAGTCTGTCTGTCTCACTGTCTGTCTGTCTGTCTGTCTCACTGTCTGACACCTACTGTATGTAAACCTCCTGATGTCAGTCAGTCTGTCTGTCTCACTGTCTGTCTGTCTATCTGTCTGTCTGTCTGACAGTCTGTCTGTCTGTCTGTCTGTCTGTCTGTCTGTCTGTCTGTCTGTCTGTCTGTCTCACTGTCTGTCTGTCTGTCTCACTGTCTGTCTGTCTGTTTGTCTCACTGTCTGTCTGTCTCTCTGTCTGTCTGTCTGTCTGTCTCTCTGTCTGTCGGTCTGTCTCACTGTCTGTCACCTACTGTATGTAAACCTCCTGATGTCAGTCAGTCTCACTGTCTGTCTCGCTGTCTGTCTGTCTGTCTGTCTGTCTGTGTTCGGTTCTAATAGGGTTAAATGCTATATTCTGGTCAGCCTGGTTGTAAAGCAGGCCATGCTAACCCATCGCTAGTTCAAACAGACCGTAGTAGACTTTAAACAACAAAGAGACACGGATTCAATCATGATTATTATTTACTTGCAAGGAGGATGAATATAAGGCCTCTCCTGCGAGAGACCCCATATTCACACACTAATCTTTCCTCCTTCGAGCCAGTCTTTTATTCCCAACAGAAAGACACACATGTAACACAAATGGATAGGAGGAGGCACTTTTCATGAGGAAGTGCAGTGTTAGCACAAACACTTTCATGGGAAAGTTATCATAAGTAGTTTCTCTGCTGGGCGACTCAGACAACACAATGTCAGGAAGTGACAGGAAGTGGAGGCCCAGCTGGGACTGAAGATAAGGAGTGGACAGTGATGCCTTGTATGGTTGTGCTTAAAAAGCACACAGTTGAATTCTCAGAATAGAACAGAAATGTATAGAGTACATGTACTAATGTACTCTTCAAAACATCCACAACATTATGAAAACATCATTCAAACCTATCAGTCTGTCTGGAACATCCATCCAGTATTGTGAAATAAATGTTATGTATCAGCAGTGCAACAGTCGAATGTAATCACTGCAGTGAAACCCTGCTCTCTCCTGTCAGCCCGGCATACAGACCGCTGTCCAACAGACCGTGTCAGAAGGCTGACAGGACAGTGAAGGAGAGAGCGATGGGTCTGACGTCAGTCCACATCACGGCCGTGATCACCTGTCATCATTAAATTACACAGGACAGGCAGACGGACCGGTCCATTTTAATGAGTCTCCTCAGCCACAGTGTTTCGGTCTTCTTGAGTGAGTACGTTTTAACGCTAACATGAATTATTTCAGACGTGTTGAATTGATAGCTTTCTATTTTAGGACATAGCTAGACCAAGTTGCACATTCAACAACAACTCGTATTTCCCAAAACAAAGCGTGTCTACGGTCCCACAGCCCAATGTTCCCACATTTCTAAGTAGTCTAACTAACACTAACACTAACACTAACACTAACCCTAACCCTAACCCTAATCCTAACCGAACCCTAGTCCTAACCTAACCCTAACACTGACCCTAATCCTAACCCTAGCCCAAACCCTAACACTGACCCTAACCCTAACCCCAGCCCTAATCCTAACCCTAGTCCTAACCTTAACACTGACCCTAATCCTAACCTAACCCTAACACTGACACTAATCCTAACCTAACCCTAACACTGACCCTAACCCTAACCTAACCCTAACACTGACCCTAATCCTAACCCTAGCCCAAACCCTAACACTGACCCTAACCCTAGCCCTAATCCTAACCCTAGCCCTAATTCTAACCCTATTCCTAACCTTAACACTGACCCTAATACTAACCCTAACACTGACCCTAACCCTAATCCTAACCCTAGTCCTAACCTTAACACTGACCCTAAGCCTAACCCTATCCCTAGCCCACCTATGAAATATTAGAAATGTGGAACCACTGGGCTGTGGGACCATAGGGCCTAATTTTGAAAATAAATATAAGAAATGTGGGACCATTGGGTTGTGGGAACATAGGGATGACTCCCCCAAAAATACCCACATTTGACCTTAAAGGAAAATCCACTGACTCCTACACAGACTAAAACTTCTGTCAGAGTCATTTTTAAACCTCATCACCCGCTCATCACCCCCGATTACCTTCAGGAGACGTTATTCCTGTCAGACTTGGACAGGATATCATCGTAATTCCTCACATGTGGATGTGGATGGAGATGAGACTCAGGGCTAATGCAGCTGCCATCGCCAGCTCCCTCTACCTGCTACCAGACTAGCTTCTGGCGCTAGAAGTCTTATCCCGCTATTTATACCCACCATCAAAACGGCAGGATGGAATAAAGTCCTGATAATGACAATAGCCAATGGCGAGGGAGGATAATATATGCAGCACTCTAGCTGCCTACCAAGCTGAATTTTGGCTAGATATGTATGTTGTTATCGTTGATATCGATAGAGCATCAACAGGCTAAAAACACATAAACTACACATAATTAGATGTTCACACAGTCCTTGCTTTTGAACACGTCCTAAAACGTACGTTTGTTTACAAGCCATGGATCACAAACAGTAGCATGAAGCAAGATGGCAGACAACACAGTGAATCCAATTCACAAATTTCGAGTATTTAGTGATCCTAAAACTGTTGTTTGTTATAATATTGAGTGGGCTCTTATTTTTAAAAGAAGCTTTTTGGTCTTTTCACCAGATCGTGTCACTATTATGATGAAATGCTTTGCCAAAACATGTTAGAGGCCCAAATCTCCCAAAACTTCTCACTCATTGATGATAAATGGACTGACTTCTATAGCGCCTTATTCCAAAGCACTTTACAACTGCCTCTCATTCTCCCATTCATTCACACACACAATCACACACACATTCACACACCAATGGCGGCAAGCTACCTCGCAAGGCGTCGGCCCGCTCACTGGGAGCAATTTGGGGTTCATTGTCTTACCCAAGGACACCTAGACATGTGGCTAGCCGGGGATCGAACCGCCGATCTGCCCTGACCTCGTGATCATTAGACGCCGGCTCTACCTCCTGCTCCACAGCCGCCTCATTAACCTTGTGACAAAAAGGCAGCCGCACAATAACCATGTGCGTGTGTGTGTGTGCATGTGCATGTGTGTGTGTGTGTGAGGCTCGGGTGAGTGGGAGAAATGCTGTCTTTGTCCCAGTGACCTTATCCTTTACTCTGGTATAATGGCCGAGGTGTCTGCTTTCTGACTGCGTTTACTGAAAGGCCTTGACAAACAATGCCTTTTTAAACCTCATTGTCCATTAATGACGCTAGGGCTTAAAGGTGAGCTGGAGCTGGGGATTCTAAGGACAGGGCATCAGAGACAGTCAAACAAGTGCAAGCAAGTCAAGTCAAGTGCAAGCAGGCGGCCGCGGCACAGGAGGTAGAGCTGGCGCCTAATGATCGCAAGGTCGGCAGGTCGGTGGTTCGAACCCCAGCTGGCCACATGTCGAGGTGTCCTTGGGCAAGACACCGAACCCCAAATTGCACTCTGACAGCCAAGAATCTTAAGGTGACCCTTGACATTCACTTGACCTGCGCGGCGAACATCACAGCGAAACTGCGCTCCTGTAGATTCTTCCTCTATAAGGTCAGAAGGATACGTCCATTCCTCACCAGAGAAGCAGCACAACTCTTGGTCCAGGCAGTTGTGATCTCCCGCCTTGACTACTGCAATGCACTCTTGATGGGCTCCCAGCAGACCTCTGCAGCTCATCCAGAATGCTGCTGCCCGTCTGGTTTTCAATCTCCCCAAATCCTCCTATGTCACCCCTCTCCTCCACAACCTGCACTGACTCCTGGTAGCAGCTCGCTTCAGATTCAAGACCCTGGTGCTCGCCTACCAGGCGGTAAAGGGAACAGCCCCTCCTTACTTGCAAGCGATGTTCAGCCCCCAAACATCTATCTGATCCCTCCGCTCTTCCACCTCAGCTGGCCGCCTGGCACCACCGCCTCTACATGGATGCAGCGGTCGCAGCTTTTCACTCTATTGGTGACCCGGTGGAACGAGACTACAGACTGAAGACCTCCATCTCTTCAGGCTACATCTTGACTGTCCCTCCTAAAGACTGAAGACTTCCATCTCTTCAGGCTACATCTTGACTGTCCCTCCTAAAGACTGAAGACCTCCATCTCTCTTTAGGCTACATCTTGACTGTCCCTCCTAAAGACTGAAGACCTCCATCTCTTCAGGCTACATCTTGACTGTCCCTCCTAAAGACTGAAGACCTCCATCTCTCTTCAGGATATACTGTATCTTGACTGTCCCTCCTAAAGACCTCCTCAACCCCCCTACCCCTCTGTACAGTTCTTCTACTGCTAGTGAAAAAGAAAATAAGTAATTTCTTCTAGTATTGTGGCACTTGGTCCTAGCATAAATCTTTGCTTATGACGACTGGTATAGACGATTCACTTACTTTAGACAAATACATCACTTGTGAGTCATGGATAACATGTTTTCCATGTCTTAACATTGGCTTATAACACTCAGCTTCAGACCATCTCACAATTAAAAACTATTTTTTTTAAAGTTACTTATTTACATAAATACAACTTTAAGTCTAACATTGATGTAGTGTAACTATCCTCACCAATGGATACTTTAAATAAGTCTGACCTGTTCTAATTTTCCCCTCTGTATTAAATACCCTCTAAAATACCCAACTGTTCTGGTTTTCCCTTGCTTAGGAACCAATAATATGATTTTATGATTTTTGTGTCATACCCCAGGAAGACTAGCTAATGTCATGGCATTAGCTAATGGGCGTCCTAATAAACAAACAAACCAATAGTATGTCTGTCCCAAAACGTGCCGTTCTGACTCTTGAAATGTATTTTGTACAACACTCTGTACAACATGTGTCTGATATTATCACGGTTGTCACCATACAGTATAAACAAGAAACAAGGCTCAGATAACCCCGTCTACAGTAACCTTATAGGAGAGGTGATTACTTAAGCTGATTCTCACAGGATCAGTTGCTCTGACAGGTCAGTGGGCTTACGTAAGCGATGACAGAAGCGAGGGCATTTACTGTATCGTTCAAATATTGTCTGTGTCCAAACGAAGCCTCTTAGATGTTATTGCAATGGGTGTCTTTCTCCCAGAGAGAGGCCCCAAGAGAAAGGAACAAGATAAGTACCGTTACGCCAAATATTTTATTCCTTCAGCCATTCGGCTGCTAAATGAGTAGACCCAGCAGGGAAAGAGGGGGTCCTGCCATCTCCTATGCACCTTTTTGTTTTGCATCCTTGAATCTGTTCTTAAACTTGAATTGTGAACTTATGTCGTTTTTATGTATTTATTGAACTGTCCTTAAACTTGAACTGTCGGACTTGCACTTGTGGACTGGGTGCTGAGCTCCAGTGATGAGTATGTTGTTGTGTGATGCATTATTTGTGGCCATGAACTGTGGAAACTGAATTGCCCTTCAGGGATAAATAAAGTATTCTGTATGTGTATCTGTACCTATTCTCCCACGCCATGAGGGCAGAATATACTATTGGAAGTGAGCAGCACAGCTCACTCTTCTCTAGCTCAGTGATCAGTAATGTTGTAGAGGATATGGGAGACTGGAGTTCAAATACAGGGCGACATGTATAGATCAAATGACAGTGTGGGCGGCTGTGGCGCAGGAGGTAGAGCAGCCGTCTAATGATGGAAAGTTCGGCAGATCGGTGGTTTGAGCCCCGGCTGGCCACATGTCGAGGTGTACTTGGGCAAGACACTGAACCCCAAATTGCTCCCAATGAGCGGGCCAGCGCCTTGCATGGTAGCTTGCCGCCATTGGTGTGGGAATGTGTGTGTGAATGTGTCTGTGAATGGGTGAATGAGAGGCCGTTGTAAAGCGCTTTGGATAAAGGTGCTATATAAGTCAGTCCAATTAAATACAGTGCGACATGTATAGATCAACTTGTTGAACTTCCCTTAATCCCTTTATCACATTTCAATGAATGTTAGGTCGCTATAGCACAAATGTTGTTATTGCATCCATACTCATCTGGTATGGTCTAGAAGACTTTCTTACTATACACTGTACTGTGTATGGTAGCCATTGCATGATCAATATTATACATTTTCTACCATTTTGTAGACTAGAATAGAATTGCCTGAAGGTGTACGTTTTTACAATTCACATTCAAGCAGAGCTTTCATTTATATCTGGATACCAATATATTTACCCAAGAGAGGTCTGGAAGGTGAATGTTTGCTTGGGGGACATAGCCTCAATGATTGCTGACATCTACAATGCAATCTGAAAGTAACCTTTGTCACACCGTGAGTTTAGAATTATAAGGTTCTATCTCCGTTTAGGGTAGTTCAGAGATATTGAGCGTCAAAGTTTTTACATTCCATTATGTTCCGTGAGATGGAACCTTTGTATTTTATGAATTACTAACTCAAACATTTTTAACATTTTAAAAATAACATCACACAGGCACACCTAATGGATCAGATTATGTACAAAACTCAATTTTTACAAAAATGAAGATAGAACCTTATAATTCTAACGTCACGACACGTATATTGTTTCTAAGAATATGCCAGAACAACATCAGAGTGGAACAGTGGGTACTAGTATTACAACTGACATCTCTGGGAAATGATAATGTCTTGCCAACTCTCTGTTTAGATGTTTTGATAACATTCAGTATGAAACGTGACACTTTCTGACTGGCTTATTATTAAGATAATAAAATAACTGTGTGAGACGGTGTTACCACATCCTTCTTCACATTTGTAAATGATAAATGGACTGACTTATATAGCGCCTTATTCCAAAGCACTTTACAAGGGCCTCTCATTCACACACACATTCACACACACACATTCACACACCAATGGCGGCAATCTGCCATGCAAGGCGCTGGCCCGCTCATTGGGAGCAATTTGGGGTTCAGTGTCTTGCCCAAGGACACTTCGACATGTGGCCAGCCGGGCTCGAACCACCGATCTGCCAACCGTGCGATCATTAGACGCCGATTCTACCTCCTGAACCACAGCCGCCACACACATTAGTGGAATGTTTTGGTTTAATGTCGTCTCACCAACTAGCGTCTTCCATCGTGTCTTCATGGTTGACATCCTTTGACATTGACCTTTGACCTTTATGCAATGTTGTGATTTAGACATCGCTGCACCGTACCATATCCCGTTATGAATGATGTACAGAGGATGTACGATACAACCAAAATGCCATGTTAATGCTACCTCTGTTTTAAGAGAGTTTAACACTAGAACAGCCGTCAAATTTCAGGACCCTCCTTTCATGACTTTTCCTAGATATGTGCGTTCTACCACCCAGTATCCTTACATTTTCAAAATCACATCAGGATAAGCTAGTATAAAGCTATTTTGCAGTTTTTCTGTGTAGGAGGCAGGTGAATTTACAAGACGGCCAACTAGTGGTCGTTGTCTGTAAATAGCCGCTTCCCATTGTAAAGACCCAGGGAACATAGGACCTGGGGAACATAGGACCTGGGGAACATAGGACCAGGGAACATAGGACCAGGGGAACATAGGACCCAGGGAACATAGGACCCAGGGAACATAGGACCCGGGGAACATAGGACCCGGGGAACATAGGACCTGGGGAACATAGGACCCAGGGAACATAGGACCCGGGGAACATAGCTTCGCTCCCCCCACATGCTAACCCAGGGTTAGAAGCAGACCTACTGAGAGCAGCACTGTATGAGTAAAAGCCACAGGGTATTTAAACGTCAGACCACTAATCTATCTCTCCGGCTCATTTCTCTGGTTGAACAATTACCTCGATCCATCACTGGGATCACGCTCACGATAATTACGTCTACCAGTGTATAATTGAAACAAATATATCATGCAATCTTCCCCCTAGTTAGTTTATCTACATTAAAACTGCCATGGCTGTAATAATCATTAATCGCATGGTGGAATGGTGGTCAGAGATTGATCCAAGCACTGTGTTCTCGGAACGAACCTTGTGAACCCTGAACCTTGACACTGACACAGCCAGAGTATTTTTACAACAGCTTTTAAGCCTTTCTCCTTACTAATGGTTTTCTGAGCCATCCAAAAGCTCATCCTGTTGTAACGGTCAGAGCTAAGGAACCCAAGTTCTGCTAAGTGCAGAACACTTGGACATAAGTATTCAACATATCAGCCATTTTTATTCAACATATTTCGTACATATTTTCGTATTCACACAAAATGTAGACCAGACATTGGTATTAACTCAATAAAACAGCAAAAAAAATATCTTTTTTTTCAATTCTTAAAAAAGGGTTACGCAATAAAGTAGAATGACACAGGAAAAAAAGTATTGAATACACAAAAAGCACTAAACCAGCTCATGCCACTAATAAGTTCTCCTACCTGTGCTAATTAGAATCAGCTGGGTTAGTGCATGTAGGTGGGGAAGTACTTCTACTCTTTGAAAAAAAGCTTTCCTGCAAGAAACATCTCATGATGGGGAGAGGCAAAGAGCTCTCCCAAGACCTTTGCAACAAGATTGCCCTAACCCTTACAGACGGATTTCACAACTCCTAAATGTTCCTCTAAGCGCCATTGGGGCCATTATCCACAAGTGGAAGGAACATCGCTTGACCATCATCCGGCCATGCACAGGAACCCCATCCAACACCTTTGGGAGGAATTGGAACGCCGACTGCGAGCCAGTCCTTCTCGCCCAACATCAGTTGCCCGACCTCATTAATGCTCTTGTGGCTGAATGGGAGCAAATCCCCTTAACCATATCCCCTCAACCATAAAATCTATCAGAAAGCCTTCCTAGAAGAGTGGAGGCTGTTATAGCAGCAAAGGTGAGACCAACTCCATATTAATGCCCATGGTTTTTGGAATGATGATGATTTTATCATTTGAAAGCTTACAATCTACCCTTTCGTAATCTGGAACAAAAACAGAAAAATGATGTTGCGAGACTTGCAGACTTTTTAACCAGACCCAGTCACATATTGGGTAAAGCCAAACATGCTCTTGAAAGATGTCAGAGTCTGCCAACAATTTAACTGGCTTGCACTGTAGGTGTATTGGCCTTATTGGCCTTATTGGCCTGGTTGCTAACCGTTCAGGAGAAGCCTAATGTCCACTGATTAGAATAACAAGCCTAAAATACATCTGCAGAGAATAGACTGCAATATCAATTTATGACTAACAAGATGGTGGAACAGCCATTAGGTCCACAAACATAATAATAGAGAATGTGAAATTGTTTTAGTGTCATGGGGATTGTTTGCATAATGGGTAATAATTACCGTACTGCATGTTTTTCAAAGATCTGAGGCCATTAAACTTGATTTAAAGTAAACTCTTAATTACTTACTACTTAATTATTTACTTCATTATTATTATTTATTTATTATCAGCAAAGCACTTTCATCATAATTTTAAGTAGCTCAAGATCTTCATGTGAAGTAAAAAACTCAGTCTTGCGAGACCAAGGCACATGGGCCTACTACCACTGAGCAAACCAACACTTGAAGTCCAGGGTCCACAACCTTACATTATTCCTCATTAGAGACTAATATCGGCCGTCTTTGAAGTTTGGGTCCATCGGTCTCGGGGCTTCAATGGAGACAGATTGGGGGTGCGACAGATGAAAGCTCAGTCGCCTCTCCTCCACATGTGCTAACATAAAGGAGACACACAACAGACGCTGAGCACCGGAGCCCCGATGAGGAAGCAACAACAAAGTGGAGGGAGGAGGCAATCTGTGTGAATCCTCATCATAGTGAGGAGGGGGGGGGGCTGTACAGAGGTCTGCGGGGGAGGGGGGGGGGCTGTACAGAGGTCTGCAGGAGGGGGGGGGGGGGGGGGGCTGTACAGAGGTCTGCAGGAGGGGGGGGGGGGGGCATGCTGTGTGGAGATCATCTGATCCATTCACGGACAATTACAGTTCAGAGGGGAGGACAACGGTAACCATGGTGATCTCATCATCGTCACCCAACCCCTCTCTCTCTTCCTGTCCTTTTGTCGTCGTCCCACCCCCCCCCGGCCCCCAAATCCTTTGCCTCATATATACATGTGTCCATGTGCCCATACACACATAAATAAACACACACACAAACAGAAACGCATGCACGCACGCACGCACGCACACACGTACATGCATGTGTGTGCGTGCGTGCATGCGTTTCTGTTTGTGTGCGTGCATGGGTTTGTGTGGTGTGTGTATTTATGTGTGTATGGGCACATATGAGCCAAAGGATACACACACACACACACACACACACACACACACAAACTGCACTCCACCCAGTCATGTGACTGGCCCTGATTGCAGCCCCTAGGATTAGCTCTGGCAGGTCTGGCCATGCTAACACCACAGAAGGTCTTTGCATCAGGACGTAGTCTGCATACAGATAAGCGAACTCAAAGAGGAGTTTAACTACAACAAACTAGCAAAGCTGAAAGGCTGAACTCTCCCAGACACTGGCTTTGCTTTTCTAACTTGCTGTGGCACAGCAAGAACAGCCATGGGCGGGGTCATTTGAACCCTGTGAGTAAAGAAAAGTGTTCTATCTTTGCAATCTATCAAATTTCAGGACCCTCCTTTCATGACTTTTTCTAGATGTGTGCGTTCTACCACCCAGTATCCTTACATTTTCAAAATCACATCAGGATAAGCTAGTATGAAGCTATTTTGACATGTTTCTGTGTAGGAGGAGTCAGGCTAATTTACAAGCGGCCAACTAGTGGCAGTTGTGTGTAAGTAGCAGCTTCCCATTGTAAAAACGTCATGGTCATTTGACCCCTGGGGCGGCTCTTTTAGTAGGTAAAAAAGGCACGGCTGTTCTAGTGTTAACTTGCTTTTCTAATTGTGTTCCACTGAAATGGACACTGGGGGTGTCTAACAATGAAAACAAAGTCACAGTTGTTGCTGTGTGGTACTGGCCTTGTGACACATTTATTAGGTTATATTGTGACACATATATATGGGTTTATTATACCCTTCTTGTGGGGAGGCTGTGGCGCAGGAGGTAGAGCTGCCGTCTAATGATCACAAGGTTGGCAGATCGGCCAAGTTCGAGTTCGAGCCCCGGCTGGCCACATGTCGATGTGTCCTTGGGCAACACAAATTGCTCCCAGTGAGCGGGGCCGGCGCCTTGCATGGTAGCTTGCCGCCATTTGTGTGTGAATGTGTGTGTGAATGGGTGAATGAGAGGCCGTTGTAAAGCAGATTTGGATAAAGGCGCTATATAAATGCAGTCCATTCTAGCTAGGACTGAGGTCTGTGGTGAGAATGCGTTTGGCCAGCAGAGTGGGGTGGTTTTGTTGTTTTCATTATAGCGGCTGTATGATAACAGAACACACCTGCTGTTCCGTTATTTGTAGTATTCAGTCGATATTTGACTTTAACTGAGAGATGTATCGATCTTACTCAGGCAATTATACAAACACTTAGACGGGTCACTGAGAATGACCGCTAAGGAAAACAGAGAGAAACACAAGATGGCAACGTGAAAACTATCTACTGGGCTAGCGTAACATGGAGAGGACTGATGCTAATGTTGTTACTGTCCCCTGGCAGAGCTTGTGTTATGGGAGCTCTGCCCAAGCTCTCTCTTACTGTACCTATACTTACATTACACACCGTAGCGAAGGATAGGGTGATGCTACCAGGCTCACACACCACACAGAGGGATAGGGTGATGATGCTAGCAGGCTCACACACCACACAGAGGGATAGGGTGATGCTACCAGGCTTACACACCACACAGAGGGATAGGGTGATGCTACCAGGCTCACACAGCACACAGAGGGATAGGGTGATGCTACCAGGCTCACACACCACACAGAGGGATAGGGTGATGATGCTAGCAGGCTCACACACCACACAGAGGGATAGGGTGATGCTACCAGGCTTACACACCACACAGAGG
Source organism: Nansenia antarctica (assembly GCF_963989245.1). Classification (NCBI taxonomy): domain Eukaryota; kingdom Metazoa; phylum Chordata; class Actinopteri; order Argentiniformes; family Microstomatidae; genus Nansenia; species Nansenia antarctica. The sequence goes on along the minus strand of NC_137687.1, from coordinate 13,391,503 downwards.
GATAGGGTGATGCTACCAGGCTCAAACAGCACACAGAGGGATAGGGTGATGATGCTAGCAGGCTCACACACCACACAGAACACAATGTCTCTATGATGCAGGCACGGGGAAGGACCTTCCCTGAGGCAAAGTGACCTGCATAAAATGCTGTTGACTGAAACACACACACACACACACACACACACACAGACACGTATGCACACACACACACACACACATACAGACACACACACACATACACACACACGCATGCACGCACGCACACACATGCACGCGCACACACACACACACACAAATACACACATACACACATACACACACACACACACACACACATACACATTGTACACACATACACACACACACACACACACGCCATTCGTGGTCGACCAAACACAGAAACCAGGTGTGACACTTGACCCTGTGTGTTTTCCCACCAAAACCTCTTGGGCACCAGCTGACCAGTGTTATCTAGCTACCAGCCACTTATACATCTGAACAGGCCTCGACTGGCCTCTCTCATCACAGCAGGAACACAGATTACAGGGTCAAAGGTCAGATAGCACAGAGACGACTTGCCCAGACCTCTCCAACACTTCTCTCACCACCAGGTTGACCTCCATTACACGTTTCTCTGGAGCTTGGCATTTCAAAGAGCGTCTGGGGGGAAATGAAATATGAGGGGACAGGGGCTAGCGCCTTTTCAACTGTGGGAAAAAAACAGCATCAAGGTCCCCTTGAACCTCTCTGTGAACATCGGCATTTCCATGCAGAATGAGTCAGGTAGCTGCTGTCAGCTGTGGGGTGGGTTGGTTGTTTGTATGCAAGACGAATGCATCCGGTTTGTCCGAGCAGAGCAGGGACTTGTTTTTCAATTGGGTATTGTTATGTACTTTACATTGTGTATTTGTAAAAGACAAATCGTGAGCTTAGAATTATAAGGTTCTATCTCTGTTTAGGGCAGTTCAGAGATAGAACTAGATTCTTGTACAGGATATCCTCACTTGTCAGTAAAAACACACTGAGGACCCTATCAGGAGCTCTCATTCAATGTCACTTCGACTATGCCGTAACATCATGGTACTATAGAACCACAAAGGCCCATAAAACAAGACTCCAGACAGCCCAAAATAAACTGGTTAGGCTTCTGCTAGGCCTCAACCCTAGGACACATCTAACCGCTGCTCATTTTTTGAGTCTTGATTGGCTACGAGTAGTTGACAGAGTGCAGCAGCTTGCACTGGGCCTGGTCTTCAAGATACGCTACACCACAAAGACACCCAAGTACCTGTCAACATACTTCCAAAATGTGAACAACGTCCACACATACAACACCAGAGGAAGCTCCACGAACCACGTTCAACCGCGTTGCACCACAAACAAGGGGTTAAACTCGTTTGCAAACTATGCAGTAAAAATGTGGAACGCCCTTCCTATAATCTTAAAGGAGTGCAAAACACTGCCCACCTTCAAAACCACTCTCAAAAAACATTTACAGGAGGCTGCAATCCGTAACTGGACCCTCTAAATCAAAAATCAGATTAAAAGACCCGAACTACCCACTGTACATACTTTGTGTTTTGTCCCCCGCCCCCACCTGTGGTGTATGTCCCCACCTGTCCTACCCGCTGTACATACCTTATGTTTCGTTGTATTGTTCTTCCCATGATGGATGTGTGTTTATCTTGTAGATAGTAATAGTTATTTGTCTGTATTATCTTGTAGATAGTACTAGCTTTTTTGTCTGTCTTACATGTAACGATGAATTGAGAATCAAGGACCCCAATTGAAATAAGCCAGTGGCTTTCTTGGGTTTTTATCCTGTTAGTTGACCTTGTATGTAATATGTACTTTCATGTACCTACTTCTGCAAATCTTCTAATAAAGTTTTCAATCAATCAAAAAAAAAATGAGCGTCATAACGTTTTTACATTCCATTATGTTTTGTGAGATGGAACCTTTGTATTTTATTCATTACTCAACATTTAAAAAATAACACCACACAGGCATTAATAAACACCTAATGGATCCGATTATGTAAAAAACGAAATTCTGACCAAAAATGGAGAACCTTGTAATTCTAACGTCACGAAATAGTGAAAATACCACCGCTCATCCGTGATCCGACTTTGCTGAGGTGCCGGAACTAGAGAGTATCAATGTTTTGCACAGTGTTTGAGCAGATGCTGTTATTTTGCACGCATTTGTTAAATACAAACGACCAAGTGACATATCTAATACCCCAACAAACTCCAAAGTAAGTATTATCACATATTTTCCTGTTCTTAGAGAGTTTCCCCATTCTGATGTAGCAAAGCTACTGTATCAATGTGTGTGTGAATGTGCGTCGAATAACAGGGTCACCTAAGGACACCGGGCTATGATCTATATGCATATAGTTCAACTACAACCCTCTCCCTGAGGTTAACTGTGTAATCACAAAGTCTTGATTTTGCCCATTGGTTTCTCATGTGGGTACCATGTCCAGTCAATGAACCATATCAATTAATTGATCTCCAGTAGATTCAGGCGATAGAGAAAACAAGCACATACTAAAAAAAAAAACTCAAGGGCAAAACACTCAATTAAACCTCCACTACCGTGTTTATTTATTTATTTATTTATTTTTATTTTGTAAAAAAAAAATTCCCCCTTTCTTTTCTCTTACCATTGTTGGTCGTTGTTATTGTTACTGTTGTCACACTGCTGTTGTTGTTGATAATGGTGATAATGATTCGGTTTATTGGCTGTTGTGGTTGTTAATGCCAGCGATGAAATTAGGGATTATTTTTGTTGTTGTTGTTTGTTTTTTCTTCTTTTACTTTATTGTTATTATTTATTTTTAAGAAAGATATTCATGGACTGTTATTCTTTTGCGACTTACCCGTGACACCTTTATGTAACATCAATATGTTGTGAAATATTGTTTGACTCCACTTGATAAAAGAAAATGATAATAAAAATTTAAAGTAAAAAAAATAAAGAACTCCACTACCACACCAACAACAGAGCAGAACACAGAACAGTCTCAGAGCCGGCAGACAAGTGCAGGTGTCTAAACTATTTCAGCGGGACGCCCCAGAAAAAGAAAAAAAATCCCTCCCCTGCTTCTCTCAGCAGAGCCAACGAACACCCTCCCCCCGGCCTGGACGCTAAGTAGCCTACTACACATTCTCCCACGCGGCCTAGGGAGTAAAACTACCTCCAGCCCCCCTGTGGAATCTGAGACTGTTACATAATTGCTCCCCTCCTCCTCCAATCACCAGTGTGCATACATGGCTGGTCACATACTGTGCAAAGTACGACTGCCGCAACCGTCGCACCGGAGAGCTATAATGTACCACATTGTTGTATAGCAGCTCATTGCAACCCACTCACAGTAATGTGCAAGGATATATTGTACGTGGGAGATTATTATTATATTCTATAGTACTATATTACTGTCACTACACATCGTTAGCCTCGTAGCATAATTGCCTAAGTTATGCTTCGCTTGTGGACAGCCGAGCCATCTTTGTATGTAGTGTCACAAATGCCTATGTCAAAGAGATGACTTGGGCAGATAGTGATTTTGGAATGTAACAAGCATTCTGATAGGCTGATGGCATAGGAGGCAATAATGCACAGTGAATCAGCAGTGTTAGGAGAGTAGAGTTGGGCAGATATCTCCATTTGGCCAAAATATGACTTAGCAATTATGCTACAAGGCTAACGATATGTTAAACTGGGTTATGTACAAGTACAGAGATACAACGCAGGCCTACCTCCAGCACGAGCCACAGCTGGTCCCCGTTCTTGACATCTTTCTGGTAGTACATCCCAAAGAACTTGACCACGTTGGCGTGGTCTGAGAGAGCCATGAGGATGTTGTACTCTGCCTCGATCTCCTCATCGATATCCTGTTTAGAAAGAACCCACATCAAGAGTCAATGTTGCAGAATGACAGTAGCCTACATTTGCCACAAATGCTTAATTACTTATCTGTACCAACTTATAAATAGGGCCAACTATTGTAATTCAATAGATAGGTGACAGTATGTGATGTGTGTTGTAGCCTCTGATTCACAAATCCCAAATTCACAAAGCAAGCTGATTAAAATGAATACGTTCATTGTTTATAGTTTGTTTTTACTCAGATGGAGTCCTCACAGCAGCCATTATTAGCCAGGTAGCTCTGAGCACATCAACTCTTCACAAGGTCGTTCCACCAAATGAACATGTATCCTGGGGGCGCTAGACTATACCGGTCAGGTGCATGCTGGGTACTCTTATTGAACCAGACAAAACTGACTCCAAAATGCATCCTAAAAAGGTGCCTCAAAAAATAAACAAGATTCTTTATTCGTTTATTATTTCAGAAAAAATAAACTCGATTTTTTTTTTAGGGATACAGTTAGCATGTTAGCAACATAGCACTGGACAGTAAAGTAGTGGAAATTGAAAAGGGCAGAGTCGAATACACTTTCCTTTATTTCATTTTTGTTGTATCTGTCGCTGGGACATTAAGCAGTGTTTGAGTTGCAGCAACATAGCACCATCTGCCTGAGATGTTCAGTGTGAATGCTTCCTGTAGCCTAGCCGGGGCTCTCTGCAGGAACCGATCAACCGATTGATTAAAATGATGGCGACAGACAGCGGTCTATAGATAATTATTCTTCAATAATGAGAAACAGTAACAAACTATTTGAAGACTAATGAGAAAATTATCAAAGACAAGCCTTGAATCTAATGGATGAAAATGGCTCCTCATTAAAGCTTCTGCATTAACGATGCAGTTTATTTTATCCAAAAAAACAAACATGATTGTGAACATGTAAACATGGTATCCATCTGGCATAAACGTTTTTAAAATATATATATATATAATTTTATATAAAGAAGAAACAGAAGAAGAAAAAGGAACAAATAAGTACTGCAGGTTGTAAACCATCGCAACAACACACATTTCAAACCTTGGAACATCTAATCTACTGTACCTATATCAGTAGGCCTGATTCTAAATGTATTTTGAGTGTAGGCGGGAGAGGTACATAATTTCCCTTCGTCATTGGCCTCAGCCCAGGTCCTCACATGTCAACAGGGACTACAGGAGGGTAATGTGTCCTCACCGTGGCTCCAACCAGGAGCGTCAACACAACAACAACAATAGATCTCCTTAATCTGCACTGACTACAATACTATAACATGACGCAAGGATGTTTCCTGAGAGTCGTCTAGATGGACACCTCACTTAAAAGAAGGAGAAGAAAGGAGCTGGGCTGGGGGTAATGCCATATGAGAGAACAGTGACCTGACCGGGGGGTGTAATTGCACATCACGCTGTCTCACGCTTCAGAAACAGGAGATTCTGTAGGCTGCTGTCCTACATGGCTGTCTGGCCTGTGCGACCAGGCTTACTTACTTAATTATTTAAAGGGATAATATACTATTTTACACTTTACAGTCACAAGCTAGTTTCTTACCTTGAAAGTAGTATATGGGTCAGGAGAATCTGTAATCCATGAAAGGTGTGTTCTTTGATAGAAAGTAACTTCCAACCAAGTTAACTTGAGGTGATTTGGCCACACTGAACTTTTTGTTGTTCCCCAATCAAATTAAATCCAATTTTATTTGTATAGTGCGTTTCTCACAAAATGTGACCCAATGCGCTTCACAAGGAGCAAAGAAGATAAAGCAACAACTAAGATGGACATTTAAAAGGCGAGATTGGATAAGTAGGTTTTGAGGTCTTGCTTAAATGTCTAGTTTTGGACTGTCTATAAATGTCTCTAAATTTCAGGCTCTCAGGTAGGGCCAATCACTCCCATTGTTCGTTTGTTATTGGTGGCTAAAGTCGGTTAATGCTACCCAATGGCTATTTAAACAACCCTGAACCGTGAGTTTCTGGGCCCACAGACTGCTTTCTAGGTAAGGAACAATCCTACTTTAGGTGAACTATCCCTTTACACTGTAAAGTTTACAGTACACACTGAATACTTAAACTTGATACGGATCAATTTTCAAGATAGGAAGCGTCGCTCACATGGATGGGGTCCAGGATCTTGACGGCTGCTTTGCTTCCATCGATCTTGTTGAGCACCTTGTACACCTTCCCATAAGTCCCTTTCCCGATGGTCTCGATGATCTCCCAGGTGGCTGTCGGATCTGGAAAGTTGTCGAAGACGATCGATTTCCCTGATTGTGGATACATCTTCATGAGAGATCGCCTAAAAATGACAAAAGCAGGATGAGAGGAACCACATGTGTGATAACATTTATTGTTTTAGCTTCTCAATGTAACACCATACACACAGGGTGGAGCAGTGTACGGTTTAAGTGCCTTTCTCAAGTGGTTGGCACCTTACCCACTGAGCGCCTTATTCCAAAGCGCTTTACAACGGCCTCTCATTCACCCATTCACACACACATTCACACACGTGCAAGGCGCCGGCCCGCTCACTGGGAGCAATTTGGGAGCAATTTGGGGCAATTTGGGGTTCACTGTCTTGGCCCAAGGACACTTCGACATGTGGCCAGCCGGGGCTCGAACCGCCGATCTGCCAACCTTGCGAACATTAGACGCCAGCTCTACCTCCTGTGCCACAGCCGCCCCTACCACAAACTAATTAATCACAACAAGGGCTGATCCCTAACGAAGGACTTTCTGGAACCTAGTGCTCCAACCTCAGTCTACCCTGCAAAAAGTCTCGGGGGCACAGGTATGGACATGATATCCAGCACGGTTTACCACTGTATCTGTTGAGCTTAATAGCTGCTATCCATCGATCCGGCAGCGTCAGATCACAGTATTTTAACCAACTGGATTTGTAGCCAAACTGTCGTCTGAGAGAACACGTGGCAAGAGTTCACATAAAGGTCCCAATTCCCTGAGACAGACCAATGGATGGACGAAACCAGGGTAACCTAAAAACGGAGTGAAATGCATTGGAAAAACTGCCGATATCGGAGCCATTATTCTTTTATGCAGACGAAGACCAGAATCAATCACTACGTGCCGAGACTTTAGGGAAGCCATTTTGTTTGATACGCAGGTTAGACCTGAAATATACTGTGAGTGAGAATGAGCTTCCCCCTTTGAACTCTGAGAAGTTCAAAAGGAGGATGCTACTGTAGCCGTGCTGTAGTTATGCCTGTTAGCATGGGCAGATGAAGAGAGAGAGAGAGAGAGAGAGACAGAGAGAGAGACAGAGACAGAGAGAGAGACACAGAGAGAGAGAGAGAGAGGCAGAGAGAGAGAGAGAGAGACAGAGAGAGAGAGAGAGAGACAGAGACAGAAAGAGAGAGAGAGAGAGAGAGAGACCTCTGGGGTGACTTTCACTACATGGGTCCACCATTAGAGGATCAAAGGCTTTGAGCACCAAACCTTAATGGATCCCTCGTCTCAGAAACAACAATGGGAGGGAACAGCAAGGCCCTAATAATCCTCCTTCCTCCACGTGTAGAGGACAAGACCAATCAAGCCTAGATACAGCCACTCATCAAGAGATGACCAATCAAGCCTAGATACAGCCACTCATCAAGAGATGACCAATCAAGCCGATACAGTCACTCATCAAGAGATGACCAATCAAGTCTAGATACAGCCACTCATCAAGAGATGACCAATCAAGCCTAGATACAGCCACTTATAAGAGACGAACACTGTACATTGATGGTGGCTACGTTCACCTGATTGCCGGAGGGTGAAGTGGTATAGAGATGTAGTACTTTAAAATACAACTAGGTACTATTAAGCTTTTTTATGGACATGACTGTGTCATGATGCTATGTCCTAATACACAGTGCATTCATTAAACTCTTGCAAAGGCACATTATAGCAGAAACACCTCTTTAAGGAAAAGATGCATATGGTGAAGACATGTAAAACATTGGAAATTCTGAAAAACTGTGACAATGGGATATAGCTATGCAGGGATAGTATACCTGTACTATGAATGTACGCAGTCATGTTTGACATGACTGTTATGTATGTGGGACTGCACCTTTAAGAGAAACCGGAAGTGTGTGGAGTTACCCCCGGTTGACACGTGTGGTTGGGGTGCAAGATGGCGATGTGAGGAGATAATAAAGTGATGACTGCTACCCAAGGTGCGGACAGTTATTATTCATAACATTGGCGACGAGGATTATGGATTCTCTACTCTCACCTCTTCCCCCGTTCCTCGCCCTGCCGGGCGATCCACCGGTCCCGTGGATTCGCTGGTGTGAGTCCTTCGAAACGTTCCTAGTAGCCGCCGGGTTGGCCGGTGCTAGTGACCAACGAAGAAAAGCCCTGCTGATTCACTCACTGGGCAGCGAGGGACAGCGGATTTTTCGGACTCTCGGACCCGCTCCGAGATACGCGGACTGTGTGACACTGCTCAATGGACATTTTGCTGCTCCACAGAATGTAATGCTCCGGCGGATAATGTTTCGCCAACGTCGGCAGCAGACGGGTGAGTCTATCCACCATTACGTGGCTGATCTGAGGGGACTAGCCAGCCTCTGTAAATTCGGGGTGCTGGAAGACGAACTGATACGGGATCAGCTGGCTGAACACACTAATAACTCAAAGCTCAGAGACAAGTTGTTAATGATGCCAGACGACCTAACTTTAGCTAAAGCTGTGGATTTAGCATTCCAGCTCGAGTCAGCAGCAGCCTTGAAGTCACAGCTAGCGCCCACCTCCAGCTCTTTTCCCCCCAGACCCATGCTACTAACTCAAATGGTGGCACCGCCCACGGAGCCTTCCGAGTCCGGTTTCCCAGAGGACGGCCTCGATGTGAACTTTGCTGCACGCCAGGGTACGACAACACGCCGGGCCTGTGGTAATTGTGGCTCATCATCACACCAAAGCCGAGCCCCAAACTGCCCTGCCAAGGGGCAGCAGTGTCAGTGCTGTGGCAGGCAGAACCATTTTGCCCGGGTCTGCCGCTCTACCCCCACAACAGACAGTCCACGGCCACAAGGTACACCGAGACGGCCCACACAGACGACCATCCATTCAGTGACTGCCACCCCCCGACCGGCTAAGTGGTGCACTGTTGAGCTGGATGGGGTTCGCCTCCCACTGCTGGTGGATACGGGGGCCTCCAGGTCGCTCATGAACGCTGCCACGGTACGGCGGCTCTTTCCACTCCGAACGCTCACTGCCAACGCCGAGGACCTATATGGCTATGGGCACTCCAAAATAGACATGATGGGCACAATCGCCTTCACTGTGCGTTACGGGACTAAGGCCCTCCCCTCATTCACCTTTCAGGTGTCTCACCAGGGTTCTAACCTCATGGGTTTTGATTTGTTTTGCGAGCTGGGTTTCACCCTCATGGACAATGTTGGATCCGCCATCTTGTCTGTCGGCTCGCCGTGGGAACAACGCTGGCCTGCTCTATTCAGCGGTTTGGGCTGCCTCACCGCCTTCAACCACCAGCCCCTCCTCAAGCCCGAGGTGCATCCGGTGATACAGCCCATACGCCGCCTGCCCCTCGCCCTACGCGACGACGTCACCGCCGAGCTCCAGAAACTCTCGGATGCGGGCATCATCGAGCGTGTCGATGCCTCCCCCTGGATTTCGAACCTGGTGGTGGTAAAGAAAAAGTCAGGGGGCCTGCGTCCGTGCATCGATCTCAGGTCAGTCAACAAGGCAGTGATCCCGGACAGGTACCCGCTGCCCACGGTGGAGGAGCTGGCTGCACATTTCTACGGTTCCTCTGTGTTCTCGAAACTCGACCTTCGCCAAGGCTACCTACAGGTTCCGCTGCACCCCGACAGCCGCAACCTGACAGCTTTCGTGACGCATGGCGGGGTGTTCCGCTACACCCGCATGCCCTTCGGTCTCAGCTCAGCCCCCAGCTGTTTCCAGAAGATCATGACCACCATCTTCGCCGGCATCCCGGGCGTGGTCATCTTCCTGGACGACATAGTGGTCCATGGCGCGACACCGGACGTCCATGACGAGCGCCTGGCGAGGGTGTTGGACGTCCTCGCCAGCCACAACCTCACGCTAAATGGGGAAAAGTGCACCTTCGCCACTCCGGTCATCGAGTTCGTGGGGTTCCGCCTGACCGCCGACGGACTCAGCCCGCTACACTCTAACGTAGAGGCTGTGCTGCGCCTGCCGGAGCCGTCCTGCCCAGCTCAGCTGGCTTCGTTTCTTGGGATGACGGCCTACTACCTGCGTTTCCTTCCCCGATACTCCATGACCACCTCCCCACTGCGTGAACTATTGAAACAGGACGCGTTCTGGGAGTGGACCCCGGCCTGCTCTGCTGCTATTCACCAACTGAAGAAGCAGCTGACCTCGCCGCCGGTGCTGGCATTCTTTGACCTGGCGAGCCCCACACTCGTGACGTGTGATGCATCCAACACGGCGATCGGGGCGGTGCTGTCCCAGATCCAGGGGGGCACGGAACGCCCGGTGGCGTTCGCCTCTCGGTCCCTCAACACAGCTGAACAAAAGTACTCGGTGGGGGAGCGGGAGGCGCTAGCCTGCGTCTGGGCGTGCGAGCGGTGGCATATGTATGTGTACGGGCGACACTTTACATTGCGAACTGACCACCAGGCTCTCACGGCCCTGCTCGCTACTTCAGGTTCGGGCCACAAGCCGCTGAGGATCTACCGCTGGTCGGAGAGGCTTCAACCGTATGATTTCACCACACTGTTTACCCCCGGCAGGGAAAATGTAGTGGCTGACCTGCTCTCCCGAGCCACCCCAGTCCCAGCACTCGGCGGCCCCAACCCCGGCCCGTTGCCCAACAAGGGCCCAGACGAGATGGAGTCAGAGCTCGTGCTCATGCTTCACGCCCCACTCCAGGCCACGGTTTCCCTGGAGGACCTTCAGCGCGCGTCGACAGAGGACCCCACGCTCTCCCATCTCCGCACTTACATCCGGGAGGGTTGGCCCACGAAAGTGCCGGAGGAGCTGGCGCCTTTTCATCGGGTCAGGAATGAACTGACCTGCTGGAACGGTGTCTGTGTGGCCCGGGGGCTCCGCACGTTCATCCCCAGCGACCTCAGGGCGCGCGTCCTCGCCATGGCGCACGAGGGCCACCTGGGCATTGTAAAGGTGAAGCAGCGCTGCAGGGATTTGGTGTGGTGGCCGGGCATAGACCGTGATATCGAGATGATGGTGAAGGAGTGCACGGCCTGCCTGGTCAGTGGGAAGACGGGCCCGCCACCCTCACCACCCCTACAGCCCTTGCAGTGGCCACCCACGCCTTGGGAGCACATCCAGCTGGACATATGTGGCGAACTTCATGGCGTCCCACACCACCAACGTTTCCTCCTAGTGGCCTACGACCTCCACTCAAAGTGGCCAGAGGTGGTCGCCACGGGGTCCGTAACAGCTCGGGTGGTCACTGACTTCCTCTCCTCTCTGTTTGCTCGGTGGGGCAATCCAAACGCCATCACAACGGATAATGGCCCGCAGTTTGTCTCAGCAGAGTTTGCCGTCTTCGTGGAGGAAAGGGGGATCAACCACATACGTACGGCGTTCTACCACCCGGAGGCAAATGGGGGGGTCGAGCGGTTTAACCAGACTCTGAAGAATGGGGTCAGAGCACACCTGGCAGATGGCCTGCCGTTCTCAGCCGCGCTGCTCCGCACCCTGCTTCACTACAGAGCAACGCCGCACTCAACTACCGGCAGCTCCCCAGCACTCCTGATGATGGGCCGTGAGCTGCAGCTTCCTCTCAATCGGCTGCGGGCCCCAGCGGTCGCCACGCCAGCAGCAGCACCCTGCCAGAGCGCCAGGGTGAGGGTCGCAGACGCACAGTGGCGGATGAAGCAGCGGTTCGATAGGAGACGGAGGGTGAGAATACCTCCCTTCACAGAGGGGGACTGGGTCAGGATTCGCCGCCCTAACCGGGACCACAAGCTGCTCTCGTTCTGGTCTGCGCCGATGAAGGTCACCGCTCAGCTGGGGCCAGCCTCGTTTCGCCTGGACGACGGATCACGGTGGCACGCAAGCCGGCTTCGGAAGGTGGCATCGCCTCCCATCATAGACCCAGAACAACCGCAGGGTCCAGCTGAGTTCCCACCTGAACTGGTGGAGGCCGGGGTTCGCCCAGAGGCTCGTCCGGCCCGTGCCCGGGTCAGACCAGCACACCTGAGAGACTATGCCGTGGACTGGTGAACCCAAGGGTAGGGTTTAGGGCATAGCCTGTTCAGTGGCAGAATAACCCACATGGCTATGCTGGTGACTGGCAGTCTACCCAGTTCATCAAGTTTAAAAAAAAAAGAAGGAAAAAAAGTTTGATAACTATAATGTTGTGTTATTCATTGTGTTCTTCTAGTTCCTGTGGGGGGGGGTAAATGTTATGTATGTGGGACTGCACCTTTAAGAGAAACCGGAAGTGTGTGGAGTTACCCCCGGTTGACACGTGTGGTTGGGGTGCAAGATGGCGATGTGAGGAGATAATAAAGTGATGACTGCTACCCAAGGTGCGGACAGTTATTATTCATAACAATGACATTGACTGGTGGTTGACTTAAGCACATACATATCTGGGACCATGGCTACTAGCAAATTATGAATCTTTCCCTTACTGACTAGGTTCTAGAATCTTTCTCTTACTGACTAGATTCTAGAATCTTTCCCTTACTGTCTAGAATCTAGAATCTTTCCCTTACTGACTAGGTTCTAGAATCTTTCTCTTACTGTCTAGGTTCTAGAATATTTCCCTTACTGGCTAGAATCTAGAATCGTTCCCTTTCTGACTAGAATCTAGAGTCTTTCCCTTAGGTTCTAGATTTCAAGCATTGATATCCGTCCTCGGAACTCTGAACCTCACCACCAATAGATGGAAGACTCTGTATGACCTATGACATCATAGGCAGGTACCAAATGAAAGCGACATAGCCCTCCTTACATCAATAAACGATGCCATCCAAATGACAAGAGCTAACCAACACTAACAAGGCTATGTTATGCCCACATGGAAGTACATTTACATCATGTTACAATACCTCTACGACCTGAGAACCACCCAAACACACCTCCCCTGGGCCCACCGTAAGGCCAAGGTTAGTCTTCTGACCCCCACACAGATAGGTTTTACTCTCTAACTCTAAACCACAAAACAAGAACTATAGAAACTATAGAAACAGAACAAACTTACAGCGTTTTCTCAGTAAACCAGGGTACATTTTGGAGGCAAATTCATCCATTTCCATGAATAGCGGTTAGCATGGAAGGAGTGAGAGGGTAGCCAGGCTGTGAGTGTAAACAGTAGAGGAGGAGCTAACTGGAGCTAATCTCAGTAGAAATCCCCTCGCTCCATGCCTGCCATTGGTAAAACAAGCGCTAAGTAGTGGGAGACATGACAGGATTAAGGGGGAATTAGCCCAGTGTTGAACCATGAGCCTTTCTGCATATAGACACACCCATTCATACACACACACATCCCTTCATACACACACACACATTCATACACACAAATATGGATACTGATTAAAGATACAGAGCCATTCTTTTCTCTAGTTTAGTGACGGTGTACATTATTTACTAGAGTGCATTTTCTATTTTTGTTTCTTCTATTTTCTATTTTCTAGCACAAGAGCAGTTTATCCCTTTGACGTTCAATTGTTGTCATTAGCTAATCCAGACCACCCACACATTACATCTAACCCGATTATATATATAGGGTCATTTTTCAGGGGATTATGAAAGTGCAGATTGTAAGATAGCAAATGATGTGTCATACATTGAAATCTGCAGAAGATATGCTTATGTGAATGTAGGTACAGCTCATAGCAAATAGCTGAGAAACGTGCACTGAATCAAAACACGTGCAAAACAGCTGCTAGTAGGCTAGCGCTATAAAGGAACATCGCTAAGAACATCTAACTGCATGTTTACCACATCACAACACGCTGATAGAACATCAACATGCTAAAAACACATAACTACACATAATTAGATGATCACACAATCCTTGCTTTTGAACACGTCCTAAAACCTACGTTTACAAGCCATGTAAAGTGAAGTGGGCTCTTCAACACTTGTATCACTTTCGTAATATGCAAAAAAACAGAAAACCTCTATTTTTTAAAAGAAGCTTTTTGCTCATTTGCACGACTTGAGAACTGCTGACATGCGGCCCTTTTCACCAGACCGTGTCACATACTGTATGTACTGTATATATTACCATTACCTATGCAGCGACATTAAGCTCCTATACTGGCGGCCCAGACAGCTCATGTTAGTCTAACATACAGGAACTAAGTGACCTGCAGACCCTAAGTAAGACAGACAGGCTCAATAATGAATCGCCCAGACTATAGAAAACAACTCTCTGTGACATAGGAGACATTAGAGAAACTTAAGGACTTGAACTCGCCCACCCCAACTGCTAATACACACGCCGCAGGGATATAATGAAGTGTGTGTGTGCGTGTGTGTGTGTGTGTGTGTCTGTGTCTGCACGTCTGTGTGGTTATCTAAGCTGCTCACTGTCGGTAAGGTGTTCTGGGATGTGCATTAGAGCTGTTTTTGTGTACATAGTGGCAAGTATGTGTGTTTGGTGTGTGTGTGTGTGTGTGTGTGTGTGCGTGTGTGTGTGTCTGTACAACCTCAAACAACAGGTAAATGATACATAATCCATAATGCATAATCGAGATTCTTAAGATAAAAGATAAGGGGGAGAAGTTGCAAAGAGTTGAGTGATCACTTACAATAAGACAAAAACAACAGTACTATTCTAACTCTAACTGCATTATGCATCATGTGTAGAGCTGGCCAAACGCCGGGGCACAAAGGAGGAAATACCAATACTAGTTTCTTGTGTTGCCGTACTTTAGATCTTAGTGTAATTCCAGCCAACAACCTCTACGGTTTAACAAAGGAGATAATAGAGTACACAACAAAGGTCCTAGAATGAGATGCACTCGTCCATCTGATTTGTGTTTCAACAAGACATAAACTTGGCCACTCGAAGGTCCTTAAGAGACACACGAGACCCGCGGTGGAGAAATGAGACCCGGGATAATCTGTGGCGCTGACGAGGTGGGTTAAAGTTCCGGCTTAACCTTGCCATTGAGTGGCAGTGGGCAGAGATGCCAGGTTAAATCTGTCTGTGGTATTGATCAATGTCAACATGACCTGACTCTAACTGACTCTGACACAAAGGGTTTCACTTTGTGTCACGCCTGTCTTTCATAATCCAGTTTTCTAGATCTTCCTAGATCTTAATCCTTAATCTAAATATTTGTAGTGGAGGACAGGACGTTATATTGTACAGATATATGTTTGTACGATTTTATGTCATGAGGACTACGGATGCAAATTAGCTCACAGCTAAATCCATATTTACTGTCACCATACTCTGTATTGTTCATTAACGTGCACTGTCCTAACTAAATAAAGATCTATCTATCTATCTAAACATTAGTTTACATTCAGCAGCCTTAAAATCGATGTATTTTCATAGTGGTTACTATTTAAACTAGCATTTACACAGTTACACATTGTTACACAGTACTTAACTAACATACCTGTTTGAAGCATGCACAACTTCAAGTATTTCCAATATACACCACCACAACAGAGGAATCTAAAACATGAACTTCTAAGTGAGGAGAACTCTAGCCAAAGTTTGAGAGACAAAATCTGAGGCATATGAAACTTACAATGTTTAATCACACACTCACCAAGTAGGTAACACAGTATTATTGTATGTACTAAACATAATTATATGATCCTGTCATGATCTTTTGCCACAGAGTAAAAAGGCAAACCACACTCTAGGCTGAAGCCTAATTGGTATTAGCTCCATAAAGTAAGCACATGTTTTTATGATGGTTTATTTACCTACAAACGAACAAGTTTACATTAAAAGTTATTACAATGTAAAACGTACTGACCTTTGATAGTAAGAATGACCCACTGTGAAAGGTGGGAAGGCACCGGTTTAAACGGTACAGCATGGGTCCACACACACGCGTGCACAGCCACGCACACCCCCAAACACACACACACACACACACACACACACACACACACACACACACACACACACACACACAGTTGAACCACTCCCCAGGGCTTGCAAATTGCATACATTATCTAGCACCACCACTTTGTAAAAAGCAGATCAATGGATTTGTCTAGCAAATCATGAATCTGATCTGCATTCATCCAATTCTGGGATGCACGTTTGAGAGTCACAGTCTGAGTTAAGTAGTACAAACAAACAGAAGAAGAAGAAGGCATTAAGAGGTTAAGAATACAAATGAAGCTATACAACTGCATAGATTTTGTTGTATTAAGACTTGACAGAAGCTGCTTTTCCAAAGACCTGTCCAGTATATGTTACAAGATGATCATAGCATCAACAGCATGTATTGATTATAGACCAGATCTGAAGTCAAGTTGTTATTTTTCATATACTTACTGCTCTGAGAATGCGTCTACATGCTGTGGTGTCAATCCTTGATATCAGAGTTCATAAGCGACAACGGTCGGTAGTCAGAACAGCTCGGGTCAACTTATTCAATGATGTATTATTAATCAAGAAAAAGTAACATAATATTGCCAAATATACTAAAGTTATCAAGCTCACACAATTAGGTTAATGGTAATTCCAATGGAGGTTTCCGTAACATGAGAGAGCCACCATCAGATAAAAAGGTGATATTGTCAGAAAAACTACAGATGACAGGTTCCAAACAGGCAGTGGCATGAACACCTAGACGAGAGAGTCAGGTGTTTTTTTTACGGGGCATGACTTCACTCAAGTCTTCTCAGAATCACAAGGTGGTGTCGTCTTACAAAGCACCTCCCGGGACATTGTTCCAGCAAAGTTTGAGCTGGGCTGTAGAAGAACTGCTGCGATAAGATAAGAGTTAAATGAGGGAGTCTAGCATCCTGGTGTTGTGCAATTAATCAATAATTAATTGCACAACAATTAATACAAACAATCAACCATTATGTTTAGTTTCCAATTCCATATAAATGTTATTATTAGTCATAGCAGATTATATGTCAGTATACTGTATGTCAAATCATCTTGTCCTTGTATGCAGCAGCATAACAGCTTAATCCTACTTTATGGTGCTAGCCAACTAGCCAATGCAAATTTCCCGGTTGGAATGTTCAATCAATCATTTACATTTTACATTTACATTTTGGGCATTTAGCAGATGCCTTATTCCAAAGCGATTTACACTCAATACATTTGACTAAGCAAGTGAATCATCAATCCACCAGGCGTAGCAGGAAGAATAATCCAGCTCAGGCCCGGGGCCATTGGCAGTCTCTGTGATAGAAGGAAAAATCTACTTCTATCACCATCTTCCAAATCTAGATTTTTTTTTTTGATATATAGACACTGGAGAAGCAGAGAAACAGTACAAGGGGGGCAATAGAAGTTTTAGGGGACACAGTAAAGGGGAAAAAGCAGGTGGCTTCAGGAGACGCAGTGCTGGGGGGCAGTAGAAGTCTCAGGAGGAGCAGTTAAGGTGTAGCCTGAAGAGATGGGTCTTCAGTCTCCGACCGAAGATGGGTAGTGACTCTGCAGTTCTGACAGGGTGCGAAACTCATTCCGCCAGTGTCGTGAAGAGATGTCAGTCAATCAAGTCAATTCAGGAACTGGAAGGAGGAGGAAGGAACTGGAAATGGAAGTGGAAGAAGGAGGCCCCCCCCAGCACATCTAAAATACATCCACAGCACAACGGCAGTGCCCGCTTACACCGCATCCACTTTGTCACAGGCCGGCCTGCCAGAGGGGCATCAGAGGGGGCACACAGCCAGCACCATGACCATCCCAGCCCCCACAGTACCGGGCTGTATGCCTGCACTGGGAGGTGCTTACAGCACCGGCCCGAGCCAACACAAACCGGCACACCACAAGAGCATTTACATTACATTTACATTTACATTTTTGGCATTTAGCAGACGCCTTATTCCAAAGCGACTTACAATCGATACATTAGACTAAGCAAGTGAATCATCAATCCACCAGTGGTAGCAGGAAGAGTAATCTAGCTCAGGCCAGGGGCCATTGGCAGTCGTCGTGATAGAAGAACTAAAAAGACCCCCCCCCACCACCACTGCAGGGGGAGAGGACCCAAGGTCGTCCCAGGCAGCAGATGCAGCTGTCGGATCTCCATAAACTATCATCAGCTGTTCTGACCGGTTATGACACATATGGGTTTTTAAATGTATTGACTCTCTGCTCGCACTGTCAAGAACAGCTTGTGGTAGAAATTGAACTCTTAATGGTGGATGCAGGGAAGCAGCTGGTCAGCCCTGATCACTTCCGCTACAGAATTAGTGACAGAGATGATCAGAGGCTGATGTACCCATCATAGAGAGAGGGGACTAACATCATAGCTTATGGATATTAAAATCTTACAATATCAAATATATCAAGTATGGGGGTAAGGCCTGCTGATGGTTGAGGATGATTATTGTAGGCCACGCTCCTTTTATTTTTTCTTGCTGGAACTTTTAGCCAAACTGAAAATACACAAAACAACCTTTGTCGATATATTCAATCCTCATATCCTTGTCTAAGTTTACAATAGTTCTGAAAAAAGGTAAGAAAGCCTAAAATTAGCTATTGATTTGAAGTTATCCCCCAGGCTATAATATAGCAATTTAAATCGAACTGTATAATTTAGAACAAAAAGAGATTACTTTATTCTGCTTCATCCTGTCAACCAAGACAACTGGGTCTAAAAATATTGATGGCCCTGGGTATTATTTTGGTCAATAAATTAATGAGATATGGGTGTAGTAGATTGACCATTCAATATTCATATTGCTTTGGAAAAACTAAATACGTTGCCCATGCAGCATGTATAAAATGCAAAATTTAGCAAAAACTTCCAAGGAAAATGGAAGGCAACCTCTCATGTATTAGAGGTTAGAAGGCCTTTATTCAATGTTGGCTTGTGCAAGGCAAGAATAACTGATTAGTTTCACTGAATTTGAATAGCTTAGTTTACTCTGTGCTGCATGGTCATCCTATCACCATAGCAACTAACAATTCTAACAATTCTCTAGCGTGTTACGGTAATTGAATTTCAGAATAACGCTTTACCAGCTCTTGAGAGTAATCTATGTCATCCAATCACTAGAACAGGCTAATAATAATATAAATAATAATAATAACTTTATTTGTATAGCGCTTTTCCTGCAAACGTTGCAGCTCAAAGTGCTTTAATCATTATATAATCTTAATTTAATTATTTTGGAATTTAAAGGCAATATTAAAAGGATGGGTTTTTATAATCTTAATTTAATTATTTAGTCATTTAAAGGCAATATTAAAAAGAACTGGCAGTGCATTCCACAATCTGGGCGCATAAAATGAGAATGCAGCCTAACCAAATCTCTTCTTTTGTACATGTGGTACACAGAGAAAACCAGCGTCAGAAGACCTGAGAGCTCTATTGGGCTGATATGCTAGCAGAAGACCTGAGAGCTCTATTGGGCTGATATGCTAGCAAAAGGTCTTTCAAATATTCTGGTGCTGTGCCAGTGAGAGCTTTATAAACAAGCAGAAGGATCTTGAAATCTATTCTATTAGATAATAATAATCCAATAATATAATATATATAATATAATAATCCAAGATTATCCATCCAATAATCTATCACTATTATTGGGTGTCCAGTTTACACAAATAATACATAATGATTTCTCAATCAAGATCCTAATCTTTCACAATCACTTCTGGACCCATGGTATATGCGTGCATGTTTGATGGATGACATCGGTTCCGCTTGATTGGACAGTATGAAAGATCCTCAGACAGTTGAAATATTAATGACTGCTTCTCCATTTCCTTATTATGAAGAATAGGTGAACGGCGTTCATTCTCTTCCTGCCCTTCCCTATTCTCTGGACTAGAGTTTCAGAATGTAGGAATTAGGAAACAGCAAAGCTCTTGTCCACTGAAGAGCAACGGCCCAGCCCTCCTGCCTTATTGTTCAATATCTCCCCCGCAAAGAACATCAACTGGGCTACGGTAAAAAAATATATCTCAATCCTCACAAAGTACAAAGGAGGAGTTAGGGCCTACATCTCAACCTCCACTGACCAATGAACCACATCCATCAGTAGGCTAGGAGGAAGACCCAGCTCTATCAATAGTAATGAATTCCAAATCATTGATGTCTTTGTCCGTGACGAACCGACTGTGAATCACAATGGCATTTCACTTCCGCCCCCCTGACCTCCACACACTTCATTTTAAGGAGGAGCCTTAGGCGCTTGATCAACGTCCGGGCCTTAAGTGGTGTTCCCTCAACCAGATCCCCCTGGCTTGGGTTACAGCTGCAAAACCTGCCGCCTCATTTCCTGCACCACTGGTCTTACAAATGGCTCTCGGGCGGTGAATGGAGGCCCATGGAACGGAGAGGTACACACACACAGGTGGCCATAATGAGCATGTGATTAGTGTTGGCCTCGGTCCACCTATACCGTGCTGTGTGGACTGGATAGGGGGCGGTAGCTAGCGTAGAGGTTAGAAAGGCCGGCCAGCCAACGGAGGGGGCTAGTTCAATCCCCACTCTCCAGGAGGGAGCCAGATGTGAGCTGGTGACTGGAGGGGTTGGCTGGAATTATATCTAAGGTGCCTACCATTGCCGTTGTGCCCTTGAGCAAGGCACTTAATGATGCTCCAGGGGTGCCAAAGAGGGCTATTCCAAAGATATCTGAAAGAGAGCCCAGAGCTCTGTTCTCCCTGGGAGGGGGGGGCGGTGCATGTTTGTTGTCTCGGAGGGGTGGGGGGGTGCAGAAATACCGCATTCCAAACATTGATTGATTGATCGGCAAATAAAACATGGTTTGTTTGGATGACCTCCTCGCCTCGCTTTCGGAGTCGAAACAAGCAAACTGGCTTCGCTGGTCTTGAGTCCGTGTTTGGGTTTTGTTTCATCAGGTGTTGTCACCGTGTAGTGATAGAGTGCTTCGACTTGCAGTACTAAGGTTGGCAGATCGGCGGTTCGAGCCCCGGCTGGCCACATGTCGAAGTGTCCTTGGGCAAGACACTGAACCCCAAATTGCTCCCAATGAGTGGGCCGGCGCCTTGCATGGTAGCTTGTGAATGGGTGAATGAGAGGCCTTTGTAAAGCGCTTTGGAATAAGGTCCAGTCCATTTTGAAGAAACCCCAGTGCTGGTCTGGCAGGACCACAACATACCAATCCAGAAGATACAATGTGAAAGATGAACTTTCTTTCTCTCAAGCGGATTTCTTAGTTACATGATTGTATGACTAGCAAAGGAGTTTTGAAGTCATGGGTGCAGTATTTATTAAGTTTGGCAATGAGGATGAAAACTAGAATAGAGCCAACAGCATTACGGGTCAGCTAGCCAGCTGGCAGCCAGTCACACTTCATACAAAACTGATGCTCACCATGCCCCTACAAAACAGTGCATATAACTCGTTAGCCTCATAGCATAATTGCCCCAGTTATGCTTCACTTGTGGTCAGCCGAGCCGTCTTTGTATGTAGTGTCAAAAATGCCTATGTCAAAGAGATGACTTGGGCAGATAGTGATTTTGGAATGTAACAACGCAAAGCAGAGACAGTCCAGTACAGAGCCTGGACTCTTTTAAGACATGCCTAAAAACCTTTTTATTCAAAAAGGCCTTTGACTGTTGAACCTGTGTTAATTCTTGTGATTTAGGCTGTTTTTGTTTTTAACTTATTATGTTTTTAGGCTGTTTTTGTTTTTAACTTATTATGTTTTAGGCTGTTTTTTTGTTTTGTTTTTTTCTCTGTAGCACTCTGAGATTCTTTTGAATGAGAAGTGCAATACAAATAAAATGCATTATTGTTATTATTATTATTACAGTCCAGTAGTGTTGCAGATGTGGTGGTGCAGATCGCAGATTGCAGAACGACATCCGCAAATGATCGTTGTCATGGTTACACAATCAGAAGCAATGACATCACTGTAACAAGCTTATAACAAACGCATCATGAGAACACACTAGAATATCAAACCACTTTGGATAACAACTTGTGTGACACCTTACATAAGCGGTAAATGGGCTTAATTCCCTGACAGCTACAGTAACCTAGAGACATCTGGCACAATGAAGACACCTCTCACTGACTCACACCCACGCTGTCACGGCATGTTGAGTCGTTAAAGTGATCATCCCAAACATGACGGATGGCAAATAATTAAACAATAGCATACATATTCACTGGAGCGTGTGTTTGATGTTAATGTAGTCTTCTTCTATGATTGATTTCAATTTCAACATGTCTGAGAAGAGAAAAGTTTTGATAAGTCAACGTTGATGGCAGGAGAAATTATGATAGAGCATGAATATGCATGACACAGACTTGATAGAGAACCAGTCACACACTGTCTTGCATAACCACATACATTTTGATAGAGGCTTTCAAAAAGGAGGTATGAAATCAAAATATCTACAAAAGTTGTGTAAAATCCAATCATTTGTGCATTGAAAGTAATATATTCATAAGAGCTCAAAGCCCAACCAGCAAATGATAGCCAGGGATCCATGACTACCCCCATATCTCCCTCTCTCTCTCTCTCTCTCTCTCTCTCTCTCTCTCTCTCTCTCTCTCTCCCTCTCTCTCTCTCTCTCTCCCTCTCTATCTCTCTCTCCCTCTCCCTCTCTCCCTCTCCCTCTCCCCCTCTCTCCCTCTCTCTCTCTCCCTCTCTCCCTCTCTCCCTCTCTCCCTCTCTCCCTCTCTCTCTCTCTCTCTTTCTCTCTCTCTCCCTCTCTCTCCCTCTCTCTCTCTCTTTCTCTCTTACTCTCTCTCTCCCTCTCCCTTTCTCTCTCTCTCTCTCCCTCTCTCTCTCTCTCTCTCTCTCTTACTCTCGCACGCATGCACGCACGCACGCACACGCACGCACGCGCGTGCTATCTCTCTCTCTCTCTCTCTCTCTCTCTCTCTCTCTTACTTTTGCACACACTCTCGCTATCTCTCACTCTCTCTCTCTCTCTGGGGCTCTGCATTTACTCAGAATTCAGTATTGTTTTCCATAAACATTCAGAATATCCAAATGAATCTCCTTTCACTGTGACAGCTCAAGCAAAACAACTTCATGAGACACAATCAAAGGATGAGTCAGAAAACAAAAGCACAAAGCTATGAAAGCACATATTTGATAAGTAGAAGTACAGTAGTTGATAAAAAAACACTGAGTATTTGAGCATATCTTACCAGAAGTTGATGCGGCTGTCTTCCAACTTCAGACGGTACTGTAGGAAGGTAGGTTAGTGTGTAATGTTTCGTGATTCACAACTTGTTGCGGGTTTTAGCACAATTATCCCATCGAGGATGAAGTGCCTTTGGTGGGAGAGAACTACACCTCTGCCTGGTCTCCTGTAGCCCACACACACACACACACACACACACACACACACACACACACACACACACACACACACACACACACACACACACACACACACACACACACACACACACACACAACACACACAACACTTAGCTGGCTGTCATTTTGATAATACGCCATTATATGCCATATGGAATGAAATAGCATAACAAAAGATTTTTTTTTTAAATAACTTACATAACATTGCACTTTGAGCTGCTATATTATATAAAGTGCTATACAAATCATTATTATTATATAAATGTTGCTCTTGAAGGACGGGGAGTTATATTACAGTAGTATGGTTGTTCGGTCCCTATTCAATATCAGTCCACCGCGCTGATAATAATATGATTCTCAAAATAGAGTTTTCTACACCGTGAAGGTGTTAGACAAAACATGTCAGTTGAAAGTGACCGTGGTTCATCCCTATATCATAGGAATCAGCACCGTGGATGTTGCTTTTACATTAACATTATGTTATAATAAACACATTATAAATATATAAATTATACATTTTAATAGAAGCCTTTCTTTATCGTGTCAATTTATTTCTTTTTGTACACTATCCTTTTCTATTTTTATGTTGGTGAGAAACATTGTTATTGTGTTATTCATCTCCTAGAAGTGTGGGTTATTGTCCTATAGGAACACAGAGATAAATATAGGCTCAGCCTAAGGCCGTGGTTTATGTGCAGCAGTTGACCAGAGTCAACCGGGTGTGTGACACGCTGGGCTGAAGGACAAGCAGCCATGTAAAGGTTGATCGATCCATTGAGACATTGATTGACACGCATTGTGTTTCTGTGTGTGTGTGTGTGTGTGTGTGTGTGTGTGTGTGTGTGTGTATGTGTGTGTGTGTGTGTGTGTGTGTGTGTGTGTATCTATACTTTTACCCTTCCTGATCAGGGAGCACATCATTACAACTTGATTCAAGTGCCACTGTCAACCCAATACTCCAACCCAATACTCCCAAGGTCTACTGTCAACCCAATACTCCCAAGGTCTACTGTCAACCCAATACTCCCAAGGTCTACTGTCAACCCAATACTCCCAACGTCTACTGTCAACCCAATACTCCCAAGGTCTACTGTCAACCCAATACTCCCAAGGTCTACTGTCAACCCAATACTCCCAGGTCTATTAGCTTACCTATAAACTTCCCGGGTGCTCTCACATCTATCACGTCATGTATTATGGGTTGCTGCAGACAATATGTGACACATTCTAATGCTTAGGTCCTCATGTCGGGATCTGATGTAACGATCAGACTTTTCTTTTGAAAAATGTGAATACATTTCCGCCTTGTTGAAAATCAATGACACGAGCCTGCTAACAATGTAAAGTTTAGTGTTCTAGTTAACTAGGTAGCAGTGGGGGATTACTCACCCAATCCATTGCGTTGCAGTGTTTTGGCTTGACTAGTTTGTGTTGTGATTCTCAACAACATTGTTCTGTGTTTCAAAAGAAAAGTCTGAACAGATTGATTGGTTGCCGACATGCGGACCAAATGATCAGACTGTCACATATGTTATTGTTAGAAGAGAGAAGAGTAGCTAACTAGCAATGAGTCAGGGGCAGACATGGGGTGGAGTGTTGCTGTATGGGCAGATGAACATACAGTATCTGTTGGCAGCTCATCTATGATGAATGCTGTGAAGCAGCAGGTTATTTACTGCCAGCAGCCAGGACACTAGCGCTCATAATGGTCTGTCTCTTCAAACACTGTGTTGTTATAATATAATATAATAATAATAATAATAATAATAATAATAATAAATTAGTCTTGTATAGCGTTTTTCTAGACACTCAAAGACGCTTTACAAACTGAAAAGATCGAGTAATAATAAAAATAAAAATAAAGTGTAGGGGCCTAATTAAGGTAGTGCTGGGGACACTACGTAATAATAATAATAATAATAATAATAATAATAATAATAGAAATGACAAGATGGCGACTCGTCATGTTTGGGAACGAACCACATGGCTTTAGTTTACAAGTTAGGTCTCGCTAGAGATTTGAAACCTAAACAAAGCAAATAAATGCAATAGTTTAAAAGTAACAATTTCAACCCTGATGTGGCAAAAGAATTATAGGCGTGAAAGCACTGTCAACTGCACACTCTTAGGAAGAGGAGAGTGACCTGCAAGAAAATGAGAATGGCAGCCTGAACTAAGTCTGTGTTACACATGGAAATGTTTAAAAAGCTTTTTCATTTTCTCACAGAATAAAACCTTGTTTGTGATTATAACAGCATGGGCTGACCAACACTCCCACTGACAAGCCTACGGCAGCCTTGGTGATTCTCATCACTCTGCAGCTTTTCAAATTGCGATCAAAAACTCTCAAGAGTAAGAAGAGAGAGAGAGAGAGAGAGAGAGAGAGAGAGAGAGAGAGAGAGAGAGAGAGAGAGAGAGAGGGGGGGGGGGGGAGGGAGAGGGAGAGAGAGGGAGAGAGAGAGAGTGAGAGAGAGAGGGAGAGAGAGAGGGAGAGAGAGAGAAAGGGAGAGAGAAAGAGTGAGAGATAGCGAGTGTGCGCACGCGAGAGTAAGAGAGAGAGAGAGAGAAAGAGAGAGAGAGAGAGAGAGAGAGAGAGAGAGAGAGAGAGAGAGAGAGAGAGAAGAGAGAGAGAGAGAAAGAGAAATGTATTATATCAGACAAACCTTCAAACTATAACATTCCACCCACAACAACACCTCAGGCCCCTGAACAATGTCCTCACAGAGCTGAGAGGAACTGGTCTTGTTCTGGCATGGTTCCTTCCTCATAATCGTAATCCCTAACCTTCACAGGGTTGGAGGAGGGTGGCAGGTTGTGCACATCAAACCTACGGTACTAATCATGTCAGATGAGTGGTCTATTGAGATTTGGTGAGGCTGCATTCTCATTTTATGCACCCAGATTGTGGAATGCACTGCCAGTTTACGTTAGGGATGCAACCGCAGCACATAATGTTCAAGTATGTGAGGTTGTGCTATACTGGGGTTGGTGTTTGACTGGAGTGGTGGAAGATGGACCTCATCTGCACTGTCTCTGACAGTTGATTGAATGAGTCTGGTGATGAGGTGATGATGTGATATGGTGATAATGGTGATGAGGTGATAACATTGTCAATGTCACATTTGTATAAAAAAGACATTGTTTTCTGTTTCCTGTTATACTGAAGAAGACCTTACGGTCGAAACGTCTTTTTGACTTGTTGCTTGTTAAATAAAATATTGGAGCAACGAAAAAGTGAGTGCGGGCTACCTTATTTTGTATTAATATTACTGCACTGTCAGTTTTAGCTCAGCACCGACGACAGGAGGATGTGCGTTATTTTTTCTTTAGATGAGGTGATAAGGCCATTGTGGCCGTAGACATGTGAGTGTGAGCGGCTGACTGACTGCTTCATTGCTTCGCCGCCCGCCCGCCTAGCCGCCATTGTGGAAACCCAGTGGGCCGTGACTCACCCATCTGTGTGAGGGACCAGACATGTATGAAGGATGTGAGGAGTTCTAGAGAGAGAGAGTATCAGGGCATTATACTAGGAAAAGATTGTCATAATGATTGTATTGCCGTGTCACGAGTGTGGCTTTGTACCGTGTGTTAGGACCAATGTTTTGGTAAAGACAGGGTAAATACTGTAGGGTGGGTAAAGGGGGGGTGGGGATTTACCTCCTAGTTCATCCGTTTCCTCATCCGTTTCACTTGATAATTTCACAGCTATTAATATTCAATTCAACGTAATTCAATGTAATTATGCGTATAAATATAGCATGTTCTTGATGAGTATAATGGAATGCATGTGGGTTCACAAACTGTGCTTTGTAAGCACCCAACATACTACATGTTTATTTATTTATTATGTTTATTTTATGTGTATTTGTAAAGGGACAATGCATATTTGCATAGATTTCAAGATCCTTCTGAACAGCCTTTGCCTTTAAATGACTAAATAATTAAATTATGATTATATAATGATTGGAGCACTTTGAGCTGCAACGTTTGCAGGAAAAGCGCTATACAAATAAAAAGTTATTATTATTATTATTATATTAATGAATATTTTTTACATGTAAATACACCCGATTTAGCCAGAAGAATCAATTTCATCCATAGTCCCTGGCCAGTTATAAAAAGGTGTCCTATGCTCTTCCATTTGACCTTCAATGTACACAGCCAGCTAGGAAGATGCCATATTTAGTTGTTTTAGCATGCACATTTTTTTGATAGCTTTTTTTTTTATAGCTTAGAAGCATAGGAATAAACATTGAACATCATAGTTTTACAGCTGCAACGATAATAGATGTTATTCGATGAGAAACGCCAGTTTGACTGAGATAATCATAACCACTTAAAATAACCCCTGTGACCATTTTGACAATCTATAGAACCGGTTGGCGTGTTTCATGTTACTGAACCTTTGATGTGGTTTGTTTGATACCATTCAGTCATGATTGAATGTATTTATAGCCCTTTGATGTTCACATTTAATTCGCTATTAAATCTCCATATTGACAGAACCTTTAATTTCACACGAGACAATGGTTTGTCATTATTAAAACATTTTTCTTCCCTCTTTAGCTCTCTAAATGTCACTTTGATTTGTGTGGACACAATGACAAGCAATTAACTATAGGACGATATCTGAAGGAGGCGTTCAGATATGTACTATCTGAAACAAACATGTTTTGCTGCTGAAACTAGTGACAACAATCAAGGGGGATGAATGAATTGATTCAAATGTTGCATATTAATTCGACCACTGTCTGTTATGTGGGCCTGTAAGGGAAAATTATTAGTTTGATAAGACATTTTGTTATTTTGCCATTGCTACTCTTGTAAAAATCACTGAGTCAGACTCTCTGGGCATACTTAAACGACCTCAACCCCTCCTACAATGAAAAACAGTTTCTCTACTAGAAGCTTGACATTGGCTAGACAACAGACACATTTCAATGATCACAAAGACCTAATTGCTCTCTTTTCTCTTGACCTGCACCTAGAGAGACTGAGCCTTTGTGTTTCCCAGGCCCAGTTCTCTAAAACCAGACCAGACCAGTTCGTGGCCTTTATGTCCCTCTTCCATCTTTGTGTCCCTAAGGGAAAGTGGCCCATAACCTCTTCATATTTTGCATCACAGCTAGCCCCTCCTCATACAGGAAATGCCTGTGATTGGCTTGGACCTTACCTGAGGGCGGGACTGATTACCTGTCTATAAAAATCCCTGCTTCCTCTCCGTCTGGACTTTTCTTGAGAAGGCTTTCACTGACAGACCTCGTCTGACATGCTTGTAAACTGTTCTCCTTTTGCAAAAGACAATTAAATACCTTTTTCTATACAATTTGAAGAAACCAGGCTACCTTTTTTCTATTTTCTATTTAGATACTTCAATATTTCCATAACAGGCCCTAAGAATGCAAAGCTATTTGGCAGAAACAGATCCGATGCGGATGACACAAGCCAGTAAGATGACACAGCCAGTAACAGCGATATTAAACACAGGGAACATAATGTGGACTCTGGCTAGAGAAAGCAAGCTTTCTATCTTCCCTGCCCACTCCTCCTCCATCCCACATAAACACAATTAGAGGTTGAAGTGATGGTTAGTGGCCCTCAAACAGAGGAATTAAATGACTCATCACGGAGGACAGTTTGCCCTCCATAGCTGCATAATAATTCGAGCACTTTCTTTTGCTTTCTGCGTGTGTGCGTGAGAGAGAGAGAGAGAGAGAGGGGGGGGGGAGAGAGAGAGAGAGAGAAAGAGAGAGAGAGAGGGGGGGAGAGAGAGCGAGAGTGATGCAGAGACAGAGAGACAGAGAGAGAGAGAGAGAGAGATCATTATATTTTGCCCATGTTTGAACCCAGAACAACATTGCTCATTTCTACGTAGGACATTTATATTCATAAGTCATGAATACAGAACTGAGCATTTTAAGAGCCGTGCAGCCATGCTGCAATTGGCCAACTAGACGTTATTGTCAGAAGAAGAAGTAGAATGAAGGAAGACAAATACGGTATACATGAAATGAAATAATAAACTGACTTATATAGCTCCTTATTCCAAAGCGCTTTACAACGGCCTCTCATTCACACACACATTCACACACCATTGGCGGCAAGCTACCATGCAAGGCGCCGGCCGACCCGCTCATTGGGAGCAATTTGGGCTTCAGTGTTTTGCCCAAGGACACTTCGACCGACACGTGGCTAGCCGGGGTTCGAACCTCCGATCTGCCGACCTTGCGATCATTAGACGCCGACTCTACCTCCTGAGACACAGCCACCCCATTTACAGTTATCCATCCTAATATCATGCCAATTAAAAAAACGAATTGATTTGTGAATGCAGGTTTCATAACAGAGAAGAACATGCATATAATAACACGCTTCAGGAGGCCGGTCTGTGGGAGGAGCAGATAGAATCATCGAGGCTTATTGGGGAACCCAGCACTGTGTAATTAGCGTCTGTTATCGTAATGGAGGTCAGAGTAGGTAAGAAAGCACCAAAAACCTTGTGTAGGAGCCAAATGAATATTATTGAACGCTTGTATGTGATATATGAATGATTGCATTCAACTATTAGAATATGATTGTTGTATGATGGTTCCCCCCCGAGTACCCAGTGGTCTGAACTGTGTCAGGGAAATTGTTTAGATGGCAGGAAGTGAGGCTAGCAGGAAGGAAGGAAGGAAGTCTTGGCAGGCCTGGGTAAGGGTATAGTTTTTTGACCACAACACACAACACAAGGAAAGAGGCTGACAAACTAAACACATCCCCTATAGTCCGTAACACCTGTCCAAACGAAGCCCTAAAACAAAAGCAACGGTAACCCCCCTCCCCCCCCCCCCAGGTCTATGATTGGTTGCTGGCTTATTTGGTGGTGCGACTGAGAGACAACAGGATTATGACACTGGAACAAGTCTGGAACCTTCTCCGCTGTACCCCAAAACACACGCTCCTCCTCACACTGAGCTTACTGTGTTGCCAGGACAGCAACCGTATCACCAGACACAGCCCCCCACTGTTTCCCTTGGTTACGGACGAACCTCCCATCTCTCTGTGTTGGGTGGTAATATGACAGCTTTGATTGGCTACTAATGGCTAGAACCTTTTTTTTCATCTCCTTTTTTTGGTTCTTTTTGTCATCCCCTCTCTAATTGGCCCAGAGGGCACAATGTGAGCCACAGTGATCTCATGCAACAAACACCTATAGACAACAACACACACCAACACACACCGACACACACCATACCAACACACACCACACCAACACACACCACACCAACACACACCAACACACACCAACACACACCATACCAACACACACCAACACACACCACACCCACACACACCAACAGCAACACACCAACACACACCAACACAAACACACACCACACCACACCACCCCAACACACACCAACACACACCACACCACCCCAACACACTCCAACACACACCACACCAACACACACCAACACCCACCAACACCCACCACACCAACAGCTACAAAGACACACCAACACACACCATACCAACACACACCAACACACACCACACCACCCCAACACACACCAACACTCACCACACCAACACACACACACCACACCACCCCAACACACACCAACACACACCACACCAACACACACCAACACCAACACACACCAACACCAACACAAACACACACCACACCACACCACACCACACCAACACAAACACACACCACACCACACCACACCAACACACACCACACCAACACACACCACCCCGACACACACCACCCCGACACACACCACACCAACCCTGGATGAGAGAGGGTGCCTGGGGGTCCTTCAGGGGATGACAGGGGTAAAGGGTGACAGGGGGGGTTTAAGACACCAGGCAGGGGGGGGCTCGTCAACCCTCATAGGATTAAACTAAACTCCCAAAGCCTGTGTGAAATATCACATTAGTATTATGTGTCGTCTCATGGGAACAAGCCGAGGGGGGAGGGGTGAGGGGCGGGGTGAGAAAGAGAGGGTGCGGCTCCAAAAATGTCTTTCCGCATTAAGTGCCCTCGTTTTCCTTTTTTGTTATTTTATCCGTAAGACGTCTGTTAGTCCCTACGTCCCTACGAGTAGCCAACAGGATGGAGGGGGGGGAACGGGGGTGCTGCTTTTTTCTTTGATTTTTTCTGTCCATTCCATCCCACTCCTTTTTTATCGGTAAGACGTCAGTTTGTCCCTACGTCATTCTGCGAGTAGCCAACAGGATGGATGGAGGAGAGAACGGGGGTGTTGCTTTTTTCTTTGGGTCCCTTTCCATCCCACTTGTGCGTAATGTGTTACGTACATACCATCGCCTTCTCTCTCTGTCTCCTACTGCTGAGGATTGCACTCTCTCTGTCCTCCCCCTTCTCTCTGTCCTCCCCCTTCTCTCTGTCTCCCTCCCTCTCTCCCTCCCTGTCTCTCTCTCTCTCGCCCCCTGTCTCCCTCTCTCTCTCTCTCTCTCTCTCTCTCTCTCTCAGTAGGGTCCAGTGTGTAAGGACTAACACTCTCTCTGTCCTCCCCCCTTCTCTCTGTCCTCCCCCCTTCACAACCCCTCCTCTCTCATGACGACTCCTCTCTGACTCACTCTTGCTTTCTTTGTTAGTCCCCATGTGACGGCTTACCTTTAATTTGACCCATAACATCGGTCATTCGTTACTTCTTTCACCCTAGCGACCTGAACGTAACACCCCACTACATGATGAATTCTAGGATAGTATTCTAACATACTCAGGGCATGATATACCAAAGTATACCCTTTTTCCAAAACATACAGCACTTAAAAACATAGTGCACTTTAAAGCACTTTGAGCTGCAACGTTTGCAGATAAAAGTGCTATACAAATAAAAGTTATTCTATTATTATTGTTATGATTACAGTATGGGTACATTTATCATCTGTATCCAATCTTTTCTCCCCTGAGGCGACACAATGACCCTGAAAATAAAGGTGACAGTCTTTACATGTCCCTAGTCCATGGAGACAGGGCAGGTCAACAAGGCCTTATAACGAAAAACAAATACTCAATTTTAAACAAGCGTAGTGGCTTCATAGCGGCAGACATAGCGTAAGGTGTCATAAATCTGCAAAACACATCTGTTATCGATTTCAAATAATGATATAATAATCACCTACCCATTTCTATGATGAGGTTTATTTTTAGAGCACCACCGGAATGAATTTTGACCGTGTCACAACTGACAAACGGAACATTCCGATGTATGCACAGCTGGCTTGAGCCCTGAGTGGACGTGCCTAACAGCAGGTTATCTCTGAGAGCAGACATTTTGTTTTTTTGTCGTCGTCCCCCCGAAAATAGAATCGCTCCCAGAGCGAACCATGACTCTGGCAGTGAGGCTGGCCCTCCCTGCAGCTATGTGTTGAAATTGCTGCCTGTGCCTGACTGAACTCAGAGAGAGAGGGAGGTAGGGAGAGAGAGAGAGAGAGAGAGAGAGAGAGAGAGAGAGAGAGAGAGAGAGAGAGAGAGAGAAGGAGGGAGGGATGGAGAGAGAGAGAGAGGGAGAGAGAGAGAGAGAGGGAGGGAGAGAGAGGGAGAGAGGGAGAGAGAGAGAGGGAGAGAGAGGGAGAGAGAGAGGGAGAGAGAGGGAGAGAGAGAGAGGGAGGGAGAGAGAGAGAGAGGGATGGAGGGAGAGTGAGAGAGAGAGAGAGGGAGGGACAGAGAGAGAGAGAGGGAGGGACAGAGAGAGAGAGAGGGAGAGAGAGGGAGAGGGAGGGAGAGAGAGAGAGAGGGAGTGAGAGGGAGGGAGGGAGGGAGAGAGAGAGAGAGGGAGAGAGAGAGGGAGAGAGAGAGGGAGAGAGAGGGATGGAGAGAGGGATGGAGAGAGAGAGAGAGAGAGGGAGAGAGAGAGGGAGGGAGAGAGAGAGAGAGAGGGAGGGGGAGAGAGAGAGATGGAGGGAGGGTGAGAGAGAGAGAGGGAGAGAGAAAGAGAGAGAGAGAAAGAAAGACAGAGCTAGAGCCAGCTCATACTCCCCATGCCTCCTTCTCCTACCAGAATACATTATGCGCCCCGCTTTTAAGCCGGCGAGGCTATTACCCAGAAGCCCCTTGGAAGTTCTTATCAGTGACAGCCAGATGGAGAACACAGCCGCCAAGTCAATACCTCTGGACTTGTTGATCGAATGTTGCCGCCAGAAAACTGTCATTGAGGCAAGATTCAGCGGCTACAAACCTAGCATCTGTTTCAATTAGCCAAATAAATCCTATACGTGATGCTGTATTTTATTTGATTATTTATTAATATTATGCTGGTGTGTGTGCTGGAGTGGGGATTCGGATGGTTAGCCATGTGTATGTGTGTGTGTGTGTGTGTGTGTGTGTGTGTGTGTGTGTGTGTGTGTGTGTGTGTGAGTGTGTACGTGTGTGTGTACGCGATTTAAGGGGCCTTTTCTGGATTTAGCAACGGTGCATCTGTGTGAGCAAAATATGTGTCTATACATACATGCATGTGTTTGCATATTCATGTGTGTGTGTGTATGGTATACGGTTGCCTTCATACACACACACATTGTCATTAAGCTCACACCAGAAGACCTATACTCCCTGAGCCTAATAATGTATGGTCTTAACGCATAGACACAAATGTCTTCCCTATAAAACCCTGCAGACTGAACCTAATAGGCTGTGGCAGGGCTGTGCATCCAGGTATGTCTGCATATATATATAAATAAACTCTGTCTATTCTTCTGGGTCCAACAGCGCCCTCTAGAGTCACGCGCTAACACTGCACCACAAAAATAAGATGTACTGTTAGCAGTAACCCTGCAGTTACCCCAGGGTGGTGTGCTCAGAGCAGCAGCTCAGGGGAGGATCAGAGAACGGGGCATGAATTAAAAAAGGTCGACCGGGATGTTTCAACCCCTGACTCTGAAGAAAGCTGATAAGGACGGTTACTAGATTTCCAGGGCTGGAAGCGGCCCTTCTTTAAACTCACATAAATAGGCTTCGGTTGTTCTCCTGACCGGTGATGTCATCACAGAAGGGCCGTGCGCAGACTCAGCATCACCAGCATCAGCATCACCGAGGGGGTAAGTACCCAGAATGCATCACTGCGGTCCATTTGTATTGAATCGGCGTCGCATTTGTGCTCTGACCCACTTTTACCCACGAAGGTTATTTTAAGATTTCACAATAGAGAGTTGTCACCGACGGGTGGCGAATAGAAGATGGAGAGAGAGAGAGGTGCCACTGACTAACATTTCACTCACAACCAAACGTCCATTCATGTTTGAAGGAAGATCAGAATAGAGAGTCATTATGCTGAATAGAATAGGGACGTGAGAGTTATTGTGATTTAGATTAGCTTTATTGCTGAAATGCCAAGTGATGTATGAAACATTCAACATTTACATATATTATCTTTCATGGTGACATTTATTAAATGTTTTATTTATTCGTTTATTTAAAAGGGACAATGGACAGTCATTGACTCTCCCTGAAGTAGCTGGGTAGCTAAATGACATCAGCAGCTGTCCCTGGGCAGGTAAATCCACAGGGGAAATACGGCCTCAGATGTTATAAACAGTTGTGCATGCCACAATAGCACCCAAAATAGTCTCCAAATGACTATAGACCTATATATGTCAAGGGTGGTACTTGTTCTTCCACATGGATACAAGTGATGGACACGGAGCTGAAAGAACACATGTCAGTTCAGTTCAACATTATGCATCATTGGGGTCAAAAGTTGACGCTGTAAGCAACTCATTTATAAGACACTCTCTGATTATTGTACAACAGATTATCACCTTCCACAGTAGAAAGTAGACGACCTATGCAGTCAAAATTTGAAGGTCATTTAGTCTAAGAATATTTAATGTTATCCAGTAAACGTTGTTTCCTAAATTGGAGGTATTGTTTCATGTAACATAAACACACACATTTCCGCAAAAAACACTACACGTTTTTCTTCACATTCTCAACCACCGAGATACAATGTCGGAAGGAGCTAAAAGCCTCTCTCTTTTCCATCTCATGGTTTTCCATCTCATGGGTTAAAAGGAGGTTTGTGACGGCTTATGACCTTCAGGAATCGATACAATAATGAGGATCATCTCCTATGAAAGTCATGGGAGTCTGTTGCTGATTAGCTATATATATATATATATATATATATACAGCAAAAGTCAGAATACCACCAGCAGAGCCACATTGATTGGTTATTTTCATTAAAGACCCCATGAAGGATTGGGTTTCACTCTCACAGGGAAAAACAATCAATACCATACGGCTTTACGATAATAATTGAATCATAAATACCAGTAGGGGTTTTTCACTTCCCTAGTGAAGGGTCGGAAGGCCATCCTGAAACTGCATGCATTAGAAAAGGCTTTTATATTGTGTCACAGTCGTGCAACAGTCAAAAACCAAGATGATGTTGTTCAATGGTTGTAAGATTATTGGTTTTGATATTCATTTTAAATGTCAAAATGCAAACGCTGGAGCTCTATAGCTTGACATTGTTATTTGATGCTTGTTGGTTAGTCATATGTTGATTAACACTAGAAGGGCCATGAGGGGTCACGGTGACCCCTGTGAGTAAAAAAGAAATTCTATCTTTGCACTCGATCAAATTTCAGGACCCTCCTTTCATGACTTTTCCTAGATACAGTATGTGCGTTCTACCACCCAGTATCCTTACATTTTCAAAATAACTAGTATAAAGCTGTTTTGCAGTTTTTCTGTGTAGGAGACAGGCTAAAAAAAGAAGCGCCCTCTAGTGATCTCTGTGTGTAAATAGCAGATTTACATTCTAAAAAGGGGGTCTATTTGACCCCCAAGGCGGCTGTTGTAGTGTTAACAGTTTGTTCAACATTCTCATGTAATGGTTATTTTTCAATGTTGCCTTAAGGTTGTTACATTTACATTTACATTTTTGGCATTTAGCAGACGCCTTATTCCAAAACGACTTACAAATCGACACATTTGACTAAGCAAGTGAATCATCAATCCACCAGTCATAGCAGGAAGAGTAATCTAGCTGGCCATTGGCAATCGTGGTGATAGATAGATAGGTTGTCATTTGATGTTCAACATGTCATGTTTCTACATGATTGCAGATGGGTTGAAAAGGGATGTTTTAACATCTCACATTTAAAAACAATAGTTTTTAAAATGTTACCTATTTACGTAAAAAACGCTAAAAGACAAAAAAACTAAACAAAAAAGCAAAAGTCTAACATTGATGTGACGTGAACATACTAACCACACAGATACTTCCTAACTGAAATATGATCTGTTCCAGAGAGTGTAAACTGAGCTTATCGGCTTACCCTTAATGATCCCTTTAATACACCCATAATAATCGGGCTGAACCTCCCCTTACCGTGGAATTATTGTTGTACATAATAATGTGACTAGTTGATGAAATATTTTCATGCTGCAAACGACACAGTTTAGATATAACAGATGTGTGTACCTGTAATTACATTTAGTATAGTAACTACAGTACTATACATACATTTGTTTTTTTGTAAGATTTTTACTGCAAAGTGTAATATACTTTTTTCTTCAATTTTGTTATGCTTCTTCTTGTGGTGCTATGTTAACATGTTGTTAATGTGTTGTGGTGCTATGTTAACATGTTGTTAATGTGTTGTGGTGCTATGTTAACATGTTGTTAACATGTTGTGGTGCTATGTTAACATGTTGTGGTGCTATGTTAACATGTTGTTAACATGTTGTGGTGGTGCTATGTTAACATGTTGTGGTGCTATGTTAATGTGTTGTGGTGCTATGTTAACATGCTGTGACATAAAGTAGAGAGTTCCAACTGTGTTGAGTGGCTTATCGTCTTATGTGCAGAAATACTTTAATA
The DNA here is from genome assembly GCF_963989245.1 of Nansenia antarctica. Taxonomy (NCBI): domain Eukaryota; kingdom Metazoa; phylum Chordata; class Actinopteri; order Argentiniformes; family Microstomatidae; genus Nansenia; species Nansenia antarctica. The sequence goes on along the minus strand of NC_137687.1, from coordinate 13,354,348 downwards.
CACTAAATTACAGAGTAACTATCAAGTCTGAACAGTTTTTGTGTGAACTGTGCAGTATTACACTGCATTATAAGTAATAACATCATCATCACAGTCTGTTACTGAGAATATGTAGATTTTAACTTCAAAATAGAGCTAGATGTGTACATATATATGTGTCTGTGTAGAGAGTATTGACTCAATGCTTGCAAAGACTCACATTTTCCAAAGTATATATGAATGAATGAATGAATGGACTTTATTGTCATTGCTACAGTACAGGTACCAAACAACGAAATTTAGGAGGGGTGACTCCCCTGGTGTTAGGAAAGGGGGAAAAAAAACACTTTTAGAAAAAGAATAAAATCACAAGAAGGTAAGGAGCTGGTTTACATACAAAACTGTTCCCTATAAGTAAAAAAAAAAAGAAAAAGTGAACATACAAATGTACTTAAAAACACAATGAAACACCAGTGTGGTAGCCCCCCCAGCTGCAGCGTCTAAGCGCGCGGCCATCTTGGGATCTTGCCTGTATAGCATGTATTGTAATTAATCAATTAAAATATAAATTATCAATTGTAAATCAGAATAGCTTATACAAATGCAACTCAATCACTGTATTTTCAACAATTTAATGGTATCCAAATATGTTCATGTATACAATATGCATGGTTAAATTGTACACACAATTACATTTTAATGCATTATTAAAGCTTGTGATTTTTCAAATACAAATGGTATAGAGTGGTAGTAAATACATACATGGTAACCTATTAAAACAGTTAAATAATGCACATTATAGAACAATGACTTGAACAGTTAAAAGTACAGACAACATATATACATAATGGTTGCTTGATGGCCAAGACTTTGTAAGCAATCTTTCAGTTTATTTAAGATGTGAACGATCTCTCTTAATTTTAAGCACTCTAAGCACCTTTAGCATTCCATAATAATCTAATAATCAATATTTTGTCACAAGTACTGCCATACCTTTCATTGTCATATGTCTTACTCTAGGCACACTACAATGATTATGTGCACAATACAAATATTACTGAACACAACAATATTATAAACAGGTATAACATGAGATGAAAGGAGCATCATGAACCATATCAACATGATCTAACATTGAGCATCTACCTCAGGATGGACGAGAGTTTAAACCAATGTATAATCAAGACATACCAATAAGAATTGTCAATATAATTGAACATGTGTTTCATGAAAATGACTTAATTGATATAGGGCCGGTTTCACAGACAAGGCTTAAGCCTAGTCCTAGACTAAAAAACATCTTCAATGGAGATTTTACATTGAAAGTGTGATTTAGTCCAGGACTAGGCTTAAGCCTTGTCTGTGAAACCGGCCCATAATGATCTAATTTGTGCCTTAATAAATGAAAATAAGGAACATTGATGAGTGGTCTATATGTGTTTCTGCTCTGTGACATAAGGCATTTCATAAGTAATATTATCATACAAATATCGTAATAACACTTTTCATTAACCACTTAGTTAACAATCTTGTCAAGATCATATTACATTGCATTGTTTTTCTCAAATAATTGTCTTGAAGTAATATGTATTTCTTATATTTCAAACAAATAATAGCCTTCTGTATTGGTTAACACCCTGTAGGAGAAAATCATTTGCTGTATGGTCCATTAAGAGACCTGAGGTCGTTGACATGGTTGAGAATAATGAGTGTATAACTTGTGTCCATTTCGACGTCTCTCTACATTCTGGGGAATTGAGCAGTAAAGGAAGGCCTTTCCCTTCCTGTAAGAGATGTGCCAATAACAGTGGCGTAGCTAACAATTCGTTGTTCCTGTGGACAGTGCCAATAACTTGTTGCGCAGATTCATATGATTGGTAAACCAAGAGTAGTGACCTCAGCCTTCTATACATGTGTGTCCCTCTCACAGGAGGCTTCTCTCTCTGAGCCCATGTAACTTTGCTTAATAAAAGGCCTCATTTGAGCCAATTGATTTAAAATCTTTGTGCTTTTATTATTACTACAAAATCTACTAAGAATCAATTAAATCCACATCAACCCTATTATGAAAATATACTGAGCTAACTGTAATTATGAGCAATCAATAATTTAATCATTTAGACTGAATCTAAATCTCTAAAATACTGTTAAATAGCCATCTACTTCTTTGTTCTCATCCAAAGCGAAGTCATCAGCATGCTCAAACCTCTGGTCTGCACCCTCTTTCAGCATTGCCACTAAGGTAGCCAGTGTACTGTTGGGGTCCAGCAATTTAACCAGGGGAATATTCACACTCATGTCTTGAAAGATGACATTCTGCAAAGTCATGGCTAGCATTGAGTCAATGCCTAATGCAGAGAGAGAAGAACTGTCATTCAACTCATCATTCTCAACACCAACTGTCTCCCTGAGCACTGTCCTGACATATTCATTTGGTGATTTGGCCAAAGTAGTCTGGTCGTCTCTGGCATCAGTCAGTTTTGTCTCCTTTAGCCCCTCCTCTACCAGTGCACCTAGACGCATTTTCAGGGAGGCATTTTGTTTGAGGACATGATGCTTGAGATTTTTTAAGCTAAACTTGCAAACAACCTGCTGTGACCTGTTGAGCAGAAGGCATTGTTCTAAGCTCTCATGGATTTCTTCGACCTCCATGACCATCATGCCCTGGGCTGCCAGAAATCTTTGTAAATGGTCTTTATTCATCAGGAGACCAAGATTCAAAGCTCCCCAGTTGATGGACTGCCCTGCAAGTCCAATGTTTTGTCGATACTGACAGAATGAATCCAAGAATGAGTTGGCTGCACCATAGTTTGTTTGTGATGCATTGCCGATGAAGGCAGCAATAGAAGAGTAGCACACAAAGTAATCCAGCTCGCAGTGCTTTGTGGCATGGTGCAGATTTACAGCCCCATTGACTTTGGGTTTCAGGACTTTCTCATAGAGAGATTTATCAAGGGTTTCAATCAGCCCATCATGTAGGACCACTGCACTGTGGAACACGCCTTTGATTGGACAAGAGGGGAAACATTCCCCAATTGCAGCAATGGTCTTCACCACCTGTGCTGAGACTGAAACATCACACTGCAAGCTCACAACGGTGCAGCCAGACTGACTCTTGATGTTGTTCATCTCCTGCTGTAAGTCTGGTGAGGGGCTACTTCTGGAAAGAATGACAATGTGTCCCCCCCCTCGCTGTGCAATGAACTTCACTGTTTCAAAGCCCAGCCCAGTTAGGCCACCTGTGACAATGTACACAGAGTTCTTTTGGAAAAGCTGGTTTCGTTTAGTCAGCAATGGAATGTCTGACAATGTGCCTTTGGCGGCATTATTACCCAGCACCACTACAGGCAGGGTCTTTGAGCTGAAGTAAGATTCAGGCTCCTCTACAGGCAGGAAGTCAATGCTTCCGGATGTCACTCTCTGAAAGGTGGTAGTTTCGAAATCTAAAGACTTCTTGTCCAAACGCATTGACTTGAGCCACCTGTAAATGTGTGGCCTCTCTGCTCTAATTGATCCTTTTTCCAATATGCTTGACATCTGCACAATCTGAATGCGAACATTGTCATTGCCACCCCTGAAAACATTTTGTGAGATAGAGGATTGGCATTGGTTTTCACATACAGCAACAATGTGTTCCACACCTGAAACACTGCAAGCTTTTGCAAGCTGAGATTTGTCAAATGGTGGCAAAAGGACAAAGGCATCACATTTATTCACATTCTGAAACTGATCACTCAACTGTGGCAGAACAATGGTATTCCATCCAGTCTTGTTTGAAGTTTGGGTTAAGACTTTCATCAAGCACGAGTCAGGAACAGAAGAGATGATACCCATCCTTCTCTGTTGTTTGACTTTGGGTAATACACGATGCAAGATCTCCCATGCCAGTACATAGTAGGAAACACAGGGTGCCTCTTTCAGATACGGGATCCTCTTTGTATTGTAGCATGCTGCCTCTGGAATCACCACCATAGAAGTGGCAGCTACGGGATAACAAGACACAACTTCATCTCCCACTTTCAGTTTGCTTACATCCTTTCCTACAGCTGAAACAATGCCACTGAAGTCAAGAGCCAGAAGTTTGTGGTTCTGAGATGTGTGCTTGTTCCAGTACATTGTCTGACCAAAGTTCAGACCAGAGACACTGACAGGACAGAAATCTGGGGAATGAACACAGATCTTACTCAGTTGAATCTCAACTGATTTCTCCCGGATGTACTTTTCTTCAATATCACAGGGAATGGCAGACAGACTTGTGATTCTGTAGGGGTCAGCGGTTTGAAGGATGAACTGCTCAGACTTCAAAGAAGTCCCCTTCCTTCCCTTTGAGCTGTCAATGCTGTCAGTGTGAGTATGCGCTATATAAGGCTTCAAAATCTGCCCATCTTTCACCACCAACTCTGGGTGTTTTCTGCAGGGGAATGAGGTGAGGACCTGAGAGAGTGCCCCGATGTCCTCTGCAGAGACAGAGCTGATATCAATCAGCTGAAAGGAGAGATCTGCCATCTCTGCAGCACATGCTCTTGTCATGCCTGACAGGACAAAGCCTGGGCTGATTTGATCCACTGTGGTCTCTGCTGACCGGTAGGTTATTGCTCTGATTGAATTTAGAAATTTCATGGCCTTTAGTTCCAGGACTATTTGCCGGAACATCTCACAGCAGCTTGCCATGTTCTCTAGGATGTCCTCTGTTTTGTAGGAGGTAACATTTTCGAAACTCCACAAAAATAAGATCTCTTCAAACTTGTAGAGTTTTGAGATGTTACATTTGGACAGCAATGATTTAAATCCACTGCTCAAGAGATCCTTGGCATGTGTGTGAGAGATGTATTTAGATTTGGAGCTCAAATGTTTTTGTAGGGCTTTGGATACTCCCAGCTGGTCAGCAAAGACCAAGGCTTTGGGAGTATAAGTGGACTGGGAGTCATCAGAGACAACATTGAAGTCATTGTGGAAGAAATATTCTTCAACAACACTAGATTGGCTCCCAAGGTATTTGACTATCACATGCTTTAGCTCAACCAAGACCCGACCTGCTTTGTCTGTGAAGCAGCCAGACACTTCACAATGGTCAGCTACAACATTGGTAGCTCTCAAGTAAAGAACCATGTCCGACTGCAAGGGTTCGTGGACAATCAAACTGCCAATTTCTACAGGAAAGCCAGGCCTGGCCATGAATGCATTTATAATAGTGACAGGGGTCAGTTGCAGTAAGTAATCTAGCACTACAGGGTGAATGCAGAAATCATGCAACTGAGACAGAAGTTCCTCAGGGACCGTGACAACAGAAATGGCTTCCATTAACTCCTCCCCATAATGCACATCTCCCTCATTTCTGAAAACAGAACCATACTGAAAACCTCTTTTACTGAGGTAATTATATAATTCCTCAGTACTCATTGTTGATGTGCATCGCTTGTAAACGGAGTCTAAGGAGATTAACTTTTCCTCAGCCAACCTCCCTTGCTGGCATGTTATGTTTCCTGATGCATACGTTGATGTTGGGGATCGTATCGTAAACTTTGTCTCATTTTCAGCTGGGTCAAGTTTGACACTCATCTCAGGAGCATTTGGAGTGATGACAAATGGACTCTGAAATTTGACACTGAGTTGCAGTGTGCTGAGTGGAACTTTTGGTTTGGCACTTGCCATAAAGGCAGCCAACCCCAACTCAGCATAAAGGGCACCGGGGACGATGGCAACATCATTGTTTTTATGGTCACGCAAGTATGACACTGAGTCTGAGGACAGGTCACAGCTGAAGGTCTTTCCATCATTGCTTGTCTGAGCTAGCACAGGATGACTGCTCAATGTACCTTTCTGGGCTGCCTCAAAGATGACTTCTTTCTTCACACAATCAAACTGATACTTTGGAAAAGATGTTGGTGAAGTCTCACACCCTCTGTAGAACTGGTCCCAGTCTACCTGAAACCCCAACTCAAACAATTTGGACACAACTGTCTGCATTGTCTCATGATCTTTATCTGGCAGCACTGAGGATAGAACCGTGGTGTCATTTCCTAGAGTCTCTAGGATGTTCCTTTGTAGAGCCCTTCTAGGGCCAATCTCAACAAAGACCATATTCTTCTTCTCTTTGGCAGCTGATCTCACTGCCTGCTCAAATGCAACTGGCTCACGAATGTTCCTTGCCCAGTACATCCCACTGGTAAAATCAGGGTGTTCTACCTCCCTCCCTGTCACTGTTGAGAATAATTCTGTCTCAACATCGTTCACCATTAAAGAGCCAATACTGTCCTCTAGTTGAGAGAGGATGGGGTCCATCATATGGCTGTGGTAAGCAGCAGGGACCTCCAGCACATGGAGGAACAGATTCTTACTCTCGCCTGAGCTGCTTAACCTTTGATGGAGACTGTCAATAGCATCTGCGTCACCCGAGAGGGTGCAGGACTGCGGGCTGTTGTAGGCAGCCAAGCAAACCTTCCCAGAATACACAGGGAGGACTTTCAAAACGTCTGACACGGCCATGTTACTGACCACAAGCATTTTCCCTCCTGTGACCTTAGTCTGCAGAGAACTACGGAAGTAGATCACCTTCACTGCGTCCTCAAGGGATAGAAGGCCAGAGCAGTGGGCGGCTGCAACCTCTCCAACAGAGTGACCAATGATAGCATCAGGTTTGATGCCCCAGTGCTTCAAGAGACTGGCAATGCCAACCTGAATGGCAAAGAGGAGGGGCTGGACAACATCTGGTTTTGAAAAGTCGCCACTCTCATTTTCCAGTCTCTCTATGATGCCCATTTTTTGGTACATCTGGAAAACAACCTCAATCTCCCTAATCTTCTCTCTGAACACAGGTTCATGTTTCAGAAGCTGCTTGCACATGCCTTGGTAGGTCACTCCATTCCCACAGAAAGCAAACACTAACCTTTGATCTAACTTGGAGGGTGTAATCTTTTTGTTCAGAGCAGATTTTAGCTGATTTTGCAGATCAGCAAGAGATGAAGTAAAGAAAGCCTTCTTGTATTTGTGTTTTAAGTGGCTTCTCCTGCATGCTGACGTATATGCCAGACTTTGGAGGTGCATTGTTTTGTCTGCATTTATCTGTTTAGCAGTGTCTTCTACCATCATTGTAAGGGATTTTTCAGAAGCTGCTGAAAGGAGAAAGTACTCATATGCCCTATCAACACTAGCTGTTTTGGCATGTGACTGGTCATACTCTTTAATAATGGTGTGGGCGTTTGTTCCTCCAAAACCAAAGTTATTGATTCCTGCAACCCGTTTGACAAAGCCCTCATTTCTCCACTTTTCTGATTTAGTGGGAACTTTCACATTTAGAGCTTTAGCATCTATACTGGCACTGTCCTCAGAGTAGAACAGTGAGGGTACAATAGTTTGATGCTTCATCATTAAGAGTACCTTGATTAGCCCTGCCACTCCAGCTGCAGACTCTGTGTGTCCGATGTTGCCTTTCACAGAACCGATGCGGAGTGTTTCTGAACCAGGAGGTCTAACTTTGGCAATGACTTTGGAGATGCTCCCTGCTTCTATTGGATCCCCGACTGGAGTTCCAGTCCCATGGGCCTCTATGTACTGGACATTGGCTATGTCAGACTTGGAATAGGTTCTGCGCAGCAGCTCCTCCTGTTGGACCATGGATGGCTTGGTGATTGGAGTGACTGTGCGGCCATCTTGGTTGACTGCAGTTCTACTTATTGTGCCCCATACATGGTCACGGTCTCTCAAGGCCTGTAAAATATATAAGTAACACTTCAGTAGCCTGTCGTTTTGAGAGTTGCTGCTCTCTTTGGCTACACTGACAATTTGTCATATAGCCTACATGTAATGTTCAGATGTCTAGATGTTCTTTGACAACTGATAGATCAATAATATACAAGGCCTGCTAACATTTGAGATCTTACTTGTTTCAGTGGCTTCAGCAGGACAACCCCACAGCCCTCTCCTCTGCCGTAGCCATCTGCTCTGCTGGAGAAAGGTTTGCTGGTGCCTTCAGGCGAGACCATCTTTGCTTTGCTGAGAGCAACAAAGACTCGTGGCTCTATGATACAACTCACACCCCCACAAAGAGCCATCTCACAGTCACCTAATAAAAAGAACAAGTTAGCACACATAATTGAATTCCATGATTTCATTTTGGCATGAAATATGCCTGCACAGTTTATGCATGCAATTTCAGGAATATACTTTAATAACATAGGAAGATGTAATAGGATTTGTGAGACAACCATTTCCTGATGCCAATTCTACCCAATATTGATATTGCAGTCTCACCTTGTTTTATGGCTTGACAGGCAAAGTGCAGAGCCACAAGCGATGAGGAACAGGCACTGTCGATGGCAAGTGAGGGCCCGGTGAGGTTGAAGGTGTAGGATATGCGGTTGGCTGCAATACTCATGGCTTTACCAGTGCCTGTCCAATGGTTGACATAGCCTGGGTTTTTCTGAACTGTTGTTAACTCGTAGTCCCTGTTCATCAGTCCTGTAAGGCAAGGCAAGGCAAGTTTATCTGTAGCACATTTCATACAATAGGGGCAATTCAAAGTGCTTTACATACAGCATTAAAAGAAATACAGAAAAAGAAGGATAGTAATCAAATAAAAATAGAAATAAAAATAAGAATTTAACAACATAATAAGACAAACGTAACGTTACAAAGAGGATTAATAGTGAAACATACATACAGTGTCATGACAGTTTTGCTTGTAAACATAAAAGAAAACAATGATAAGTAAAATTACCCAAGAATACTCCAGTCCTCGTGCCGCTGGCCTTCTCCATTGGCATCCCAGAATCCTCTAGTGCCCTGTAGGTGCAATGCAGCAACACCTTCTGCTGGGGGTCCATCTGGTCTGCCTCAGCCTCCGTAATACCAAACAGTCTGTGGTCCAGTTCATTGAAGCTAATAATGAAAATAAATAAGAAGAATTTTTTTTATTTGATATAACAACAAATAGGGTAAGCATGGTATTTCTTAGTGACAATCCTTTCAATATATTCACTATTTTACATCAACATCAATATTAACAATGATGGCCACACAGTATGACATTGTAGGTAACTTCCCACTGACCCATCCATGAGAGCAGCTTTGATAGTGTGAGTTTTCCCAGGTTTGCTGTTGTCAGCGTCAAACCAGTATGCACTGTTGAACCTCTCATCTGGAATTGGCACTGTGCAGTTCTTCCCTTCCAGAAGAACATCCCAGAAATTGTCAAGCCCCTCACCTGAAAATTCAATAATTTCAGCATTTATCAGCATAGAATACCAATCTGAATTATCTGTTTTTACATGAACAGTTAGCCAACATAGAACCGTAAAACCAAGACCAATGTACTGAATATTCTAACCAAAATATATATTTTCTGTGAATCATAGCTATTTACAGCTAAGAAATTAGGTATGTGCAGCTTGTTTAGGAAGCCTCCCTATAGCAGGTCAGAGATCAGAGATGTTAATGGTTTTAAATGCAAGTTAGCTCAGGTTTCATAGTTGGCAAGATGTGATAATCACTGAGTTCAGGTATTAATTTCCAATATAGAATGATATATTCTCTGTAACATTCTATTGGCAAGCATTTCTATTCCAGCCAGTACACTGTGTAGAGATCTGAAAAAAAATGTGTATGTAAACAGAAATCAAAAGAGTGTATTTTCTTTTGTTAGTGACTTCATTATTTTGTATTTTTGAGAAAATACTGTGGAACTGGTCTTGTTTTGTTTGAGTGATGTGCTCTAAGCCAATCAGATCACTTTAGAAGTCATATGTTGAGAGTTTGAGGAAGTGCAGGGGGGAGTGACAGGTGAATGAATGAATGACAGGTAAACACACACACCTGTGGCAGAGGGGCTGTGTTTGGAGAACATGCGGACAAATCTAATTTTAAACGACGACGTATACACATTATTGGGATTATTGGTTGACGTTTTAGCAACTCTGGTTTTGGGTTCAGTTTAAATTCAGGGTTAGCCGGTTTGTTATTTTTCATTTATGATAAGAGTGTACAGTGTACAATCAAACCGGGGGTGTTCTGCTTAAGCTACCGGATAGGATGGTCAGCAAGCAGTGACTGGGTTATTAAGGATCTTTGGTCAACTCTAGGAGCCTATGTCTTATCTATCCTCAATCTATCTCTCTTAAATGGAATTTTCCCAGCCTGTTTTAAATCTGCAGTGGTTAAACCCCTATTAAAGAAACTGGGTCTGGATCCACTCTCACTGGCAAGTTATAGACCTGTCTCAAATTTTGCTTTTTTGTCTAAAGTTTTTGACAAAGTGGTCTCAAAACAGCGTGTAGATTTTCTGTCTTCTAATAATCTGTTTGAGCCACTACAGTCGGCATTCCGCACCAACCACTCTACTGAAACAGCACTCACTAAGGTGGTAAATGACTTGCTATTGACGGTCGACTCAGGCTCAACATCTGTTCTTTTATTGTTGGACCTGAGCGCTGCTTTTGACACAGTAGATCATCACATATTACTGGATAGGCTCAGGAACCTGTTTGGCATCTCAGGCCAAGTATTCCAGTGGCTAGAGTCATACCTGTTAAATAGATCCCAATGTGTTCTACACAATAATGTATTGTCTGCATCCCGGGCAGTCAAGTATGGAGTCCCACAGGGGTCCGTTCTGGGCCCTCTGTTGTTCTCACTGTACTTGGCACCACTGGGTCAGATCTTGCGTTCTTTTGGTCTTGCTTTTCATTGTTATGCTGAAGATTTACAACTATATATGCCTATAACAGCAGGAAATGTCTCAGATTTAGTTACGTTAAAGACCTGTCTGGCTGCTGTGAAGGGCTGGTTATCAGCAAACGTTCTGCTATTAAATTCAGACAAGACTGAAATTATAAAATTCGGTCCAGCTAGACTAAATCATCCAAGTGATAGTCTTGTCTTGACCTTAGATGATTGTGTCATCCAGTGCAGGGACAGGGTTAAAAATCTCGATGTCATTTTTGATCAGAACCTCACATTTGATTCCCACATAAAGGGGGTGATAAAAATAGCATTCTTTCACCTCAGAAGAAGGATTAGATCAATCCTTTCTTTTGAAGATGCTGAGGTTCTGATCCATTCTTTTGTGACATCCAGACTAGATTATTGCAATGTCCTTTTATCGGGATTGCCAAAAAAGAGTTTCCATGGCATACAGATGGTCCAAAATGCTGCAGCTCGCATTTTGACTGGGTCAAAGAAATACGACCATATCTCACGAGTACTGGCTTCCCTTCATTGGCACCCTGTCCATGTTAGAGAAGACTTCAAGTTGTTGCTACTAGCATATAAAGCTATAAATGGCACTGTGCCTTCCTATTTAAAGGACCTTCTTGACCCATATGTGCCCTCAAGGGCTCTGCGCTCACAAGGCTCTGCCCTGTTGATTGTTCCTAGAGTCAGGAAAAAGACAATCAGTGAGCGTGCGTTTTCCTTCCGTGCACCAACTCTCTGGAACCGTCTTCCATTGGACATCAGACAGGCATGCTCAGTGAAAGTGTTCAAAACTAAGTTAAAGACCCACCTGTTTTCTGTTGTCTATATGTCATAGCCTGTGTATTTGTGCTGTGAAATTATGTGTGTTTTTAAATTGAAATAGTTGTTTTAAATTGTTTTAAACTGTTGCTTACCTATTGTAAAGCACTTTGATGTAAAGTGCTATACAAATAAAGTTATTTATTATTATTATTATTATTATTATTATTATTATTATTATTATTATTATATTATTATTTGTACCCTAAGTCTGAACTCCGAGGGTTGTTATCCACATTGCCGCCAGAAGGACTGAGTCAACCCAACAGGACCATCACATCGTCGCTACCGCCTCTGCTCCACCTCCATCCTGCCTGGTATGGTGAGTCACTGGGATTTACCGTATCAGCGACCTAACCTAGAACTCTGGACTTGAACTTTGAACTTTTTAAAAAGTATTTTTCATTGAATGTTTAAGTAAGGTTTGTGTTTTTTTCAACCTGATTGTTATTTTTGATACAACCTGTTTCCACCTGATTGTTACACACACACACACACACACACACACACACACACACACACACACACACACATACAAACTTACATATAAACACATACACATAGCACACATACAACAAATCCATACACATAGTATAGCACACAATATATATACAGTATATATATATATAAAAGAAACATATTTTTGCTATTCCTTCTAAATTGCTGTCCTTTGTATTTTGTTTGTATATGGGTTTATATGCTTACTTGGTTTATGGGGACACACAATTACAATTCTACACGTATCTGATATGATTGTAAACAAGAAGAGTCAGGTCACCATCAACAGCTGAGACTCAGAATCCTGTTATATCTTAATTAAATAGTACCCCAGGAGAGGGTTACAACTGTACATTTCATGCATCATAAACATGCATACTGTATGTAATTGTCTTTTAAGTTAATAGGCTACATTCTATAACAATAAAATGTATGCTCATTACCAATAAACATGAACTGAGCAGCCTCACATTTTCTAGTGATGCAACCCTTTTTGTTCTCAGACATCTTTAGAGTAGGTCTTCTTGGCATTACATGTGTCTCAAATGACGTTTTAGAATTTAAAACACAGACTACAAATGTATCATTTGAGCAAACATGATCACAAAGAACGTAAACTGTCAAACCTCCAGGAAAACTGCAGCCAATGCCAACAACTGCAATGTCTCCCTCCTCATCCTCCATCCTGGCTGTTTGTCACACCAGATGCACACTGAAATATCTTCACTTCAAGTAAAAGTCTTAAGTGAACGTAGATTGAAGTACAGTACCAGGCTGGATGCTAAACTTGTCTATAGCCCCTTTGACTTGCATCCGTGAGCGCTTTGAGTTGCATCCGTGTACGAAAGGCGCTATATAAATAAAATAAAGTGTCACTTCACTTCACTTCACTTTGAACATTGAACTTTTTTGCCGGCAGATTGGATTAGATTGATTAGATTTTCTGATACGTGAAAGTGGTGGTACAGAAAGTGATGCAAGACCAATAAATGTTCCAAACCAAGGTCAGGTTTATTTTATTATATATACACTACCGTTCAAAAGTTTCGGGTCACTTAGAAATTTCCTTATTTTTGAAAGAAAAGCACAGTTTTTTTCAATGAAGATAACATTAAATTAATTAGAAATACACTCTATACATTGTCAATGTGGTAAATGACTATTTTAGCTGCAAACTTCTGGTTTTTAATGGAATATCTACATAAGGTGTATAGAGGCCCATTTCCAGCAACCATCACTCCAGTGTTCTAATGGTACATTGTGTTTGTTAATCGCGTTATAAAGCTAATGGATGATTAGAAAAACCTTGAAAACCCTTGTGCAATTACGTTAGCACAGCTGAAAACGGTTTTGCTGGTTAGAGAAGCTATAAAACTGGCCTTCCTTTGAGCTAGTTGAGTATCTGGAGCATCACATTTGTGGGTTCGATTATACTCTCAAAATGGCCAGAAAAAGAAAACTTTCATATGAAACTCGACAGTCTATTCTTGTTCTTAGAAATGAAGGTTATTCCATGTGAGAAATTGCCAAGAAACTGAACATTTCCTACAACGGTGTGTACTACTCCCTTCAGAGAACAGCACCAACAGGCTCTAACCAGAGTAGAAAGAGAAGTGGGAGGCCCCGGTGCACAACTGAGCAAGAAGACAAGTACATTAGAGTCTCTAGTTTGAGAAACAGACGCTTCACAGGTCTGATCTGGCAGCTTCATTAAATGGTACCCTCAAAACGCCAGTGTCAACGTCTACAGTGAAGAGGCGATTCCGGGATGCTGGCCTTCTAGGCAGAGTGGCAAAGAAAAAGCCATATCCGAGACTGGCCAATAAAAGGAAAAGATTAATATGGGCAAAAGAACACAGACATTGGACAGAGGAAAATTGGAAAAAAGTGTTATGGAATTTACGAATCGAAGTTTGAGGTGTTTGGATCACACTGAAGAACATTTCTGAAACGCAGAACAAGTGAAAGGATGCTGGAAGAGTGCCTGACGCCATCTGTCAAGCATGGTGGAGGTAATGTGATGGTCTGGGGCTGCTTTGGTGCTGGTAAAGTGGGAGATGTGTACAAGGTAAAAGAGATTTTGAATAAGGAAGGCTATCACTCAATTTTGTAAAGCCATGCCATACCCTGTAGACAGCGCTTGATTGGAGCCAATTTCCTCCTACAACAGGACAATGACCCAAAGCACACCTCCAAATTATGCAAGAACTATTTAGGGAAGAAGCAGGCAGCTGGTATTCTGTCTGTAATGGAGTGCCCAGCGGAGTCACCAGATCTCAACCTCATTGAGCTGTTGTGGGAGCAGCTTGACCGTATGGTACGCAAGAAGTGCCCATCAAGCCAATCCAACTTGTGGGAGGTGCTTCAGGAAGCGTGGGGTGACATTTCTTCAGATTACCTCAACAAATTAACAGCTAGAATGCCAAAGGTCTGCAATGCTGTAATTGCTGCAAAGGGAGCATTCTTTGATGAAAGCAAAGTTTGAAAGACAAAATTATTATTTCAAATCAAAATTATTATTTCAAATCAAAATTATTATTTCTAACCTTGTCAATGTCTTGACTATAATTTCTATTCATTTTGCAACTCATTTGATAAATAAAAGTGTGAGTTTTTAAGGGAAAACACGAAATGTCTTTGGGTGACCCCAAAACTTTTGAACGGTAGTGTATATTATATATATATTATTTTCATCAACTTTTTAGGAGAGTACCTTGTGATCAACAGAAGTTAATTTGTGATATTAGGCTACTTTATATACCCATTTATGAGTTTTGTGACTTTAGGGTTTGTTCTATGAACTCATTCACATGTTGTTGCTATTTTTGATTCCATAGAAATACACTGTCTTTGAAATACACTATTTCCTTATGGGGAACATATCAAAGCAAGCACATCGATTATGGCACTCTCTTATCTTGTGGGTATGAAATGTAATTTAGTTCCTGGAATGTGACAGCATGACACCTTTTATGACTGTTTATAATAAAGTTTCCTTTCTTATAGTGTGAAAAGTGAACGAGTTTATTTCTCATGATCTTTGTGTGCCGACAGTGTATGTCATAAACATCACAAGGGGCGACACAAACCACCATTGTGATAGATTAGTAGTCAGATATCAGCTGATATCAGCTGAGACCAATAACAAGAGAAGAGAATATACTGTAAAGGTATGTCTGAGAGTTTGTTATATTAACACGTTGCTCTTTTTGGTACCATAGAAATACACTTTGATGTACACTATTTCCTTATGGGGATCATATCAAAGCAAGGACATCGTTTATGGCACTCTACTCTTATCTTGTGGGTATTAAATGTAATTTAGTTCCTGGAACCTGACAGCATGAATAGTTCATTTTATGTTTATAATAAAGTTCCCACGAAACACAGAAAAGGCATTGGGGAGTGATTTCACTGAGAGCAGTTTTGCACATTGCAAGATCTTCAAAGTTCTTTTTCACAACTTAATGTGAATATAGACAGGCATTGTTTATTAATGATGATCTTCTTTATCTACACACCAGTGCACTGAAAAACCTGTGTGGTTTAAACAATAATGGTCTACAAGGCTAGAACAAAGTTTAACAGGTAATATAGCATGTTCACCACCACCTTTTTTCATTCTAACTACCTTCTCTGTTCAAACATCTTACATGCTAAATAATTGCATGAAAACTACACTCCAATTGTGTTGATCCCCTACCGTCTAAGAGACTCAGGAAGTACAGGATCCTCAGGTCCTGTACCAGCAGGCTACAGAACAGCTTCTTTCACAGAGCTGTCACTCTGATAACCCCCCCGATACACACACACACACACACACACACACACACACACACACACACACACACACACACACACACACACACACACACACACAATGTACAAACACACGTTTACATCGGCAAAGCGAGTGTGAAGATAAAAACAAACAAAAAAGAGTGTAATTTACGACTAGAATAAAGACGTTATTAAACAGAGCTGTGTGTATAGTATACAGGTAAATAAAGATAACTCGTGGACATTGCAGTTTTCAAAAATAAGCAGTTTTCAAATAAATGAGAACTGTGTAAACATTATGTACAGAGATCAGCATGGTGCAGATACCTATTTACATTATTTACGGTGGTAGTGTTTCATTGGACACACACATTGTGTTTCTGACATTCTCTGGGATATGCAGTGAAAATGAATCAAACCCTATGTTTTAACCGATTTTGAAAATTCAGACATGGATAACTGTCTATTTAACTATTTTTATTTTTTTTTTATACATTTGTTTTTCAGATTTTATCCCTTTTTCACCCAATTTGGTAGCCAATTTAACCCAACTTAGCATCCAATTATCCCCTGCCTATTGCATTGGATCCGCCGCCCGACCCCGTGGCCGGCAGTCCCAGAGGAGGGCGCCAGGCAGACTAGGCTGACTGGCTCCTCGAGCCCAGTACCGTTATTCCGGCACCCCATAGGGCGTCTGTAACACAACTGTACTCCAAGAGGAGGAGGAGGAGGGGGAGGGATATAAATGACGCACACCCATTAGCCACTAGAGAGAGCCATTACACCTGCTGCCTGCCACACAATTTGGATCCTCAGAACAGCCCCAGCTGCACCCAGACCAGTGAGCCAGAGAGAGGAGGATGGGGGGGGGGGGGCTTCAGGCTCGATTAGGACCACATCCTATCTCCATCTTCAGCGCCGATCCCCTCCATTGCCCCCTCACTCCATTACTACCGCCTGACACACACAGCTGCCACACTAAAGGACCGGCAGGTGGACGAGGTTGTTTGTTGTCTTTTTCTGGTCAATTGAGCGGCAATTGGAAATACTAAGAAATCTAATAATACAGTGGCGTAGTGGACAGTTACATATATATCAGTCTTGAAAATAAGATGATGGAAAATGGTTTTCCGTCCTGAATAGACTCATATTACGTAGCACAAAGCACCGTCGAGAAAACAGCCCATATTTGTCAGAAGGAGAGAGGGAGAGTCGAGTGTGACATTTGCGTCCCTGAGGAGGTAAGGAGAGATGAGAGCTGGCGACAGAGTGGTATGCCCACCCTCTTTCCTCTTACCCCCGGGCCCCTGAGATGAGCAACGTGCACCTGTCCCCTCAGGTCACTGTGTGGGGGAGCTCACGCTCTCCTTCTCTCCTTCTCTCCTCCTCTCACGCTCTCCTTCTCTCATCTCCATCGGCATGACTGAGACGCCTTGCTGACAACGGCAACGCAACACTACCTCCTACTGGCCTTCCAGCTGCCACATGTCTCCTAGAGAGAGAGGGAGAGAGAGAGAGGGAGACAGAGAGAGGGGGGAGAGGGAAAGGGGGAGGGAAAGAGAGAGAGAGGGGGAGAGAGAGAGAGGGGGGAGAGAGGGAGAGAGTGAGGGGGGGAGGGAGAGGGGGAGGGAGAGAGAGAGAGGGAGAGAGAGAGGGAGAGGGGGAGGGAAAGAGAGAGAGGGAGAGGGAGAGGGAGAGGGGGAGGGAGAGAGAGAGAGGGGGAGGGAAAGAGAGAGAGAGACAGAGAGAGAGAGAGAGAGAGAGAGAGACAGAGCGAGAGAGAGAGAGCGATAGAGGAGGGGGAGGCACAAGAGAGAATATGGGAGCTAGAGAAAGATAGAAATTAGAGAAAGGGGGGGGGGGCATGAGAGAACAAGGGACACAGGAGCCTAAATACAAACAAAGACAAAACCACTGAGAGACCGAGGCTGAGGCGAACACTCAAGCACAGGACAGGGAGACAGAGAGAGAGATACGGACGTGAGAGTGAAGGATAGAGAGAGAGAGAGAGAGAGAGAGAGAGAGAGAGAGAGAGAGAGAGAGAGAGAGAGAGAGAGAGAGACAGAGAAACAGAGAAACAGAGAGGGACGTGAGAGTGAAGGATAGGGCAAGGCGGAGTGTGAATAAGAGAGTGACAGACAGTGAGAGGCAGAGCAGAGACAAACAGCCCTCGTAGGGCCCTGTAATGGCTCTGCACTGGTCATTTGTCACTCCACATGAAAACCAAACAGCAGGGGAGGCAATGGCAACACTCTGCACTGCCACTAACCATCGCCCAAGGATGTCTTACCAAACAATCCCATCTGTCTAGGCAACTGCTGATTCTCCTGGTCAGAGGACAGAGGACACAAAATATGGCTTTCCAGACTGAGAATTGCGTCCGAGAAGCTTGAGAAAGGCTTGAAGCCACATACTTTATCATTATCATATCAGCAAAATCTATAATAATCTATAAAGAAAAAACACTAAATAGAACACAGGTTGTACATACAGGATGGTAGGATGGTAGAATGATTTAAAAGCATTTAAATCACATAAACCAAAATATGAAGTGTAGTATTTGAAGATATAAAACAGACAGCAATCCAAATGGCTGCTACAACATTCAGGAGAAATATAATAATAATAATAATAATAATAATAATAATAATAATAATAATAATAATAATAATAATAATAATAATACTGGCATAAGAGCTTGGTAGTTCTGCAAAATGCTTTATTGAAACAATTTGCTTTAATTTTTTTTTTTTGAAGAATCTTAAGTTAGTGAGAAAAGTGCACAAAATGTAATAACCCCAAACCCTCATATAAACAGGTTTATATATAAGAATTCACCATAGTGCATTGGCTATACCCAAAAGGTGGAACTACAATATAGAAGTTCAAAAGCAATAGTAGCTTATACAGGGCTAGCTAGTATGTAGCTAATGTGACGGCGTCTGGTGAAAAAGTCCCCAAGTAGGGCAAGGTCATTTTTTATTTTTTTTACAGATTATAAAAGTGCAGATTGTAAGCTTTCAAAGTATGCGTCACACATTGAAAACAATTGAACATAGTTGAAGAAGATATGCTTATTTGAATGTTGGTACACCTCAAACTGAGAATTGGAGAAACACGCGTTTGCAACCATCGCGTTGGTCGCTAGCTAGCAGCTAACGATGCATGTTTAGCATATCACAACATGCTGATAGAACATCAACATGCTAAAAACACATAACTACACATAACTAGATGATCACACAGTCCTTGCTTTTGAACACGTCCAAAACGTACGTTTGTTTACAAGCCATGAATCACTAAGGCCCAATCCCATTTCACCCCTTGGCCCTCCATTTGAGCCCTACTCCTCCATTTTGCGCATTCACGTGTAGGGGGTAGAGGTGTCCCTTGTTTTCATGTAGGGGTAGGGCCAGTTTTAAGGACCAAACTCATCATCGATAATCATCGATAGTGGAAACAGGTATTACAAGCAGGAAGAGAAAACCACAAATGTAATTATTTTCTTTGTTAATAAAGATTTTTTAAATTATGATAACCATCATATTATCTTAGTTTAATGTAATTTCAATGTATTATAGACCTTTTCTTTATAACAAGCATTGCAAAAATAATCGCTATTATGCAGATGCCTCTAGCTAGCTATCTATCTAACGTTACAACAATGTTTTAGGGCTGATTTGTGCATGTGCATTTTGACATATTTCCATGTCGCATTTCCCCACATTTAGGGCTGATTTGATGGCATATGACATCCGAAATGTAACTAAATAAAGCTGTGAAGTTGTTACCGTTCCTCTATCAGACTGGCAGGGTAGGAGCAGGGTTGCTAGCCTACAGAGCAGCGCTATTCTGTCATGAACTGGCTTTTTTATTTGATGACTTGTTTGATCGCTTGATAGCGTGAAACTCAAGTTGTGAACGAATCGGGGGCGTCCATGCTTATGGGGGTCTTGAAGGGTCATCTTATTTCATACGGGAAGATTTTCAACCACCTCAAAACCATGACAGTTTAACACTAAACATAGTACAATTCCTGAACATTAACCAAACACAGCATAAAAAACATACCCTAGAAATGTCATTGACAGTTATAACTGCATATTATTCAAATTGCGTACGTCTGGTTTTCCAACCATACATAAACACGTGGGTTGGACAGTGAATGATGTCTTGATTAAATAACAAAGAACTGTAAAGAACAAACAAAGCAAAACTAAATCTGACTTCAGATTCAAGATCATTTACATTATAGTCAATATCCTATCAGGTGTGAGCACCACCATCTAGTGGCCATGTTGTATCACTACATCCCTCATGTCCACCCTGTGATGTGGCAGCGAGTGTGTACCACTTGAAACAACTATTTTACACCGTGGTCCTCGTGAAAACGTGTAGCTATTCACTCATACAATCATCAGTTCAATTCTAAACAAGGTAAAACCATTGGCAGGGAAGAAAAAAATCTACTGTACAATGCTACAGTAGGCTATGTCTGCTGCTACAGTGTCTGTTCAGGCTAGTTTTGATCTGATCAATAAATCAGCCCGTTATGAGATTAACAAACCCAAGCAAACATACAAACCCAGACAATCACAGCTTTCAAGGAATTGTGACCACCCGTAGGCAGCATGCCCTTTCATTCCTGTGTAACAACATATTCAGAGAGAGATTTTACAATTATTACCAACAATGAATGCCCTGAAGACATTCCAACACATTCATAGTGAATTGCAATGACTACTGTAAGTGTGTGACTTTCATTCATTCATTCATTCATTCATTCAATGGGTGACCCATATCTGCCGGGAACTCGACTCAAAGTCATAGAAGAACCTGTTTGGATCTAGCCTTTACTTCACACTATGGCTGTGTTCGGAATAGCATACTAGCATACTACTCATACTAGATATGACCTAGATTTGAGTATGCGAGAGCGTTCACACTGTATAGTATGCGATATTTGAGTATGTGAGAAATGTAGTATATATACTATATTTTCAGAATTATTTAAGTAGTCTGGATTGTTTGAGTTAATACCAAAGTCTGGTGCAAACTTCACTTGAATAGGCTCATTGGAAACACATTTACTGGACAAAATGTTGATGTGTTCAATACTTATTTCCCCCACTGTATGTTGAGTAAATTGAATACATATTTGGATATCACATCAGTTCAACTGGGCACAATCAACCATAAAACAAACTCGCCCGAGCCCAAAAAAAACGTGACTAAACAACAATTGTCCTCAAATCCAACCCCTCCAGTTACCTCAGCCCAGTAACAGAGTCTCAGTGGCGTCCCCTAGCTGCTGGTGGGCAGAGTGCAGCACCCGGGCCTTCTTAACCGTGATGGGCAGGAGCTCCCCCGTGGCCTTCATCTGTTCTATCTTCCTGCTCAGCGCCACGTCGCTCTCGATGACCAGGGCGCACTTCTGGGCGTAGCTGACCAGCGTCTCCTCTCGCGGTCGGAACACCCCCACCAGCGGGAGGGTCTCCTTGGCCGCCAGGTGGAGCTCGGCGATGGAGGCCGTGTTGGCGATGGTGTTGCGGTCGATGCCGTAGTGGCGGAAGGCGCCACTCATGCTCTTCTTCTTGTTGAAGGCGGAGAGGACCTGCTTGTAGCGGTGGATCACATACTGCACCCCCGTGGCTGGGGGGAGGGGAGGGAGAGGAGAGGGGAGGAGATGAGAGGGGGGGAGGAGAGGAGAGGAGAGGGGAGGAGGAGGGGGATGAGAGGGGAGGAGAGGGGATGGGATGAGAGGGGTGGAGAGGGGAGGAGATGGGAGGAGAGGAGAGGGGAGGAGAGGGGGAGAGAGAGGTGAGGAGAGGGGATGAGAGGGGAGGAGGGGGATGAGAGGGTGGATGAGAGGGGAGGAGAGGGGATGAGAGGGGAGGAGAGGGGATGAGAGGGTGGATGAGAGGGGAGGAGAGGGGGGTGAGAGGGGAGAGGAGAGGGGAGGAGAGGGGGATGAGAGGGGATGAGAGGGAGGAGAGGGGGATGAGAGGGGGATGAGAGGGAAGGAGGGAGAGGGAGGGGGATGAGATTGGAGGAGAGGGGAGGAGAGGAGGATGAGATTGGAGGAGAGGGGAGGAGAGGGGAATGAGAGGGTGGATGAGAGGGGAGGAGAGGGGGATGAGAGGGGGTGAGAGGGGATGAGAGGGTGGATGAGAGGGGAGGAGAGGGTGGATGAAGTGTCAAGAAAGTAAAGAAATCACTTGCAATTTGTTTTGCTTTGGGGAAATTCAAGTCTTGCATGTAGTCAGTATGGACCCAGAAAAATCCATCCAGAAAACGATTTTCCAGCAAGAAAATTGCATCAATTAAGGGGAAGCTGTACTGAATTCAACCAAAATATTCTGGCTTGTTTTCGGCCTTATTTGGGGTTTCCTTTGGGCCAAAATTATGAGTGAAATATCTTCTCATAAAACTAGATTCTGTCATAGAGAATTATTGATTAGAAAGGCTAAACTTTGACACGTTCTTGATACTCCAAGTACTCATAACCTTTTAAAATCAAACTTTGAAAACACAAAGGACAAATTTCATGTCCATAATGAACTAGTTAGTTCAATTGTTAAAATCAGAGTTGGTTTTGCTGTGCATCAACGCCTTGTGCTATTGCTCACATTTTGTGAGAAATGCGCTATACAAATAAAACTGTATTTGATTAGATGTGTGCTATTGCAGTGCATCAGTATTGATAACAGCAGTCGTTAGACAACAGCGTTACATACCTCTCTTCCTACTGTAGTCTTTCCCCTTCTTCCCTCTCCTCCGCTCCTTGTGGTGTCTCCTCTTCTTGTGGTCGCTGGAGGCTCCGGACATCACCGTGGAGACGGACACCTCCGACCCGCTGTTGCTGCTGTAGGAGGAGCAGGAGGACGCCCGCTCTCTCTTCCTGGGTTTGGGCTCTGAGTGGGCTGAGTGGGCGACCTTGGCTGCTTTAGGAGCTGTGTGGAACAGTAACAAACAGGTTTAGGAGCTGTGTGGAAACAGGAACAAACAGGTTTAGGAGCTGTGTGGGAACAGGAACAAACAGGTGAGTTTCAAATTTTTGGACAACTACTTTTTTATTTATTTTACTTTTATTTAACCAGATAAAATCAATTGAGAACAAATTCTCATTTACAATGATGATCTGGCCAAGAGGCCCCAGCAAGAATAAAAACAAACATATAAACAGAAATACTCAGGGTCAACATAGAACGGGGGAGGGGGGGGGGGTTGTATGTCTGTGAGTGCGCGTGTGTGTGTATGTGTGTGTGTGTGTGTGTGGGGGGGGGGGGGGGGGCAATCAGCAGGAACAACAGTCAACTATGACCTGTTGTTCCTGCTCATTGCCCCCTACTGGACACTAGTGCACGGTGCCACTCCAAAACTATCAAAGTGCTATCGCCAACACTTACTGTCTGCCGCTGCGTTGGCCGTGAAAGTGGGGAGGGAGCGTGCGCTGGTCAGGTTCTCGATCTGCGACCGGAGGAACTTGCGGTCCTGCTGCAGGTCCTCCACCTGCCTCTCCAGGGCGGCGATGCGCTCCTGCTTACTGTCCAGCATGCACTGCAGCTTGGTGATGGTCAGCAGAACCCTGGGCGGCAGGCCCTCCTGCTGGGAGGCCGCTGGAGGGAGGAGAACACACTGGACGTTAGTGGACGTGCTCCTGGGGATACACATAGCGTGATGTTAGAATTATAAGGTCCTATTTTTGTCAAAATTTAGTTTTTT
Source organism: Nansenia antarctica (assembly GCF_963989245.1). Taxonomy (NCBI): domain Eukaryota; kingdom Metazoa; phylum Chordata; class Actinopteri; order Argentiniformes; family Microstomatidae; genus Nansenia; species Nansenia antarctica. The sequence continues at coordinate 13,330,858 of NC_137687.1, read as the reverse complement.
ACATAATCTGATCCATTAGGTGTTTATTAATGCCTGTGTGACATTTTTTAGTTAGTAATTCATAAAATACAAAGGTTCCATCTCACAAAACATAATGGAATGTGAAAACTTTGACGCTCAATATCTCTGAACTGCCCTAAACAGAGATAGAGCCGTATAATTCTAAGCTCATGATAGGACATATTCTCTTCTCCCTGGCCTTTGACCAGAGGTGAGCCTGCCTCCCGACAACTGCACTTCTATTTCTGCACCTGTTCTGTTCTGTATTACACCTTGTTTTGGTTTCAGTGTCTTTTTATTGGTTGTTTTCTTTGACTAGTGTTTTATCACTTGTTAAGCACTTTGGTCGGCTGTTTTGTCATTGGAAATGTGCTATGTAAATAAACATGACTTGACTTGACATAGCAGTAACATAGAGGACACTACTACTGTGATGTTCTTGCAGTTACAAATCCGTCTCAAATTCATATCTGAAAATATGTTTTCATATTTGCACCTGATACAGGACATTCTACAATGACTATAATGTAATACAATTAGGGCACCTACGTATACATGTAATGCTCACACAAGCCACCACAAAGTCCCATCAAATCAGTTATAGACCTGAACATTGACTTATGGGCGGCTGTGTCTCAGGAGGTAGAGCCGGCGTCTAATGATCGCAAGGTCGGCAGATCTGTGGTTCGAACCCAGGCAGGCCATAGGTCGAAGTGTCCTTGAGCAAGACACTGAACCCCAAATTGGCATGGTAGCTTGCCGCCATCGGTGTGTGAATGTGTGTGTGTGAATGGGTGAATGAGAGGCCGTCGTAAAGCGCCTTGGAATAAGGCGTTACATAAGTCAGTCTGTTACCATTTACCATTTGTTGAGTCAGTCCATTTACCATTGACTTATAACTTATTGACTAAGTGGTTCTTACTGGACACAGCACTGCTGGGGGTGTTGTCCTGCTCCACGTCACTGGCGGCTCCGGAGGTGATGGTCTCCCACTTAATGACTTCCGGGTCGTCGTGCTCCTGCTTGAGCCAGTGCTGCTGGGAGCCGACCCGGGGCTTCCTCCGCATGCTGCTGGAGTCGATCTCCACGCAGGGCGAGTACGCTGAGGACTCCTGCTGCCACAGCGAGGTCATCTCTCTACTGTACTACACCTGGGGTCGGGAGGTCAAAGGTCGTAGAATTAACACTTCATCAGCTGTGAGGAATCAGCCTGTGAGTAAAAACGTTTTTATATCTTTGCACTCGACCACATTTCAGGACCCTCCTTTCATGACTTTTCCTAGATATGTGTGTTCTACCACCCAGTATCCTTACATTTTCTAAATCACATCAGGATAATATAATCAAGCAAGCTAGTATAAAGCTATTTTGCCGTTTTTCTGTGTAGGAAATAGGCTAATTTACAACTAGTGGCCGTTGTGTGTAAATAGCCGCTTAGCATTGGAAAAAGGGTTAGGGTCAGGGTTAGGGTTAGCCCGAGGCGGCTCTTTTAGTAGGTAAAAAAGGCCTGCTAGTGTTAACTGGAGGGGGGAGGTCATGGGGGGGAGAGCAAAGTGGGTAGTGGTGGTCTAGTGGATAGTGAGTTGGACTTGTGATCGGAAGGTTGTGAGTTCAAATCCCGCCTGAAACCACACCACTACTAGTGTGCCCTTGAGTAAGGCACTTAGCCCTCAGTTACTCCAGGGGGAATGTCCCTGTAATTCGTAATTGTAAATCGCTTTGGATTAAAAGCGTCTGCTAAATGGCAAAATTATTAAAAATTAAATTATAGCAAAGGGCGTGTTCAGTATCACAATGCTGCATAACTGTCATCTGCACAATGGGATGACTAGATATGACTATTAGAACGATTCTTCTTGCCACATGGGGAAATCTCATTTCTCAATCTCATTTCCCCATGTTTCATCTCAACTTGTGACAGTGGGGGAGTAAGGGAGAGTTTAGGTTAACGATATTCTGCACCGTTGCACAATGTGTTGGTATGTTTATGTAGCAGTGCTGTGCATGCATGGCTTAGCCAGTAACTCAAACAAAGTGATGTCCTGAGGACATTCTCTGCTGGTTAGCCACGGTCCTCAGGAGGGTGGTAAGATGACGTCCCTATGACAACCCTAGGACCGGTTTGTGGACTTTGGTCCCCTCCTCGTCCACATTGGGATGTCCTGAGACTGCATTCATAATAATAATAATAATAATAATAATAATAATAATAATAATAATAATAATAATAATAATAATAATGATAATAATAATAATAATACAATTTATAATAATTATAATAATAATAATAATGACAATAATAATACAATAAAACAAAGAGACAGTGACAGCGACTAAACTAAACTAGGGGCCAAAGACCATTTAAAGGTGTCCAGGGTAGGGGTGTTGCGGATCACTATGGGGAGAGAGTTCCAGAGGGTGGGTGCTGCTACACTGAAGGCTCTGTCCCCGAAGGTCCGTAGGTTGGTGCGGGGGGTGGAGAGCAGACCGATGTCTGAGGACCACAGGTCCCGGGATGGGGTGTGTTGGCACTGATGTCCTCACTCAATTTAACCTCACGTGTGTCTATAGTATATTGTTACATTATCCCATTATTGATATACTGTAGGCGATGTATCATGTACATTATTTTAAAACTTCACTACATACATGATGAGCCTAATGGAGGTGAATACTCTATGTTTCTGGACGCACATATTGTACAGTAATAGAGAGTGAAAAAAGTGCTATACAAATAAAAGTTTTTCTTATTATATAAGAATATATATAAATATATTTGTATACAGGGCGATTAACATGAACGAGGTTCAATAATAAAAATGTTTATCACACTGTGAGGATTAAGAAACCCTCAGTATGTATGTAGGCCTAATAGAACAAAAGTATACCACACTGATATTACACAACTATGCAGAAAGCACTGAAACTTGTTAATTAAAGTCAATCAAACCAATTGTTACAGTGTGAACTAAAACACTAGATACCAGTACTCAGGCCAGTTTATAGGAAAGTGCAGTTGGTGGTCTTCCCCAAATGTAGTCGTGAGGGTGTCATTTTGTCATAAGATTGTTTTTTTTAATGTATCACTTACAATATATTATAACAGACCTTTGCAAGATGTCAGGGCCGGGCAGATGCTCAAAGGGCAGTAATCTACTGTCTCTGCCCAGCTTGATTAACTTGTCTTCTAGGTACCACTCCTGACATATTGATACATCTTTTCAATTAAAATATTTGTAATTCGGTTTTAAAGTTGACCAAATCAAAAGTGCGATTCATGTTGTGATTTGTGACGTCACCTGTCACAAATGGTTACCCAATCTGTCACGTCCTCCAGCCGACCAATAGGGGACGTGTTTGTGACATTCCCTAATGGTGACCTTATAAGTCCCTAATGTGATGTCCCGCCACCCGAATGGGAACCTTCCCTATCGGTCCACAGAAGGCCACACTTCCACGTCTGGGCAGGGTTGCCAGATGGGCTGGTTTTTTGGTGGATTTAGCGGTTTTTAGACTATGGTTAGGCTGTAATGTCAACCCATCTGGCAACCCTGGGAATTGGGACCTGTTTGTCATGTCCCCGCTGCGCGTCTCGCGTTTTATTATTATTATTATTATTATTATTATTATTATTATTATTATTTATTACAACGACGTCACTGGCGATCAAAGATACAACAACATGTTTATTTGACGAAGTGTCGGGTAGGAAAAAGAAAGAAAGCGCTTCTAGGGTTCATAAATGAAATGTGAATTAAAGGGATCTAATGATCTAATTGTCTGATCGCTACTGATTAAACATAGTTATTAGGCTACAACCATTAGAAAGCTTGTAAAAAGTTGAAATGTCGCCTACTGAAACTTTAACGGGGGCGCCCCCCCCCCCCCCCTATGTTGTGAGCCCCCCCCCCCCCCCCCCCCCCTCCACCCTTACACATAACGCATCACTTGACTTCATGGAGATATGATGGGATGTCTGGTCAACCCGTACACTTGTGGCTGACACACTACTAGGTCCACTAGATTCCACCACTGAGAAATAAAACCACAAGTCAACATTCCAAATGAATATGCAACAGACGGACAATTAAATAAACGCACCCAGATATTATTATGACACATTTATATCTCCTTTAATAATTAATACAAGAATAGAACCGCTAAGTGCAAACGGGCAACGGTATAAAACGCGGCAGCATGTTTGATATTTAGAGGGAATATTAATTCCGCTATGCCAAATAGCATGTTGCAATTCTTTCCCATAAATAATTAGCCGTTTCAAGATGGATGCAAATGGCTGCTAACCTAACTACACACCAGAATAAAAGGAGTCCCATGATCTCAATAAATAAACGCGTGGAAGAAGCTTGACACCAACCTGCAGGTTTTCTCCACGTTCACACCCTTTAACCGCTTGCTTGTAGTCTTGGCACAGAGAGACGCACGTCCTATGTCATTTAATATAGTGGTCGGCAACGCAACATGCGTCTATATCAAGTCTATTACAAGGAATTAGAAGGTACCTCTCACACAGCGCATGAGGTCGCTCTCTCTTTGTAGTTGGCAGCAGAAGGGGCGGGACGGGGTTGTTAAAAAACACCTTACTGCAGGGCTTGACGCTTACCTTTTCCCCAGGTAATTGCAGTATTACAATAATTCACTGTATTTCCATTACTCTTATGGTAATAATATTCAGTGCTGACATGTGAGAGTTGTCTAGTCAGAGCCTATGATGACAAAGGGATACCAATACAAAACAATATTGTTGAACATTCCATTTATTTATTTAGTTATTTTCATTCATTTAAATTTGTGACAAAGGACAAATTCTTTGGCTTTACTGAGGCGAACATTGGTCCACAGGTGATGTGACACACAAGGCAGGATGGTCTCACAGGTCACACCTGCACGGAGGTCACGTCAGTAGCCATACAAGGGTGAACTACATCAAGTTAGGAGAGGATTACAGGACTTTCTAAAATAACACTTTTACATGTTAAGATGTTAAAAACACAGCTGCCATTATGGGGACATACAGCAGTCTGCTGTCTGTTGTTAGTATAACAATATCAGATCATACTTTTACACTTCAGGACTTTACTCTAAACCTCTGAAGAATTCTCTCAGATGTCTTCTGACATGTCTGTCTCTGCACATGCTGTAATCACACGTAGGGACAGATAATACTAGGTAAAGTTAATATTTTGCAATATATAATCTGTGTTAGTCTAGCTAGCAATACAAAACATACCATATCACTTGGAAGAGACGCTAGCAGAATTAGGGTTAGGATTACTGGGTTAGGTTTCACTATAGCGACTATAGGAGAGAAACATGAAACATAGCGAACAACTTTGTTCAGATACTATAGCAGGATTCGCTCTTTTTGTTTGTAATACTATTTATATGACAAGATGACAATGTTATATATTAGCGGAATACCTTTTTTTTTCTTCATCTCCCTTCAAAAACAAACACAAACAACTCTCTTCAAAAACAAACTTTTCATTCACCTTCACCGTTCTCCTCCTCTTAAAAAATGTAACTTTAAGCAAGATGGACAGATTGCATAATAACTAACACTCACTCATATAAATAGCAATGCCTAGACCGGAGCTTGGAGTGGGAAGAAACTGGCTCTGGAGAGATCATCAAATCCATTTCAAATGACACAAATGATTTCAGCATTTTTACTGTATTCACCATCTTACTGTATTCTAAATGGCTGGCCGAAAGTAACTGATGTGCATCACTACATCGCTGCCATCACGCAGTACGAGAGCAAACATCATGTTACATAGAACGTCTTATCCGTGTATGGAAACACATAATTGTATACGTCCGTACAGTGCTGTACTCTAACTACCAGTACATTCTTCCTCAGTGCCCTACAAATGCCCCTTTGTACGCTGGCTAACCTCCCTGCCTGCCAAGCCCTAAACCACCTGATCTCACACTAAACTGATTTAGCCAGTCCCAGGACAGTCAGAGAATGTTGCGAAATTCATACCGAAGTCTATTTTTACTGAGTAAAGCTGCAGAGAAACTCCAAGGACCAGAGCCACCGTATTGTAATGTTCCACTGGTAACGTGGGTCGCTGGTTAGGTACTGGTATGTGACTGGTCCAAGCCCCCCAAAACAACAGATCAATAACCCATCAGAAACACAAGGTGTGTTGTTTCTGTTGACAACTTAGCTGGCGAAGATACAAGCAATAGCCTAGTAATTACCTTATGATTGATAACAGCCTACAAAGTGCCTTTTAGACAGTCGATTACAGAGAGCGCATAGATGATGGCAGTGGTTCAAGTAGCTAGAATAAGCTAAGTCATGGATAAATTGCCAAGTCAGAAAAACAGAAGCCGTTGGATTTGACATCTCTCCAGTCCCCCCCCCCCGCTGCCTTCCATCAGTGAACGTCACATGTTTGAGGACAGTGGGACCGATTGTAAGCCGTGTTAGTTTGTCAGAGGGAGTAAGCTGCAGCACCCTCGGTCCACTTTACTCTAGGTACTATGCTGTCCCTCTCTCTCTCTTTCCCTCTCATCTATCTATCTCTCTCTTGTTCTCTCTCTCTCTCTCTCCCTCCCTCCCTCCCTCTCTCAATGGCAGATAGCGAGAAGGAGACGTTTGAAGTCTCCACCACACTCAGACTTCAGAGCCTCCTTCAGGGAAACGTCGTACTTTTCCAGGTACATGTCTTTAATCGTCTCCAGGTCGATCTGTGGAAACAAACGAGTCTTTTGTACGCTGTAATCCATCCTGCTTCTACCATCGTGACTGCCAATGGCACCTGGTCCCTAGCATAGATTGTTGCTAATGATGACTGATGTATAGATGGTTCACTTACTTCAGACAAAATGTACTTGTTCTTGTAAGTCGCTTAGGATAAAAGCGTCCGCTAAATGTCATTTAAATAAGTAAATCATCAGCCTCATAGCATAACTGCCTAAGTCATGCTTCACTTGTGGTCAGCCGAGCCGTATGTAGCCGTATGTAGTGTCAAAAATGCCTATGTCAAAGAGATGACTTGGGCAGATAGTGATTTTGGAATGTAACAAGCATTCTGATAGGCCGATGGCATAGGCACATAATGCACAGTGAATCAGCAGTGTTAGGAGAGTAGAGTTAGGCAGATATCTCAATTTGGCCAAAACATGACGTAGGCAATTATGCTATGAGGCTAACGACATGTCTTTATGTATTTCCTGTCATCTTGTGTGGTCTATAAAGATGTTACGACTGTGTAATAATCAAGTACAGACACTAGGCTGCATTCACAAACTATTAGTTACAGAATATGTAAGAGTGTATGTTTACGTTACAAACTAGTTTTGTGTTTATGATGAATTGATAGAAAAAGAAGAGAGCGCACACCACAGAAAATGTTAGCAAGATGCTGGCAACGGAACAAACACTATTAAAAGAACTTAGAAGCCGCACTCTCAAATTCCAGGCGCAACAAGTAACGGTTTCAGCCGTAGCCTTAGTATTTAAGACTCGACAAAGGCTACGGCCGAAACCGTTGTCCTATTAAACCACATTTTGTTGCGTCTGGAACTTGAGTGTGCGGCTTCTACTTCTTTTAATATGATGAATTGAGCCAGAGCTCTGTGTGTGAGTGCGGGTCCTGATGTTAGCCTACCTCGGAGCGGCACACGAGGATGCGGATGAGGGTGCCCTCGTCTGTGCCTGCGCCCTTCATGGCCTTGTTCAGGGCCCTGGCGAAGTACAGCTGGGGGTTCTTAGCCACCCGCACTGTGAACACAAAGAAGTGGAAAGTAAGTAAAAAGTCCAACGTTAACAATTATAGACTCTGTAATAAGCCATTTGAGCAGTTGTCGTGAATTGACCAGGAGTAGTGTAGGAGTTGGATATATTTAACGTACTGTATCTGTTGCAATGTACCCTTTTCTTTTTGTTTTTTCTCTGTTTTATTTTGTATGTGTATATAATATGTTAATAATTAAATAATATATAGAATATATCTAATATGTTAATGTTAAATAATAATTATTTTCAAGATTTGTTTTATCTTTTTCAAAAACTCAATAAACATATTGTTGAAAAAAAAACATGTGTGTGGTGTGTGTGCGTCTGTGCGTGCGTGTCTGTCCGTCTGTCTGTGGTCATACACACCCAGAGCAACGTAGCAGTCCTTCAGTGTCCCAGATACCTCGTTCTCAATGGCATCCAGGATCTCAGTCCCAGAGAGCTGAGGAGGGAGTGAGGGAGGGAGAGAGGGAGAGAGGGAGAGAGGGACAGGGAGAGAGGGGCAGGGAGAGAGGGAGAGAGGGACAGGGAGAGAGGGAGAGAGGGACAGGGAGAGAGGGAGAGAGGGACAGGGAGAGAGGGAGAGAGAGAGAGAGAGAGGGAGAGAGGGACAGGGAGAGAGGGAGGGAGGGGCAGGGAGAGAGGGAGGGAGGGGCAGGGAGAGAGGGGCAGGGAGAGAGGGAGAGAGGGACAGGGAGAGAGGGAGAGAGAGAGAGAGAGGGAGAGAGGGACAGGGAGAGGCAGGGAGAGAGAGAGAGAGAGGGACAGGGAGAGAGGGAGGGAGGGGCAGGGAGAGAGGGAGAGAGGGACAGGGAGAGAGGGAGGGAGGGGCAGGGAGAGAGGGAGAGAGGGAGAGAGAGAGAGGGGGAGAGGGACAGGGAGAGAGGGAGAGAGGGAGGCAGGGGCAGGAAGAGAGGGGAAGCTCATCACTAAACATAAGGTCCTGAGGTATGAGGTAGAAGATATCAGGTATCAGACCTCTGGCTTACCTGTGGATCCAATGTTATCAGCTCACTACACAAACGCAATAGACAGGCGCTAAATATAGGTCTTTAATATACAGCATAATCACCCTGTTTACATGGATTATGTAGCATATTAACAGAGTGGGTTCACTTTGACCTTGCACAGAAGGGAGTAGAGCCGCCCTTCCTCATTAAAAACATCTGCTTCCAGCTTTAATCACATACCATTCTTGTCGTTCATACAGTCTTGAGTAAACATTGCATCATGATTATTGCATTAAAGACATTTTTCTCACATATCACATCTATAACGACGTGATGAGCGATTTCAGCCAGTACACACAGTTATATGATCAGACTCACCTGCTCGTAGATCTTGAAGGTGGCCTGGAGCTGCAGGTAGTTCCTGTTGGCCAGGATGAAGCTGAAGGTCGACTCGTCTGTTCCAAAACATCCCGCTCCAGCCTGCGTTCAACCATGTATGTTTAACCATGTATGTTTAACCATGTATGTTCATAACCATTTACAGGTGCCTCTCAAAAAAATTATGTCTTGGAAAAGTTCATTATTTTCCGAAATGTAATTCAAAAAGTGAAACTTTCATATATTCACTTCATGTGTAATGAATCTAGAATATATAAAAGTGTCACTTAAATTTGTATTCAATTACGTTTAATAATTAATGAACTTTTCCACGATATTCACATTTTTTGAGATGCACCTGTAGATGGATCAGGTTATTTATAATGCACTTCTTGATACTATTATAGTCCATGCATAATGTACTTTCAATAGCATACTTATTATTATTATTATTATTACTTCAAACAGTTCGGTGGCATCGACTTCGGCGAGTTCCTCGTCCACAATATAAGTCTCATCTCTGATGCCCTGGAAGAGAGAGAGAGAAAGAGAGAGAGAGTGAGAGAGAGTGAGAGAGAGTGAGACAGAGAGAGAGAGTGAGAGAGAGAGAGAGAGAGTGAGAGAGAGAGAGAGGGAGAGAGGGAGAGAGAGAGAGACAGAGAGAGAGAGAGAGAGAGAGACAGAGAGAGAGAGAGAGAGAGAGAGAGAGAGAGAGAGAGAGAGAGAGAGAGAGAGAGAGAGAGAGAGAGAGAGAGAGAGAGAGAGAGGGAAAAAAATTAGCTTCTAGTGACTTTTGCTCTGATAGTGTAGCCTTTCTGTCTGGTCCAGGCAACTGTATCTGGCCTCCATTTTACTAATGAAAGGCAGCCTGGCAGCCAGCCACTCAGTGAGTGTGTGTGTGTGTGTGTGTGTGTGTCTGTGTGTGTGTGTGTGTGTGTGTGTGTGTGTGTGTGTGTGTATGTGTGTGACTACTTGAAGTGAGAGTGAGGCCAGCCAGAGTGAGCTTAGTTTCAGACCAAAGACAGAAGACAGGAGTATTGTGTTACAGAGTCCAACTGAGGACGTCAGGAGGAAAAAAAAACGTTGAGGCCACTTACCTGCAGAAGAGCCGTGAGCAGCCTCCTCACATCCCCACTCGTGTCCCCTTCAATATCTGACTCCAGGTCCCGGTCGTGCACTGAAGAAGTGACAGAGGGACAGAGATGGTAAATAAAATGGTCAAATAGTAAATGGACTGACTTCACAACGGCCTATCGTTCACCCATTCACACACACATTCACACACCAATGGCGAGGTAGGCAAGCTACCATGCAAGGCGCCGGCCCGCTCATTGGGAGCAATTTGGGGTACAGTGTCTTGCCCAAGGACACCTCGACACATGGCCAGTCGAGGTTCGAACCGCCGATCTGCCGACCTTGTGATCATTAGACGGCGGCTCTACCTCCTGAGACACAGCCGCCTGATAGAGAGACACTAAGGCAAGTAGCGGAAGGTCGGCGTTGGCTTGGAATCTCCCTTTGAAAATCACCGCAACAGATCGATGATTAACTATCAAAACACACTGATTTGAAGGTGTCCAGGGTGGGGGCTTTGCGGATCACTGTGGGGAGAGAGTTCCAGGGGGTGGGCGCTGCCACACTGAAGGCTATATGGACATTGGCATGAATATGAACTATGAACTCTTGCCCTACTGGTCAATGCAGGTCATATGTGCTAAAGGGTTCCTCTTGGTCTTACAACCAACGGAAATACTCAGTAATAAATGATCATGTAACAGAGCTACACAGCTCTGTTATTATACATCATTGGTTGGGAGAGGGTTTAATTACAGGGAGAGGATGCATGGGTGCTTACCTCCAAAGTAGCATTCTTTGTACATCTGAATGTCCTGTTGGAAAATAATGGAGAAAAAATGTTTTTGATTACAGTAATAACACATTTTCTCAAAGCATGATATCTAAAATGCCGGTTGAGAGAGGACGCTGGCTTTGCTTGATCGCCGCTTCTCCGCCCGAAATATAGATATACTTGCAGTATACAGAGTAGATTGTCCTACAAAAACACTTAGATTTAGATTTAGTCATCTAAAATGTATTTGACCCCTATACTTTCTTTTCATTCTTACTACTGGATCTTTTCAGTTTGTAAAGTAATAAAATAAAATAAAATGTATTTTTATTATTATTATTATTATTATTATTATTAGTAGTAGTAGTAGTAGTAGTAGTAGTAGTAGTAGTAGTAGTAGTAGTAGTAGTAGTAGTAGTAGTAGTAGTAGTAGTAGTAGTAGTAGTAGTAGTAGTAGTAGTAGTAGTAGTATTAGTATTAGTATTAGTAGTAGTATTATTAGTATTATTAGTATTATTAGTATTATTAGTATTATATCTTCACTTCATCACCCTAACCCACATGTGTCCAACTGGTTAAAACCCCGGGTCATCCCTGCGCCACACTGTGTTAAGGTTACCTAGCTACACCTAGCTACACCCAGCTACACCCAGCTACAACTAGCTACACCCAGCTACACCTAGCTACACCTAGCTACACCCAGCTACACCCAGCTACACCTAGCTACACCTAGCTCCACCCAGCAGCGGAAGATTTGAGAGATCAGCTCGATTTGCTTCTGCTGAAAATTCATGTACATTGGAGGAATATAATGTGGAGAAAAGTATAGGCCAACTGCTTAGCAGTTGGGGGGAAAAAAGTTAAAGTTACTTAAAAGTTAAAAAAGCTCTTTTCCAACTGACACTTACGGCTGACTCGTTCCCATAGCAACACTGTTCTTAAATCAAGCTTAGCCGGGGGGGAAGGTGGCTAACTTTCTAACCTCAAAATAAGTCAGTCTTAATAAGGCTTGATTAAGACCAGTCAGTCTTAATCTGGTTAAACTGGTTAAGACCAGTCTTAATCTACGTTTATGCAACCGGCCACTGGTCTGGGTCTCCAGGTCGGGTGTGGTTCACTGAACCACCTCTGTTACATGTATATCACACTGTACGATGGAACAACCGTGATACAATGAGTGTTTAAACCATCCTTGGCCGTTGTGTGATTGTCTAATGCTGATCTCAGATGCCAGAAGACTTGCCAGACATTCCGTATGCAGTTCCCTTCTGTTTAATAAACCTGTGTGATGATTACGACCCGCGTTTTGAATATCCTTGTCGCTTTGTGTTTGCTGCACACCTGATCTATCCACAGATGACAACGCACTTAAGATCACGACTATCCTCCACATCTTTGGTCAGGTACTGCAACTATTTCAAACAAATCCACATCCTCCCGTGTCTTGTTTCTGATCAGACTGAGACTCACGGCGTTACTGGCAGTGCACAGGATCTCCACCAGAACGTCCTCGTCAGTGCCGGCCCCCTTCATGGCTCTCCTCAGCTCCTTAACGGCGTAGATGTGAGGAGGGTCCAGCAGAGCCAGGATGCCGTTCTCAAACGACCCTGCTAGCTCACTCTTCAGCACATCCACCAACTGCTAATGGGAGAACGGAGAAATGGGAGGGAGGAAGGGAGAGAGAGAGAGAGGGGGGGGAGAGAGAGAGAGAGAGAGAGAGAGAGAGAGAGAGAGAGAGAGAGAGAGAGAGAGAGAGAGAGAGAGAGAGAGAGAGAGAGAGAGAGAGAGACAGCTGATTCATTATGAGTGTGGTTGCTTCAAATTAGCTGGTAGCGTAAATATGTGAGACTACTACCTGTTATCATGGGGACTATTGACTAACAAATCGTGAGCTTAGAATTATAAGGTTCTATCTCCGTTTAGGGTAGTTCAGAGATATTGAGCTTCAAAGTGTTTACATTCCATTATGTTTTGTGAGATGGAACCTTTGTATTTTAAGAATTACTAACTCAAAAATGTCAACATTTTAAGAATAACACCACACAGGCATTAATAAACACCTAATGGATCAGATTATGTAAAAAACAACATTTTGACAAAAATGGAGATAGAACCTTATAATTCTAACGTCACGAAATGTACAAATACAATGACATCAAAAAGCAAAAAACTACACAATCACCAAAATCTCAATACCATAGCAGGCAGATATTCGGGTTCAGTTGAGTGACAGCATAATGTGACAGACACTCACATCGTCATACTTATCCTCATAGGCTTGCTTGATTTCCATCCTCTGGTATGCACAACGGTTAGCCAGTATGTCAATGATCGCTTGTTCATCCGTGCCTGTGATTCAAAAAACAACAACAACAACAAACAACCTTATAGTATCAGGCGCAATTCTGTACCTTTAAATAGCCTAGCATGTGCACAGTTGTTTGGTAACCCGACACACTTCTAAACAATATCGAATTGTTTGAGCTGAAGTATTCCTGGAATGCAACAATGATCAATGATTGTAACTATAAATAACTCACCCAGCCCTTTGCAGGCTTTGCGTATGGCCTTGATATCAGCCATGACATCGAACTCCTCGTAGGGTACGATGGTGGGCTGGACGGACAGGAAAGCGGTTGTTATGGCATGCTCTCAAGAGCTAACAGTAACAGGTACATCAACTTTCAAGATACAAGTGCAAATATTTATTGTACAAGTTCTCTAATCAAATCTGCAAGTGCAACTTTCAAGACACAAGTGTAAATATTGATTTTACACGTTCACAAAATGAATCTACAACCTCACGCTTTTTGACCCATATCTATCTTCATAGTTTAGTGCTGAGAAGTAAAATACATGTGTAAAAAAAGTGTAGTTGTTGTTTATCTGTCAATAAATGAATATATACTGTATATACTTCAAAATGACAAGGTTGAATGCTAATGTGTACTAGTAATAATCTATGAATAACTTGGTTGTGTTGTTGTTTAATTATTAGTACCAAGTACGGTAAGTACCAGAAACCACTCATTGTTACTAGGTAGTACTTACACTACTAAGTACAGTAGGCTCAGGAGGGAAACAGTAAGCCTTTCAGGATGTAAAGATAATGTTGCATTGATTCTCTACAACACGACTCCTATATATTCATAACCGATAGGAAGAGATGGCTTTACATTAGCCATCTCTTCCTATCGAAGTCATTGGATTCTTATAAAACATATAATAATTGTGGTCAGTCGAGCCATCTTTGTATGTAATGTCAAACATGCCTATGTCAGAGATGACTTGGGCAGATAGTGATTTTGGAATGTAACAAGCATTCTGACAGGCTGATGGCATAGCAGGCAATAATGCCCAGTGACTCAGCAGTGTTAGGAGAGTAGAGTTAGGCAGATCTCCATTTGGACAAAATATGTCTTAAGCAAGTATACTATGAGGCAAACGTTATTGGATATCTGGATAGCTTGGTAGCCTATATCAAATAGTCACAATGATCAGGCCTACGTAATGACGTGAGGAGAACGTAACTATATGACACCGAAGTGAACACACTGGAATTCAGCAGCTGCTGTTTTAACCAAACAAAGTGGGGGCGCAGAGGGGGGGGCCCAGAGGGGGGGGGGGGCCAGAGGAGGGGGGGCAGAGGGGGGGGGGGGGGGCAGAGGGGGGGGGGGCCAGAGGGGGGGGCCCATGATGAGACATGTGTTGGGACAGCCTCCACCCATCCGTGCCACCTCACCCGTTCATTCATTGTGTACATTCATTCATCTAACGGATTGTGACGAATTCCGCAGAGGAGAGGAGAGGGAGTGGCCATTTCCCTTTACGTGACGTTGTTTGCGAGAAAGATTTATCAATAATGCACTGTAAACATCAAACATCAAAAGGTTAAAAGTCCGAAATAAATATAGGCCAAAACAGAATTCAAGATTGCCTAAAAAGATCCATTTTGACGATGTTTGCATTCTGACAACTACGCATTCGTTTACATTGATCGATTGGCATCAGCGTGTAAAACGTATGTTTGATCATAGTAACGTCATCAGTCGTTTTAAAATTACTCTGATTCGGTTCTGTGGCTTAAATCACATCCTCCTAAAAAAACGTCATTGAAGTTTCTAGAATCTAGACGGATGCGCCTCAACGTGGAATTCACAGCCCAGCTAGTTATCTTTTTTTTTTTTTAAAGGGTAAAAAATAATCAAAATAAAAAACAGCGTAAACTTTGTGTGCGTAAAATGATAGATCGTTACCCACTTGGAAGTTGCCCATTTTTCAGATGTTTGTGTTCCGCTGTGTTGTAAAGCCCTGGGATTGCTGGAGAGACTCCGGTCCTTTGACTTGGTGCTTTAATAAGACAAGGCCCTGCTAGAGACACCAGGGTGACGTCACTGCGAGTGCGCATAGAAGTTAACGGGATTGAGTCGAGTGAACCATTACACACACGGGGGAGGGAGAGAGAGAGGAGGGGGGAGGGAGAGAGAGAGGAGGGGGGAGGTATAGAGAAATTAACAGAAATGACAATGTCATTATGACATAACATTATATTGGTGTTCATCGATAAAACCACCATGGTCTTAGCAGGGGGGAAATGATTGGTGTCTCACTGTTTCATAATTGTTCTGTGTTTCATAATTGTTCAATCTCTCCATATTCTCCCATATATAACCCCACCCCCCTTCCTCTTTCGCACTCTTCAGAGGTTCCTGATGAAGGAATCACCTCTCAGCAGATTCACATCCCAGAATAGATTTGTTTTTCTTCTGATGACTGGCGTATAGATGATTCACTTACTTTAGACAAATGCGCGTGTAAGTCGCTTTGACAAAGGCGTCTGCTAAATGTTTTAGTGTGACCACTTGTGTACAGTTGCATTTGGGAAAATATGCATAGTGTGTGCATACACATAGTAAAACAAGTATAGAGCAATTATTATTTTATATCATTATAGATCCACCATACTAGGTATATATGAATATACCTGCCTGCATATTAATAGTTGGTTTATCAATCCATGTTACAGTAATTTGACAAAGGGTTATATTCTTAATAATCAGGTTGTTAATAAAGCATGACATAGGGAATTATGTATAATGTTGTATGTATTGATAGTATATATAGATACATCTATAGTTCAATACAAATGGAGTAACAGACCCTTCATTATCACTGTAACAAGTCCAAGTAAAGCAGTCACAGTAAAGTATGCACAAAGTTTTAAGTCAAACTTGCAAAACAAAAAAGTACATACTAGTTAATACTGACACTGCTGATTACTGCTGCCTACACAAACAACATTAAGATCAGTTCAGACTGTATGTGACACTTCACAAAGAGAAGATTGGATATGTCAAAGGCAGCTTTCATGTAGATGAGGCAGGGTGCTTCAAAGTGGCAATTACCAACATCTGGCAGGCTGCACTTTAATCACAGCTCTTTCACTGTACTTTCTAATTGTCCTCGTGGTAATTACCCATGCACTGGAGGATAATAACGCTGTTGCCCGCTGAAATGATCCCCATATGGCTGACAAAACCAAACGTACACGCATAACAGACCAAACAGTCTCCATTAGAATAAACGCCTCAACAAAGAAGTGCAATTAGACAGGGTCACTCATTCTCTATGGTGTCGTAATGACGTTAAACTCTTCCAACAAGGTACTGTAGTCAGTATGTTAGACATTAACTAAAGTTACCTGTATAGGAGTTCTTTTTATCTAAGAGTCTGTCTCTAGGAGTGTGTTTTTATTCAACTGGAACTTATTCAGTTGGAATAATTCAATTAGCTGACACCTAGCTAGTTCAAAAAGATAACAAGATGACCTGACAGGCTTTGGGGCTTGGATCCCTTGATCACTCAACAACCAGCTGATAGATTGATATTGATTATGGTGGAGGATATTGATCTCTGAGAATAGTTCAGGTAAAGATGTCTTTTGTCTGTGTTGTGTCATTCCAACCATTCAATGTAAAATAGCCCCTCAAATCCAACCAGACAGAAGCATATCAGCACCCATCTCACAGCTGTTAACATTCCCTATCAGACCATCCTGCCGCTGGTATCTGAACACATTGATATTTTGATTGATGATTGATTGATTGTCTCTGGATCAGTCTTGGAAACAGCCCCTCTATTTGTGAGACTCTTATCTCATGTTCACCTGTGATCTAATTTGTACCTTCTGTAATGAATCTAATCTAAACACAGTGGATATAATATATTGTGATACAAAATATTGTTCAAATCTTTCACAGCCAGGAGCTATTTCTGTGTCCTGAGGCTGTGTTGTTCTGTCTGTGCCTTCTGTCTGTGTTTTAACATGCTGTATTGTCTGTTGTTCTTTGTTGGCTGCTGTGGGGTGTAAGGCCCAATACAAATCTCCCAGTGATGGGACAATAAAGTGACTTTTGACTTTGTTGTATCCTTAATGAGCCATTGTTGTGATTCCTTATGAATGCCGTGATTCATTTTCAACAATACGCAATGCTCTCGTGTGTGTGGGTGTGTGTGTGTGTGTGTGTGTGTGTGTCAGTGTCTGTGTTTCTATTTCTGTCTGGATCTGTCTGTGTCTGAGTCTGTGTCTGGCGTTGTGTGACACAGTAAATGACTGTTATCAACTAAGGCACAAGAGTGCCAAAAGAGAGAGCGCTCCCATCCGGCTAAAAGAATACTTAATCTACAACTTATCTAAGGACAAAGTCAGCAGAGAGAGAGAGTTTACTGTTTAGCCTTAGCTGCACCCCACTCTAGTTTAATGCACTGATCCGTGTTCCGGGCCGGGGGGGGGGGTCGTCTGACGGGCCTTCACTTCACACGCAGATGAAACGGGGTCCCGTTGAACCCTGTGCAGCGGAGCTGGGGGAGGAGAGACAAAGACACCATTCATCCACAGGCCTTCAATGGGGCGACTGGCTCTAACGTGAACTAACGTGAATTATGATCCAGGGATCCAGACGTATTGTTGTGATCTCAAACAAGAGTTTGTTTGGACTAAAGGCAACCACGCTGGGGCGGCCAAGTATTATCAAAGTGTTAGGTTACTAAAATGAGCTAGAATCCTGTACAACACACAGTTATGCATACACACTATAGGGCGGTAGGCGGTAGAGGAGGAATGTTAGTGTCAGTGGCATTTTAACTCAGGATCTAAAAGGAGCTCATTAAGGTGGTCATACAGGAGCTAAAAGGGAAGTCTGCCTCCTGATAGCTATGTGAAAGGTGCTATATAAATGTAAGTTATTATTATTATTATTATTATTATTATAGTCTGGCAGCCCATGTAGCCCGATAGCCTGTATTATGTATCAGGTGAGCATTATCAGTATCATAAACTAATATAGTAATCTATGTGGGTTGAAATGTTGTACCATATCCTGTCGACTTTGGAGCCCATGACATAATCATTGTGGATGCCTTGCTGTTTGTAGACGAGTTATCGATTAATGTATCATATGAATGAATGAATGAATGAATGATCTTTATTGTCATTGTACGGGTACAACAAAATTGAAATGCAAACCCTAGGTTCTAACAATCAAAACACTGTCCTAAGATAATAAAACACAAGAATGAGACATAAATAGACATAAATAGGGGGGATAGAAATAGGGGGATAAGTAATCGGTAGGAATCTGAGAATTATGTAAACGTATATACATATATACACTATATGGCCTATTCACAGGGGGGTGTTAGCATGTAACTATGTACTTTTATAAACATATGAACTAGTAACTTATATACAGTGTTTGTAAACCTAAACACAAGAATGTAAACATAGTGCACGGTTCTACCTGCTCCTGAGGTGTGATCCCATTGGAGCTGAACTTTGACCTCCTCACAGAGTCCAGGTGGTAGTTTGGAGCCCCGCCCCCCGGCTTCCCCCAGGTACGGAACCTCATGGTCTCGGTGTGCTGCAACGTTACCATGACAACATGACAGTCAGTATAATAATAATAATAATAATAATAATCATAATAATAATAATAATAATAATAATAATAATAATAATAATAATAATAATAATAATAATAATACTACTACTACTACTACTACTACTACTGCTACTACTAATAATAATACTATTACTACTACTACTACTAATAATAATAATAATAATAATAATAATAATAATTCATTGTATTTATATAGCGCTTTTCCGGGGCTCAAAGACGCTTGACAATATGGGAAAAACAGAAAAACACAGAAACAACAAGCAACAGATAACATGAGCACATAGAACACAGAGTTAACGAACAGGCACAGGGAACAATTAACAGTAGCAATGTCCGGGTATATACGTCCAAACGGGTATATCCAGTATATATGGTCCCAACGGGAATCGAAGCCACAACCTAAGCGCTGTTAGCGCCCTGCTCTACTGACTAAGCGACAGAGGACCATGCTGTGTTTAGTGTTTTGACAGATTGGGTTTTAGATTCATAGGGTTGCCGCCAGGGTTATTCTGATTTTTTTTTTAAAGCGCATTGTTTCTGAAATGGAACTGGTGGTGGCGAGTTCTTGTGGGTCAGCATTATGAGGAGGTTAGTCGTGTAATAGTTAGCCATTATTCCAGTGTGCTGCAATCATTCACTGTTTGCTCGGCCGTGGCGTTCCACCTCCTCTCCCTCTCCTTCTGACACCTCCTCTCCTCCACCTGCTGGCTCAGGTCCTGGTGATAGAGCCTCTTCTTCTCCTAGGAAACACAGACACAGACAGACACGGACAGAGAGCGTGGATTGATTTACATGAACATTTTGGGCATTTAGCAGACGCCTTATTCCAAAGCCGACTTACAATCTATACATTTGACTAAGCAAGTGAATCATCGGTTCACCAGTTGCAGCAGAAAGAGTAATCTAGCTCAGGCCAGGGGCCATTGGCAGTCTCCGTGATAGAAGGAAATACAATTAAAATACATTTGTTTTAAAAAAGAAATACATTATATAGACATTGGAGAAACAGAGAAACAGTACAAGGGGGGGCAGTAGAAGTCTTAGGAGACACAGTATAGGGGAGAAGCAGGTGTCTCAGGAGACGCAGTGCTGGGGGGTAGTAGATGTCTCAGGAGGAGCAGTTAAGGTGACCTGAAGAGATGGGTATTCAGTCTACGACAGAAGATGAGTAGTGGATTGATGTAGCCTATATGTGGTTTGCTTTAAAGGGAACCCTGGCTATTAAGACATGTAGGCCTTAATAGGCTCTAACTGCCATCTCCTACTAAAATATGTTGGTAGAAAGACGTGAAATATGTTCATTATGTTAAAAATCCTTAATCCGTATTTTCACCCATATGTCCCAATATTACTGCAGTCGCAGTAGTGACGTCATAGGGTTGCTGGTTGCTTTTAGCCTACCGGACCGGTCGCAGGTCGCAATTAGCTAGCTATGTTTTCTTTTTGTCCAGCCTTTTCGATTTGAACCCGAGCGCAACTTAAACGAGGAGGACAGCAGAGAAGACCGTACCCAAAATATTGATCAAAATGAAGACGATCAGAGAGGTGAGGAGGCGCGAGTATTAAGGCCTTACATGTCTTACCAGGCTTCCTTTAACAGACAGTTCTATTCTTGTTGTATGTATATTACACTGTGATGCAGCTGAACGGTTTCTCATCAGTGCTCATCCAGTGTGAGCAAAGGCCTATATATCCTGTTTGGGAATGTCAAAGAATTGAAACTATATGTACTGATTATCATGAAATATCTTTATAGTTACTACCTCTCTGATGATGTCAGATGACTTCCTGCTTACTGGTGGGGTATTCATGGCAGCGTCCTGTTGAGAAGTAGAGGTTGATGACTTCAACAACGACATTTTCATCACTGTCTTAAGAGCGGAACAGGTCCAATCCCTTTCATACATGAGCTTGTCATGTTGGTTGGAGTCAAATATAGATCAACACTGCCATCTAGTGTTCAGAATTACTTTATTACTGTGTGTGTGTGTGTGTGTGTGTGTGTGTGTGTGTGTGTGCGGCTCTGTGTTGCTTGTGCAGTCATCCCTTACTCACCTGGATGTTCCTGGATGTGGATCGATCTGACACCTTCCACACAGGAGGCCAGGGTCTGAAGCTAGCGTTGGAATCACTCCGGCCTGAAAACGTCACAACAAAGACTCTAGAGTCAGACTAAACAAAGACTCTAGAATCAGACTAAAACACAACAAAGACTCTAGAGTCAGACTAAACAAAGACTCTAGAATCAGACTAAAACACAACAAAGACTCTAGAATCAGACTAAACAGGAATATAACATTCTTAAACTAATCAGATATGAGATAATTAGATGTTAGTCAGTCACTGTGAGAAAATAACAACATTGTACAACAGTGCATACCTTTTCACTCCAGGAACACGTTTTTTAGGTTAGTTTAGTTTAGTTTAGTTTATTTAGACATGAAACGGTGCACGGAGGGAACGATAAAAGAAACCACAAACAGAATCATATCCATGGGGCAAAATGGTGGGATAGCACAACATGTTTTACAAAAACTGAAAAAAGACACTCAGAAAACATCAAGAAAAGAAAAACAGAAATAAGAGCAAAAATCATGGAAAGGAAAAAAAAAGTTTCTATGTCTTTACCGTGTAAATTGATAATAAAACAGGGCTCTAGGCCTAGCTTATAGTAAATTTGCTATATAGAATAGTATACTATCCATTATGTTTCCTGTGATATCCAAGCCTGGTTCATTTACATCTCTGCTAATCAAACAGACTCACCAGGGGCTCTCCCTTTCATGTCTGTGACGGCGTGATCCAGCACATGCTTGGTCTTCCGGTAAAGTATGTCCCCCAGGCTTTCCGTAGGGGAGGAGGACAGCGAGGGGGCTCCTGATAGCCTGCAGAGCCCTCGCACTGCGAACACAGGAGGAGGATTAAACCATGACACAAACCAGGAGGTTCATATAGGACATCATATAGGATATCTCCATCTTGACGCATCAGCATTTATCACTGTACAAAAGGACAGGTAGTATGCAGACATGGTTAGAATATTGTATCATGAGCTATGATACTGTGTATAATAACGGTGTCACTGTTGATGAGACTGATTAAATGACACAAGCCAGGAGTCAGGAATCCATCTTTATAATCCCTGAGGTCATTATGTACGTTTTAAATACAGACCTTATAAAAGGCGATATCATCAATGTGATGCATGATAGTGAATACCTCCATTTGTAATATTTTATAATATTTTGTGATATCTACTACCCCCCAGCACTGCGTCTCCTGAGACACCTGCTTTTCCCCTATACTATGCCTCCTAAGACTTCTACTGCCCCCCTTGTACTGTCTCCCCAGTGTAAAAAATAAATAAAAAGACAACTGCCAATGGCCCCTGGCCTGAGCTGGATTACTCTTCCTGCTACGACTGGTGGATTGATGATTCACTTGCTTAGTCAAATGTAGCGATTGTAAGACGCTTTGGAATAAGGCGTCTGCTAAATGCCCAAAATGCAAATGTAATGTAAATGTAATAAAGGAGTATAGTAATTCCTGAATGATCTCACTTCTGTCCCTGTCCCTGAGGAAAGCTGCCTCGTATCCGTCTCTCAGTGGCAGAGATGGAGGCTGGAGGCAGAGAGAGATAGATGAACATCATTGCTCATTGTTACTGTATAACACACTCCAAAATGACTCAGTTACAAAAACAGTTAGCATAACTGAACAATGGGCGACCCCCCCCATCCCCCAATCCTCAACTTGACGATGACCTGAATGGAGACTATTTCCAAGTCAAGGACATGAACACTCTTTTTGGACACAGCAGTAAGGGCCTGCATATTGTTCACCTTAATGTGAACAGTCTTGTGCCTAAACTGGACCAAATCAGAGAAATGTTCCATGACAGCAAGGTTCACATTTTGAGCTTCTCTGAGACCAAGTTTGATGAATCAATCAAAGACCCAGAGATTGAAATAGTAAACTATTCAGTCATCAGAAACGACAGGAACAGGTATGGGGGTGGTGTCTGCATGTACATTCACAACGATATTATCTTTAACACCCGGCATGACCTGAATCGTGACAAATTAGAATCTGTTTGGGTTGAAATTATCTTTAACAAAGCAAAACCGGTGCTGGTTGGTACTATCTACAGACCTCCTGATCAGAATGATTTCTATGATATTCTTGAGGGGTGCTTGGATGACGTTGACTGTGTGGAAAGGTTCTTATTGGGGATTGGAACACGGACATGCTCAGAAATGAAGCATCCGGCTTCAAATCCTTCACTAGGTTTTCTGAATTACACGGTCTCCGCCAACAAATTACCAAACCCACTAGGGTGTGTATTTCTACTCAAACCACCATAGATCTCATTCTAACATTGGATGAGTCCAAAATCTCCAAGAGTGGGGTTATTGTATGTGGGCTAAGTGATCATTACATGATCTTTTGCACTCGTAAAAAGCATAAACCCAAGCCTGGCGGTCATAAAACTGTAACCACTAGATCCCTTAAATCCTATTCTAGTGAGGCCTTAAACCATAAACTGGAGAATCAAGACTGGTTAGATGAACTAAAAAGCACACAGGTTGAGGAGGCATGGCTAGGTTTCAAAACCAAATTCCTAAATATTATTGACAGTATAGCCCCCATGAGAACCACCAGGGTTAAAGCCCGATCGGAACCATGGATGAATTCGGACATTCTAAATGCTATGAAAGTCAGAGACCTAAAATGCTCTGAAGTTCAAAAATGCAAATCAAAATGAGTGAAACACTTAAACGAAGATCTCAAAACCCACTTTGAGAAAATTAAAAAACAATGCAACAAACTATGCAATCAGGTAATTACCATGCCAAAATCTGCTAAGAAAAAATACCTCGATAACAAAATCGAAGAAAACTTAAACAAACCACGTGACCTTTGGAAGCTACTTAATAGCCAACTAGGTTGCAGTCAAAAACTCAAAACCAGGTCTACAAACATCAGCATAAAATCTGGAGATTCTCTCTTTACAGACAAGCTGGATGTGGCTAAGTGCTTAAACACTTTCTTTACAACCATAGCCACTAAATTAGTTAACAATCTACCACCCCACTCAGGGCGTTATGGTGTAGAGCACATCCGTGCGTTCTACAATAAACTGGGTGTACGCAAAGATGATTTTAAACTCTCCATGGTGTCAAACGATGAGGTGTTTAAAAAACTGGGCGCTCTACACTCAGAAAAGGCCACGGGCCATGACAATATTCCAGCCAGATTTCTAAAAGACTCAGCTGCCTCCATTACCCCAATCATCACCCACATAATAAACCTCTCCATCAAACAGGGACACGTCCCCCTTGACTTTAAAATAACAAGGGTAACCCCACTGTATAAAAAAGGAAGCAAATTAGACCCAGGCAACTACCGACCTGTTTCTATTCTTAATTCCATCTCGAAACTTATGGAAAAAATAGTTTATGAACAGGTTGATAGGTACCTTACCGAAAAAAATCTGATGTATGAATTTCAATCAGGATTCAGAACATCCCATTCCACTGACACATGCCTTCTCTATTTGAACGACCACATCAACCATGAGGTGGACTCGGGCAAGTACTGCGGCATGGTCATGCTGGACCTCCAGAAGGCCTTCGACACAGTAGATCACCACATATTGTTAGATAAACTGAAAGCAATTGGGTTCGATAGAACATCGGTGAGCTGGATGCAATCCTACTTAGAGGGGAGGGAACAGGTGGTTAGTGTGAACGGAACACTGTCCCCCCCCCCTCCCAGTGACCTGCGGCGTTCCACAAGGAAGCATATTGGGACCTTTACTGTTCCTAATATATGTGAATGACATGTCATCAGCATGTGATTGCAATTTGTTCCTGTTCGCGGATGACTCGGCTCTGCTGGTCTCTGACAGGGACATATTGCAGGTGGAAAAAGCGCTAAGCACTGAACTGAGTAGAATCTGCATCTGGCTAGCTGACAATAAACTATCAATACACCTAGGTAAAACTGAAACCATCCTATACAGATCCCCATCTAAACTCAGAAAGGCTGTACATTTCAAAATAAAAGTGGGTAACGAGGATATTACATACCTGGGCTCCATCTTAGAGGCAAATCTTTCCGGAGATAAAATGGCAGCAAAAGTAATCAAAAAAGTGAACCATAGAACTAGATTCTTGTACAGGATATCCTCACTTGTCAGTAAAAACACACTGAGGACCCTATCAGGAGCTCTCATTCAATGTCACTTCGACTATGCCGTAACATCATGGTACTATAGAACCACAAAGGCCCAAAAAACAAGACTCCAGACAGCCCAAAATAAACTGGTTAGGCTTCTGCTAGGCCTCAACCCTAGGACACATCTAACCGCTGCTCATTTTTTGAGCCTTGATTGGCTAAGAGTAGTTGACAGAGTGCAGCAGCTTGCACTGGGCCTGGTCTTCAAGATACGCTACACCACAAAGACACCCAAGTACCTGTCAACATACTTCCAAAAAGTGAACAACGTCCACACATACAATACCAGAGGAAGCTCCACGAACCACGTTCAACTGCTTTGCACCACAAACAAGGGGTTAAACTCGTTTGCAAACTATGCAGTAAAAATGTGGAACGCCCTTCCTATAATCTTAAAGGAGTGCAAAACACTGCCCACCTTCAAAACCACTCTCAAAAAACATTTACAGGAGGCTGCAATCCGCAACTGGACCCTCTAAATCAAAAATCAGATTAAAAGACCCGAACTACCCACTAAACATACTTTGTGTTTTGTCCCCCGCCCCCACCTGTGGTGTATGTCCCCACCTGTCCTACCCGCTGTACATACCTTATGCTTTGTTGTATTGTTCTTCCCATGATGGATGTATGTTTATCTTGTAGATAGTACTAGTTATTTGTCTGTATTATCTTGTAGATAGTACTAGTTTTTTTTGTCTGTCTTACATGTAACGATGAATTGAGAATCAAGGACCCCAATTGAAATAAGCCAGTGGCTTTCTTGGGTTTTTATCCTGTTAGTTGACCTTGTATGTAATATGTACTTTCATGTACCTACTTCTGCAAATCTTCAAATAAAGTTTTCAATCAATCAATCAACCCTAACTTCACCAACAAGAAACAACATTGTTGTCATTGAAACAAACCACGAATGTTGTGGAAATTGTGGAAGCTAACAGTTGATGCTTCGAGGCTTAGCTATACAATTCTCAAATTCCACAACGGGATGAGGGAATATTGTGTAAAGACCAAAAAGTCTGTTGTATTTAGAGATACTGAATGTGTGTTTGGCCTTGATTCAGACTTGGAGCTTCGGTCGGTCGGTGACTCACCAGTCTCTGGGCCTTGTCCTTCCGTCTGTCAGCCGGCGTCTGTGGTACACTCACCCCTTATGAAAGACACACTCACGCTTTGACAAATGCCATGCAAACCATGCAGATACATTTTTGGCATTTAGCAGGTCTACGCCTTATTCCATGTACATTCTATGTACTTAATATTATCATGTTAACTCTAATGAAACATCATATTAATCACCGTCCTGTCAGGGTTTGTGGAGTGTGTCAAACCAGTTGTCATAAGTGTATGTTCTGTCCTGTAAGGTCTAGTATTTCCTGAAACAACTGTTCACCTTCTGTGTTTTCAGGCCTCCCCTCTCCATCCTCATCATCGTAATCTTCATCGAAGGTCACAGTACTGAAACAGTGAGCTTGGTTGGTTACAATGCTAACCATGCTAACGAACGTGATAACACACAAATCAATAGGAGGTCATGTCTGGAGAATTAACTCGGCTATTGCTGAAGGGCCAATATTACGATTTTTCTCTTTCTTTCTGTGTTACTGATATGATGGGGAAAATGTCTAATTATTGTCTATGTTGAACCGTAATCAATACAATTTTGTTTAAAAAAATAAAAAATAAATGAGGTGATGTCACTCACCTGCACCTGAGGTGGTGAGGAGAGCTCCTGTTGGGGATGCGAGTCACCCTGCCGTTCACTCTTTCATCATCAGGACAAAACACCTCCTCTACGACCCTCCTGACCTCCACGCTCCGCCTGCCCTATAGGTACCGGACAGTGGCAAGGCAGGTTTATTTGTTTTGCACATTTCATACAACAGGGGCAATTCAAAGTGCTTTACATACATTATTTAAAAATACAGCAAGAGGAGAATAGTAAGAAGATTTTTTTTTTTTTTTACAATGAATAAAAGCAAATATAAGAAGTAAATAGATAAAACATGTAATAAGACAATAGGTCATGAATAAAAGACATTGATAGAAGTGTTTGTGTTTAATCATAACTGCTGCAAAAACATGAACGTTTTTAGCTTTAGATTTAAATATTTGCAGCCGGGTTTGGGCCCGGGTTTCTTCAGGGAGTTTGTTCCAGGAGCATGCAGCACTGCAGCGTGACTGAAAGTGGCAGGTTATGTCTAGGGAGTTTGACCTGCTGACTTGACCAGGAAAAGCCTTTTTATACAGTCTGTCAGTGGGGCTTAACATGTTTCCCCAGCGGTCGGCACTACTACAATCCATCTGAGGGCAAGCGGCTGGGCAGAATGACTGGCTCCGATCGTTTCCTATCGACAAGCAAGTTTCTGCAACATAAACAGACTTAGGCCCTCCAGTAGGTTGAAGTTGAACACATCTCAGGTACACACCACTGCTGATCCAGACAGGCGCTGCATCTCTTGTGGAGGGCTGAAAGATGAATGAATGAATGAATGGTCTTTATTGTCATTAATACAGTACAGGTACCAAACAACGACATTTAGGAGGGGGGGCTCCCCTGGTGCTAGGAAAAAAATAATAATACTAAAAACAAGGAGGGAAAAGAGCTGGTTTACATAAATAAAGGCTATATACACTATCCACTATACTATACTACTATACTATACAAATAAAACAATGTGCTGTACTCTATGCTATGCTATAAATATCCTAACATTTCCTATCTCTGAACCTTATGTACACAAGGGTTGTCATATTGCACATAGTCTTATTGCACATTCATTTAAAGATGACTGGGCACTGTCAGGACTCTCCACAATTTCCCCTGAAAGAAGATGTCTGTGTTGTTAGACAATTTCCAGCCTAACCACAGTCGAGAAACAGCTAAATCCACCAAAAACCAGCCCACCTGGCAACCTACTCTGTCCTGAGTGAGACCAGCCCACCTGGCAACCTACTCTGTGCTGAGTGAGGAATGATTCTGATTGTAGTTATTTTAAACTCAAGGTGGCTTATTCTAAAGACACATCTCTAAACTCCGTCTAAAGGTTTTGCTTGAACAGGAAAAGAGGCAGCCTGTGTACACTATTATATTTGGGTGATGGATGGATGGACAAATTAATTGTTCTATGTGGGCGTGGCTAACTGCATAGATAAATAAACGGTGTGTTGGTCATCAACGGGGTAGAGGATGGTTTGGTCTGATCTAATCCGGCGTTCAGGCTTCCTACAATCATCATAATAATCGATACAATTTGTATGAATTCTTCGTAATGAAGATCGGATTGTTGACATTGATTTCTGCGTCTCAATATCCACTTACCTACGCAGAATATTACAAACCAACCAAGAGGAAGAGGAGGGATTCAGGAGAACAGATCAGAGAGGGAGGTGAGCGCCGTCACGACTTCAGCGCGATTAAAATTAATCAACGGCATCAATATGTGGTGTCATAAACGACGGATGTCATAAACGACGGATGTCATGGCAACGAACGAACAGCGGTGCTTTTCATTCATGCTTCCGCCGCTACAGTCCGTGACGTTAGAATTATAAGGTTCTATCTCCATTTTTGGTCAAAATTTAGCTTTTTACATAATCTGATCCATTAGGTGTTTATTAATGCCTGTGTGGTGTTATTTTTTTTAATGTTGAAATGTTTGAGTTAGTAATTAATACAAATACAAAGGTTCCATCTCACAGAACATAATGGAATGTAAAAACTTTGACGCTCAATATCTCTGAACTGCCCTAAACGGAGATAGAACCTTATCATTCTAAACGGAGATAGAACCGTATCATTCTAAGCTCACGGGATGTCATGGCAACGAACGAACAGTGCTTTTCATTCATGCTCCCGCCACTACTACAGTTGCCAGGTCTGTCCAAGGACCCCAATTGAAATAAGCCAGTGGCTTTCTTGGGTTTTTATCCTGTTAGTTGACCTTGTATGTAATATGTACTTTCATGTACCTACTTCTGCAAATCTTCTAATAAAGTTTTCAATCAATCAATCAATCCACCAGGAGGCAGTGCGCCACCACCGGGTTCTTCTGCAGGGTTGCCAGATGGGCTGGTTTTGGGTGGATTTAACGGTTTTTAGACTGTGGTTAGGCTGGAAATGGTCAATCCCATTTGGCAACCCTGTTCAAGCAAACCCGTTAAACGGAATTAGGGGTTGAAACGATAACAACAACATCGTTTGCCACGAGTTTATGCGAGTTTGAGCTGTGTGGAAAAACAAAGCGAAGAAATGTTACCATAGCCGTTTATTCATATCGGATGGAAATAGAGCCAGAAGACAAGACATTCATTTGTCGTTAATCACTGGGAACAATTAAGAGCAACAAATCTGATTGTGAATTTAATGTGTTGATATAGAGTGGTTGTAGAGAGGGCAACAGTCATCTCTCTCGCACGCACGCACGCACACACACACACACACGCGCACGCACACACACACACGCACGCACACACACACACACACACACACACACACACACACACACACACACACACACACACACACACACACACACACACACACACTTTATGACACCATGAGTATTTTCTGACAGGCGCACGCAGAGGAATGTCTCCTAACGGTCTCCTCTCCGCGGGGCAGGAGGGCTGTTTTAATTGGGGGGAAAGTGTCACCGGGGCCAGCAGCTATTCATAGAGAGGGGAAGCTCATCTGGGAAATAGAACCATTCAATGTGAAGGAAGGCCTTTCAGGTCCGCCTGAGGAAATGCATGACCCGACACTATTCACAATCTAATTGGAGAAAGCATGTTGAGCTAATTGCCTCATATGCTGTACTGATAGTTTTTATTTTATTTTATAGTTCTCATACTACTCTGGAACAAATACTATCTTGGTGCTATACTGTATGATTATTTGGCTTGCCTGAGCATTACATTTACATTACATGTACATTTTTTTGGGCATTTAGCAGCCTTATTCCAATCAATACATTTCACTAAACAAGTGAATCATCAATTCACCAGTCTAGCAGGAAGAGTAATCTAGCTCAGGCCCGGGGCCATTGGCAGTCGTTGTGATAATAGAAGAAAGAAAGGGCAAATTGAGGGCTATTAGGCTTCAAACACAAGTGGTTTCAGTTGAAACTGGTTTGCATGTCATATGTCATATCATATCGTATGATTTTGTATTGTATGACATATCATACAACATACATCATACTGCATAACACACATTCATACTAGATAACACACATAACACACACTTAGTGAGTTCAACAAGTTCATTTGAGGAACTTCAGTGCCAACATGATCTCAATTAACATTTACATTTACTTTTTGGCATTTAGCAGACGCCTTATTCCAAAGCAACTTACAATCAATACATTTGACTAATTAAGTGAATCATCAATTCACCAGTCGTAGCAGGAAGAGTAATCTAGCTCAGGCCAGGGGCCATTGGCAGTCATAGTGCTATTTTTTTTCTTCTTTGGGGGGGGAGAAACAGAACAAGGGGGAAGTAGAAATCTTAGGAGACACAGTATACTGTAGAGGAAAGCAGGTGTCTCAGGAGAATACATACAAAAAGCAGAACAGGATTGATTCAAACAAATCAATGATTGCATTGTAGGACAGGAAGACTGTGGGCCCTATTATGCACTTCTTAACTTGCCGTCTTAAGTCTTAATTAAGACGCACCGCCAGGTTAAGACCTACCGCCACCCTTATTATGCGCTTCATACGCGCTACTGCTATTATGCAGGTGTCGATAGGCGCCCACACATAAGACGTAAAACTCCCGTGCATATATTGCTCATTGTGGGAGTGTTCATATGTTAATGAAGTGCACTAGGCGCCCCTGCTATTATGCGATCTGACTTTGCTCCTAGCGCTAAGAAGTGGTTTGAAAAGTTCTTAAGTTTAGACTTCATGCAAGTTTTGAAACACGAGCGCGCCTCCGCGGTTTGCGCATGCATGTGGGCACACATGAACACGCATGTGGCTCCACGGCAAGACGTCAATTACGGTCACAGTATAAATGCTTTATTTCAGAAGGGAGAGGCCAGCGCTGTACAGTATGTTGCCTCCGCATACTGTGCACATACAGTACGAGCATGCCGTGCGTAATATAATGACATCAACATCTGTCATTCCTGCAGTCTTCCAGCGACCCCTCTGTAATACTTCTCAACTCACAAGCGGAGGTATTGCCGTGTTTATTCAGAAAATAATCATGCACGAGCTTGTTACTTTCTTCTGCAGAGAAGCGCGCTGACCTCCTTCTTAGGACTTCCATAATAGCATAGCGCTAATGACTCAATGCAGCCGGTTCTTAAAGGGAATGGCACCTGGCACGCTGATTGGGTTGATTGAGAAGACGCCCAAAACACACCCATGACTAATTTCTTTGCTTAGCGCCGGGTTGTAGGCGCCCACTACTGCACGCATAATAGCAAAGTGGCCTTGACCACGCCTCCACGTCTTAAGTTTAGATCTACCGCCTCGTCTTATTGCTTAAGACTTATGAAGTGCATAAGAGGGCCCTGAGTCTCTGTAGAACAGGAAGACTGTGTCTCTGTAGGACAGGAAGACAGTGTCTCTGTAGGACAGGAAGACAGTGTCTCTGTAGGACAGGAAGACTGTGTCTCTGTAGAACAGGAAGACTGTGTCTCTGTGTAGGACAGGAAGACTGTGTCTCTGTAGGTTAGGAAGACTGTGTCTCTGTAGGACAGGAAGACAGTGTCTCTGTAGGACAGGAAGACTGTGTCTCTGTAGGACAGGAAGACTGTGTCTCTGTAGGACAGGAAGACAGTGTCTCTGTAGGACAGGAAGACTGTGTCTCTGTAGAACAGGAAGACTGTGTCTCTGTGTAGGACAGGAAGACTGTGTCTCTGTAGGACAGGAAGACTGTGTCTCTGTAGGACAGGAAGACAGTGTCTCTGTAGGACAGGAAGACTGTGTCTCTGTAGGACAGGAAGACTGTGTCTCTGTAGGACAGGAAGACTGTGTCTCTGTAGGACAGGAAGACTGTGTCTCTGTGTAGAACAGGAAGACTGTGTCTCTGTGTAGGACAGGAAGACTGTGTCTCTGTAGGACAGGAAGACTGTGTCTCTGTAGGACAGGAAGACTGTGTCTCTGTGTAGAACAGGAAGACTGTGTCTCTGTGTAGGACAGGAAGACTTTGTCTCTGTAGGACAGGAAGACTGTGTCTCTGTAGAACAGGAAGACTGTGTCTCTGTAAGACATGAAGACTGTGTCTCTGTGTAGAACAGGAAGACTGTGTCTCTGTAGGACAGGAAGACTGTGTCTCTGTAGGACAGGAAGACAGTGTCTCTGTGTAGGACAGGAAGACTGTGTCTCTGTAGGACAGGAAGACTGTGTCTCTGTAGGACAGGAAGACTGTGTCTCTGTAGGACAGGAAGACTGTGTCTCTGTAGAACAGGAAGACTGCGTCTCTGTAGGACAGGAAGACTGTGTCTCTGTAGAACAGGAAGACTGTGTCTCTGTGTAGGACAGGAAGACTGTGTCTCTGTAGGACAGGAAGACTGTGTCTCTGTAGGACAGGAAGACTGTGTCTCTGTAGGACAGGAAGACTGTGTCTCTGTAGAACAGGAAGACTGCGTCTCTGTAGGACAGGAAGACTGTGTCTCTGTAGGACAGGAAGACTGTGTCTCTGTAGGACAGGAAGACTGTGTCTCTGTAGGACAGGAAGACAGTGTCTCTGTAGGACAGGAATACTGTGTCTCTGTGTAGAACAGGAAGACTGTGTCTCTGTAGGACAGGAAGACAGTGTCTCTGTAGGACAGGAAGACTGTGTCTCTGTAGGACAGGAAGACTGTGTCTCTGTAGGACAGGAAGACAGTGTCTCTGTAGGACAGGAAGACTGTGTCTCTGTAGGACAGGAAGACTGTGTCTCTGTAGGACAGGAAGACTGTGTCTCTGTGTAAGACAGGAAGACTGTGTCTCTGTAGAACAGGAAGACTGTGTCTCTGTGTAGGACAGGAAGACTGTGTCTCTGTGTAGGACAGGAAGACAGTGTCTCTGTAGGACAGGAAGACTGTGTCTCTGTAGGACAGGAAGACTGTGTCTCTGTGTAGAACAGGAAGACAGTGTCTCTGTAGGACAGGAAGACAGTGTCTCTGTAGGACAGGAAGACAGTGTCTCTGTAGAACAGGAAGACTGTGTCTCTGTAGGACAGGAAGACTGTGTCTCTGTGTAGAACAGGAAGACTGTGTCTCTGTAGGACAGGAAGACAGTGTCTCTGTAGAACAGGAAGACTGTGTCTCTGTAGGACAGGAAGACTGTGTCTCTGTAGGACAGGAAGACTGTGTCTCTGTAGGACAGGAAGACTGTGTCTCTGTAGGACAGGAAGACTGTGGGCCCTATTATGCACTTCATCAATAAGACGAGGCGGTAGATCTAAACTTAAGACGTGGAGGCGTGGTCAAGGCCACTTTGCTATTATGCGTGCTGTAGTGGGCGCCTAAAACCCGGCGCTAAGCAAAGAAATTAGTCATGGGTGTGTTTTGGGCGTCTTCTCAATCAACCCAATCAGCGTGCCAGGTGCCATTCCCTTTAAGAACCGGCTCCAGCCCCGCCCACCAGGTACCTGGACAAACAAATGTTCGTTGGCCTGACAAGGGCTGTGTTCTGAATGGTATACTGCATACTAGCATACTCAATGAGTATATGCTGCATACTGCCTACTAAATTCATAATAAGTATGTGAAAACCAGCCGACCATTTTACACTGTATGCATACTGCCTCCCAGAATGCATTTCGCCGGGAGCGGCGAATTTAAACCTCCATTTCAGTGGTTCTCAACCTTTTTTGGGCCAGCGCCCCTCCATTATCCAGGTCTCTTACCGCCCCCCATCAAAAAAAAAAAAGGCTTTTTTTCTTCCCTGAATATTAATGTTGACTAATATTCTGTGTTATATCATTTAAAAAGCATGTCACTGAATGCCAAATAATGGATTTTATTTAACTGGGCAGTTAGAATATCATTATCATTAGTTTACCAGAGAGCAGAAAAGCCATGTGAATGTGAATAAAAATGCTGTTTATGAGTGTTAAACAAACTCAGACAACATCAGACAATACAAACAGACAGTTTTATGATGCTAATATTTATAAATTTTTTATTAGACTTTGTTAACACAGTTCCAAAGTTCAGAGCACTGCGCTCTGGGACCGCTCAGAGATGGGTGCTCTGACTGAAAAGACGGTTTGCCCGAGCGAACTGACCGTTCGTGCATTTACGAATGTACCTGTAATAACACTGCTGACAGCTGATCAATCGCAAGCAGACAGAGTAGTGGTTTCCTATAGCAACAAAAGACGTTGACA
The DNA here is from genome assembly GCF_963989245.1 of Nansenia antarctica. Taxonomy (NCBI): domain Eukaryota; kingdom Metazoa; phylum Chordata; class Actinopteri; order Argentiniformes; family Microstomatidae; genus Nansenia; species Nansenia antarctica. Next base: position 13,296,378 of record NC_137687.1, on the reverse strand, counting down.
GCTGTTCGGAGTGCTTATGTGTTCGTTTCCAGGGCATTACATGAGGAGCAACATATCACAAAAAAGCGATCGTATATTTTAGTTTGTAAACGTTAAGACGAACACATCGCAATGCTAACCTCAGAATGGCACTAGGGATAACATCCACAACAACACTTAACAGTAATACATTTATGTAATATACTGTAATGAACCTGCGAGGGGAAGGGACATTCGTAGCTGATTTCTCCAGGTTAGATTATTGGTAAGCGACAGAGAACTTTCCGGACTGGTTTATTACAATACGATCGCTTTTTTGAGATAGGTTGTTCCTGCTGTGATGTTCTGGTATGGTGGTATGGTATTAGCACTCATTTTAACTAAATTAAATAAGCTGTATTGAAAGGAAGCGAACGCATAAGCGCAGAGGGTAGTGTGTATACGCGGGGAGGGAGTATTTGGCACGACAGGCTTACGTCACCGGCGGGGACATGGACTCAGTATCAAAACTAACATAAGAAATATTATCTCTCGCTTATAGCCAACAATTACAATGAGCCTACAAACTGAAACACAGGTCACTCAAGCATAGCCTACAAGGAAAACACTCATAGAAATTAAACAAGACCGTAAATTAAACAACACCTTATCGCTGTTAGATGAGCAACACAAATTAAATAGCCTATTCCTCATAAATCTTCGCCAACTGGCTAAATCCAAAGACAATCAACTATTTACAGTTATATAGCCTATTCCACTCCTATCCGTGTTCATTTGCGGGTGCTATGCAAGAAAAGGATGGCAAGGGTTGAAACATGACATTACAGATGGGATGAACCGGGGTTCTTTCTATCGTAGACTAGCATAGTATTGCAATTTCTGCACTGTACATGAACTGTCAAGATTCTTCTACAATGCAGCTTACCCAGACACATTGGAAACTAATAGAATAATATGAATGAATGAATGAATGAATGGACTTTATTGTCATTGCTACAGTACAGGTACCAAACAACGAAATTTAGGAGGGGTGGCTCCCCTGGTGTTAGGAAAGGGAAAAAAAAAACTTTTAAAAAAAAATCACAAGAAGGGAAGGAGCTGGTTTACATAAATAAAGGCTATGTACACTATCCACTGTACTATACTGTACAGATAGACGACTAGGGTTGTCATATTGCACAATAGTATTATTTCACATTTATTTAAAGTGTCACAGTTTGCAGGCTTGAAATGTACATGTTTGTGCCTCAGCACTACACCTGATTTTTTCAGTCCAGCAGCTGCCATCAATCCGTCCAGACTGTCCAGGGCCCAGAACCTAGGTCTTTGCTGTGTTCAGGGCCTGGACGGCCCTGGGGTAGAAGCTGTTCTTCAGTCTGTTTGTCCTTGCGGCCATGGTCCTGAACCGCCTTTTCGAGGGCAGCCGGGTGAAGTGTTCGTACCCAGGGTGGGTTGGGTCCCTGGAGATCTTGGAGGCCTTCCATTGTATTTTACATATGTTCAACCATTCTTCCTCAGTTAGGACTATGTTTGCTTCCTTCTCCCACTTATCCCTAACATATAAGGTGGAGTGATTCTTGGTGGACTGTATACTCTTCTGTATAATTCTTGACACCAGTTTCTTGTGGGTGTTGCCCTTATACGCATCAATAATAATGTTGACGAGACTCATTTCAGAAACCTCATTATTCTTTATATTCTTATAGTATAGTATAGTAAGTAATGCCTCAGTTGTAAATACCTGTAGAAATCTTGTTTCTCTAGGTTGTGATTATCAATAAGATATTGAAAGGCCTGTATTGGATGAAATTAGGTAGGGATGTCCCGATCCCATTTTTTCACTACCGATACCTGGGCTTCAGGTATCTGCGATACCGATATCAATCCGATATTTGTATTTATTGTTTTACTCCTGAATAATAACAAATACTTCCCCAGTATAGTCCACAACATTTGGCTATTAAAGACGGCCAGCCTTTATTCAAGCAACAAAAACAGTACTCACTGAGTCTGTTACTCACTACTCAGTGACCAACTGGTTTCAAGTTGTGACGGCTATGAGTAGCCTGGTTGTCTGTGTCTGTGTATTTGTGTGTATGTCTTTTTAACAGCCATAAGTCCAGTCCAGGGGATCCACCCCCCCCCCCGTGATAATTACCAATCAACTCCAGCAGTGGTCAATCAACTCCAGCCAATCATCACCAGCCCATAATCAACCCCAACCAATCATCAGATGCCACACCCTACAAAAGACCTTGAGAAAGAACCAGCAGGAGCTGTGTGATCCATTCACACAGTTCCCACCATTTTGTTATGCCATGCTGGTGGTTTAAATTGTTAGTAGTGATATTTGTTTAGTGAATTATTTGATACCTGTGTTAGTGATCTTGTTAAAGTGATACCATGTTTGAAACCTTTTTATTATTATTGTTTATTTAACCATCCACGGGATGAGTTTATTGTTTATTTGAGAAGGAGGCATTTGTTAGTTCTAATTCTGTGTTTATCCATAGTGACTTTAATTTACCCTTATGTAATAAATACCCATATTACATAACACCTGTAATCTTTTGTTACTTCTTATTCTCCCTAGTGAATGTAGAAACGTAACAAGTGGGGGCTCGTCTAACAAATACTTCCCCAGTATAGTCCACAACATTTGGCTATTAAAGACTGCCAGCCTTTATTCAAGCAACAAAAACAGTACTCACTGAGTCTGTTACTCACTACTCAGTGACCAACTGGTTTCAAGTTAAAACAATTTAAACAGCAGCATTCAGCATTGTAGGAAAAAAATTAGTTACTGTCTGATTTCTAGTTGTAGTGCCTTCAGTTCTCGTATCTCACTATGGGGAACGCCCCCTGCGTGACCTCATCAGAAACTGAATTACACTGCGCCAGCCCATTGGCTGGCCCAGGCGACGCTTGTGTCACGAGGGACGGGACCCTCCGCCTATATAACACGTACACACGGCATCTGTCGTCCTTTGCCCCCTTCTCACTGGAGCTGTGCGGGTTGCTAGAGCTAAACAGTCCACAGATACGAGCGACCACAACACACACACACACACACACACACACACACACACACACACACACACACTGTATGGAAAGTTTGAGCGGCAGTGACGGCCGCGCGCTGCACTTAGTATTTATTCTTGATTATTTTGAACGTCTCGCTCAGCCCGTCAGTGACGGTGCAGTGTGTGTGTGTTAGCCCGTCAGTGACGGTGCAGTGTGTGTGTGTTAGCCCGTCAGTGACGGTGCAGTGTGTGTGTTAGCCCGTCAGTGACGGTGCAGTGTGTGTGTTAGCCCGTCAGTGACGGTGCAGTGTGTGTGTGTTAGCCGTGCTGTACGTTAACAAACACGTTTGTACAGCTGTTCCTTTGTGTCGACCTCCCTCTGTGCCTAGAGACTCTTACACTAACGTTACCACCAGGTGCTAGCTACGGTAGCTAACGTTACCACCAGGTGCTAGCTACGGTAGCTAACGTTACCACCAGGTGCTAGCTAGCTACGGTAGCTAACGTTACCACCAGGTGCTAGCTAACTAAGGTAGCTAATGTTACCACCAGGTGTTAGCCAGCTACGGTAGCTAATGTTACCACCAGGTGCTAGCTAGCCACAGTAGCTAACGTTACCACCAGGTGCTAGCTAGCTAAGGTAGCTAATGTTACCACCAGGTGCTAGCTAGCTACGGTAGCTAACGTTACCACCAGGTGCTATCTACGGTAGCTAACGTTACCACCAGGTGCTAGCTAGCTAAGGTAGCCAACGTTACCACCAGGTGCTAGCTAGCTACGGTAGCTAACGTTACCACCAGGTGCTAGCTAACTAAGGTAGCTAACGTTACCACCAGGTGCTAGCTAGCTACGGAAGCTAACGTTACCACCAGGTGCTAGCCAGCTACGGTAGCTAACGTTACCACCAGGTGCTAGCTAGCTAAGGTAGCTAACGTTACCATTACGCTAACGTTACCATTTCCACCGACATAAGAAATATTGCCTCTCACGTAGGCTATTATGAAGGAGTGCACACAAATGATGAATGATTGTACAGTTGTCTATAGGCAAGAAGGGGCTGAAACCATTGTCATTGGTCATTGTCAATTGGTCATTGGACCATTGTCATTGTCATTTTTTTTTTTTACAAAGCAAGCTGGATTTATTTTCATTTGTACCACAATTCCATTGCAATTCAAAATACAAAATTGATAACACAAAAGACAATTTCTCTAGGAGAGAAGCAAGGCCAGCAAAAATCAACTTTTTGTAAAAATAAAATCCCTCCGTACTAAGTGGCAGACAGACATACATTTGGCCTTAAAATAAAAAAACGTCCATTGATATTCAAAATCATTAACACTTACCAAAGCCATGATATGATTATCTCCTAGTAACATTCTGTCATTGTATTCATTTCAGAAAAGCAGACGTAACTCACAAAACATTATTAACCCAGTACAATATCACCTACAAACCAGATAGTTGAGAAAATAAACACAGAACAAATTTGAAAAGGAAAAGTCAAACTAGAACATTCTTAATCAATGGCATTCAACAACAGTGCTTTAGTGTCCCATAAAATAAGGAATGAATGGCAACTAAATATGATGTCATGTAAACAAAAATAATGCTGACTTGTGCATTTCAAGTCACCTGTAAAACTAAAGAATATTCTCAGAGATGTCAGTATGAGAAAAATGAGTTTAGACAACAGAAGGCGATGCAGAGATTATGAGTATAATGGACTTCATATCTTTCTTTTGGCAATGTAATTCTTCCTTCTTCTAGCACTGTGACTGCCAATGGCCACTTGTTCTAGCATAGATTAGTTTTTCTTAAGATGACTGACGTACAGATGATTCACTTAATTAGACAAATGTACGCTTTGGATGAAGGCGTCTGCTAAAATGTCAAATGTAAATGAAAATCAATTCCTACTAAGCATAAATGGCACCTTACTGTATATAGTCATTGTCTTCCTCGTTCTCCTCCTCCTAAAAGTCATCAATATAGTGAACAAAGTCATTGTCACTGTGTTACGTCTTCTGCCTGGACTAACAGTAATAAGGATGCATGAACAAGGAGCTACAGTTTTCACTTCTTTACTGTCAACGTCAAGTTCAACAACCACATGTACATATCAATGCGCACCCACAGTATAGCAACAACATAAAATAGTCCCATGCCTATTGCATACATAACACACTGTCACTGTCAAGCACCACAGTGTCACTGTCACTGTCCAGCACCACAATTGGACATGAGGAATTGCTCCCCTGGCTCTGCTCCTCTTCATCCTCACTGTCCAATACTAGTATGTGTTCTGGCACATCATCATCATCGTCCGATAATACGATCAGTGGAGGAGGAGCGTATAACACAAACTCCCTCCCTAATGAGGCCATAACTGTATTCAAATAGAAGTCATTATCACTATTAGGCTACCGAGTATCAATCTCAATGGCATTCAATTGTCAGGATTCATCTGTGATATACAATTGCCTACTAATTACATGCCATTGAATATGTTTGCAATCTGCCATCCCGTAGCCTATTTATCATCATATTTTTCAATATACCTCCCAGTGTTGGCTCATCCTGTCTGAGGATGGGAAACAAGCAAGTCTCAGCAACACAAACCAGGATGTTCCTGACCATCCAAAGAGGTTTTGCGAGACCACTGATGTCTTGGCAAAGGAGAGATTCGCATCAGGAAGATTCTACTTTGAGGTGCAGGTCAAGGGGAAAACCGAATGGATTGTAGGAGTGGTCACAGAGTCCGGTAGCAGGAATGATAATTGTGCACTGTCACCTCAGAAAGGATACTGGACTATGTGGCTGGAAGCAAATAAATATGAAGCTCTCACAAAACATAGTCCCCCTCTCCTTGAAACGGAAGCCAGAGAAGCTGGGAGTGTTTGTAGATTATGAAAAGTGTCTGGTGTCCTTTTATGATGTGGAAGCTAGGTGTCATATCTACTCTTTCACTCGCTGCTTCTATATTATCATATAGTCATCAGTGTTTCCCCTAGGTTTGCTGCCTTGGGAGGGTGGCATGGATCCTCCACCAAGTCATTGTCTTCCTCGTTCTCCTCCTCCTCCTCAAAGTCATCAATATAGTGAACAAAGTCATTGTCACTGTCAAGCACCACAGTGTCACTGTCACTGTCCAGCACCACAATTGGACATGAGGAATTGCTCCCCTGGCTCTGCTCCTCTTCATCCTCACTGTCCAATACTAGTATGTGTTCTGGCACATCATCATCATCATCATCGTCCGATAATACGATCAGTGGAGGAGGAGCGTAGAACACAAACTCCCTCCCTACTTCATTCCCTCTGGTTGATCACTCTCAGGGGTGATCTGTCTCTGAAGCCAGGAGACGATACATGAGTGTCTCTCAGACGATGGTGGGACACAGAGGAAGAAGGATGACCTAAGAGAATAATGACATATTATCATATAGTCATCAGTGTTTCCCCTAGGTTTGCTGCCTTGGGAGGGTGGCATGGATCCTCCACCAAGTCATTGACTTCCTCGTTCTCCTCCTCCTCCTCAAAGTCATCAATATAGTGAACAAAGTCATTGTCTTCCTCGTTCTCCTCCTCCTCCTCCTCCTCAAAGTCATCAATATAGTGAACAAAGTCATTGTCATTGCCAAACCCTGACGCGCCACCGTGGGGGCGGAGCTACTGCCCTGGGTCTGGCGGTTAAGGAAGGCCGTGACCTGTGACTGACTGCTGACGGTACCGTGGGGCCGTGTCTGAGCCGCGCGCGCTTGACCGGTCAGAGTCTGGGGGCGGGCCGGTCGGCTACGCCTCTCTTTCCTGATTGGCTTGTTGGTGCCCAGCCTGTCCAATAATCAAATCAAATCAAATCAAATTGTATTTGTATAGCGGAAGGCCCGTGGCATCTGCACTTGCGAGCACGTCCTGAACCGATTCTACTTCCTCTGGGTCAGGCTGTCGGGAAGGAAGAGAGAGAGAGAGAGAGAGAAAGGCTGAGGGGGTGTGTCCCAATTGTCTATTCTTCCCCCATCCCTCTCACCTCGCGTCCTTCTCAAAACACGTCAATGGGAGTCTCTGCAGGTGGGGCCTGTGTTCCGACTGCAGGTGACATGGGAGCCTGCCCAGGGGTCGGGTCTGGGGCCGGCTCCGGAGCTTGTTGCTGCGGCGGGGAGCCCCTGTCTTGTGTAGGTGTGTGTAGGGGTATCAGATGCTGTCGGTTGCGTCTCACCACCCCCTGGGGCAGGCCCACCAGGTAGGACCTCGGAGTAGAGTGGTTTCGGAGCACAGTTCCCGACGTCTTAGCATCCGTGACCCATACCTGCTCTCCCGAAGACAGGACACAGAGGGGTCTTGCACGGTGTCGCCGGTTGTAGTTTACCGCATCCGACCTCCCTTTCACCTCCTCTTTCTGCGCGAACGCGTCGCTGTCCGGCAGTGTAGGGACCAGTCGAGAGGGCAGCACTGGCACCGTGGTGCGCAGACGTCGGCCCATGAGGAGCTGGGCCGGGCTGTACCCACTCTGAAGGGGTGTGGCTCGGTAGGCGAGTAGAGCCAGGTAGGGGTCGCTCGCTTTTTTCAGGAGGTTTTTCATAGTCTGGACTGCCCTTTCTGCTTCACCATTACTCTGTGGAAACCTTGGGCTGCTGGTGATGTGTCTGAACCTGTTGGCTGAGTCCAGGCCACCACACAGACTGGCGGGCACGCTCCTTGCACTTCACAACACCTTGGTGTCCTTCGTGTAGTCTGGCCAGCACGTCGTTCCTCATTACTGAAGGTATCACCAGTCGTGTGCCTTTCAGCAGTAGACCGTCTTCCACTGTGAGCGTAGCTTGCTCCCGCCAGTAGCTCTTCAGCACAGGTTCCTGGCTTGCGTGGTCAGGCCATCCCTCTGTGCACAGCATCATAACACGTGAGCAGACACTGTCAGCATTTAGCTCCTTCCTCAGGTTTTCCATATATGAGGCACCAACGGGTAGATTGTCCATTACACAGTCCACATATATATTGGTGCTCTCCATTAGCTCCTCTTCTGATGTAGACCTGGATCTTGTCACTGGGGAGCGCGACAGCGTGTCTGCTGTCCAGAGTGATTTTCCTGGCACGTGCACGATAGAATATGAGTAGCGCATCAACCGCATCCTGAAACGCTGGATTCTTGGCGGCAGAAGATCCAGGGCTTGGCCTCCCAGTAAGCTGAGAAGGGGTTTATGGTCGGTCTCCAGGCAGAAGTGTTTTCCTATGAGGAAATCCTGGAACCGTTCGCAGGCCCATGTGAGGCCCAGGGCCTCCTTCTCGATCTGTGCGTATCGTTGTTCTGTGGGAGTGAGGGACCGAGACGCGTAAGCCACAGGCTTCCATTCAACCCCCCACCTCTGGAGCAGAACACCTCCCAAGCCGAACGAGGATGCGTCGGCTGACACTTTGGTGTCTCTCTTTTGATCATAGACCGCCAGCACTGGAGGAGAGGACAGGGCTTCCTTCAGTGTTCTGAATGCTGTCACCTGGGCCACGTCCCAGGCCCAGCTGTTTCTTTTCGAGAGAAGGTCACGGAGCGGCTTGTCCTTTTCTGCTAACTGGGGAATGAATTTTCCCAGTTGATTGACCATTCCAAGAAAGCTTCGCAGCTCGCTGACGTTTGCGGGCTCCTTCATCTCCATGATGGCCTCCGTCTTCCTCGGATCTGGGCGGACCCCTGTAGCCGTGACGATCTGGCCCAGGAAGACCACCTCACTCTTTGAGAGTTCACATTTGTCCATATTCAGGGTGATGTGGGCCCTTTCCACCCTTTGCAGTACTGCGTGGAGTTGAGTATCGTGCTCTTCCTGATCCCGCCCCCACACCAGCAGGTCATCGATGTGGCATATCACACCTTCCAGCCCCTCGGTTACCTCCGCCATCATGCACTGAAAATGTTCAGGTGCTGAGGCAATTCCGAAAGGAAGGCGGTTGAAATGAAACCTTCCGAATGGGGTGATGAACGTAGTGTACTTGGCTGATTCTGCTGCAAGTGGAACCTGCCAAAACCCCATGTTTGCGTCCAGTTTACTGAAAACCTTTGCTCCGGCAAGCATCCCGAGGCTCTGCTCTATCGACGGCAGAATGTACTTCTCCCTGCATACAAACTCGTTCAAGCCGGTCAGATCCACACATAGACGCACTGATTTACCGTCCTTTTTGGGGACGACCACCATGGCGGCGCACCAGTCGGTTGGCTCTTCCACGCGGCTGATGACACCCAGGTTCTCCATGCGCTGGAGCTCATCTCTGACTTTCCCCATCATAGGCAGCGGAATCCTCCTGGGGGTTTTCAAGGAAAATGGCACAGCACCCGGTTTGAGTTTTATGGTGTATGCTTGTTGTACCTCACCCAGGCCACTGCACAGCTTGGGGTAGGTCGTCTTGAGGGTCTCCATGTCTATGCTGTTGACACGGAGGAGTAAGCCCAGGGCTACGATGGCTGGCCTCCCAAGCAAAGGCGTGCTCAGGTTATTCACCACATAGACCTTCTCCGTGGTCTGCTTGCCTCCTCTCCCCAGCTGCAGCTTGGTGAACCCTGCCACGTCCAGCGGCATTCGTCCTGGACCAAACAAATGTTTCTCTGCTTTGTGGAGAATGGGTGGCTGTGTGTTAGAAAACATGTTAGCAAAAACAGCCTGTGACACAACAGTGACATCGGCTCCAGTATCGAGCTTGAAGGTGACCTGTTTTCCCATCACTTCTATTTCTACAATCCATGGATCAGCCTCTGACGTCACAGAACCAAGGAACCAGCCCTCCACCTCTTCTTCAATACCGTGCACAGCTTTACCTGCAAGGCACACACGCTTGTAGTGACCCATTTTTCCACAGGAGTGACACTTCACCTCGTTGGCAGGACACTCCAGCTTGGGGTGTGGCGCGCCACCACATTTGTAGCACTGGGAGCTGCTCTGGCTGGCTATACATGTTAGGTTTGGGCTTTTCCTTTGGCCTCCCTTTAAACACTCTGTCTACAGAGCTGACGTCCATCTGCACTGCACTACTGCTGCTGTCACTCCTCAGTGTGCTTTGCTGCTTTTTGATCTCCTCTGATTGTCTCGCCATGTTGATAGCTTTTTCTAAGTCCAAGTCTTTTTCCATTTGCATGCGTTCTGAGAGCCGCAAGTCTGCCAGCCCTACCACTAACCTATCCCTGATCAGTTCATCATGCAATTGTCCATAATTGCAGTGCTCTGCCAATGCATACAAGGCAGTGACAAATGCATCCACGGTCTCATTTGCTTCCTGTTTGCGCATGTTAAATCGCGCACGTTCGTACACAATGTTCTTTTTCACTACAAAGAAGGATTGAAAGCCATCCCTCACTTTACTGTACAGATGCAGGTCTCCCTCGCTGAGTTTCAAACCCCTCAAAACATCGTCGGCCTCATCTCCCATACAATAAATCAAAGTGTTCACCTGATTATCATCAGAGCTGGCGGCTAGATTGCTTGCCTGTCGGAACCTCTCAAATCTCCGTATCCACTTTGTCCACTCGAGCGGCTTAGAAAAATCAAAAGGCTCCGGCGGCTGAATGTTGAACGTCGCATTTGTAGTAGCCATTCTGCTAGCTTCCTCTTCCTCTTGCGGCACGTTGTCGTTAGCCAGCTGCTCGCCTTCTTGTCCGCTAGCCAGCTCGCCGTCACTGTTAGCCAGCTCGCCGTCACTGTTAGCCAGCTCGCCTTCAGCATGTAACGTGGAATCGCTCATACAGCCTGTCGATTAGGCACATCTCTGTACTGATTTAGTTCAACAGCACTTCTGACACCATGTCGTGTTTCGTAAGTAAACGCGTGAGACAACTGTTAACTATATACCACGTACTTTATTAACCATCCAGTTCCACCATTCATTCCACTCTGCCCGCTTTCCCACTGCGCATGCTCTCCCCTGTATCCCCAACTCATTCCCATTGGTCTACAGCATAAGCGTCACACCATATATTAACATAACACCACAGCTCCCTTGTCTGAAAAAGAACGGGGGAAAATATGCATAATGCTGTCAGGAGACCACGAGACCAGTGTGTGTGTGTGTGTGTGTGTGTGTGTGTGTGTGTGTGTGTGTGTGTGTGTGCATGGCTCTGTGTTGCTTGTGCAGTCATCCCTTACTCACCTGGATGTTCCTGGATGTGGATCGATCTGACACCTTCCAGACAGGAGAGGGTCTGAAACCCTGGCTAGCGTTGGAATCACTCCGGCCTGAAAACGTCACAACAAAGACTCTAGAATCAGACTAAATACTCTAGAATCAGACTAAACAAAGACTCTAGAATCAGACTAAACAAAGACTCTAGAATCAGACTAAAGACTCTAGAATCAGACTAAAACACAACAAAGACTCTAGAATCTTAAACTTACATTCTTAAACTAATCAGATATGAGATAATTAGATGTTAGTCAGTCACTGTGAGAAAATAACAACATTGTACAACAGTGCATACCTTTTCACTCCAGGAACACGTTTTTTAGGTTAGTTTAGTTTAGTTTATTTAGACATGAAACGGTGCAAGGAGGGAACGATAAAAGAAACCACAAACAGAATCATATCCATGGGGCAAAATGGTGGGATAGCACAACATTTTTTACAAAAACTGAAAAAAGACACTTAAGAAAACATCAAGAAAAGAAAAACAGAAATAAGAGCAAAAATCATGGAAAGGAAAAAAAAAAGTTTCTATTTCTTTCCTGTGTAAATTGATAATAAAACAGGGCCCTAGGCCTAGCTTATAGTAAATATGCTATATAGAATAGTATACTATCCATTATGCTTCCTGTGATATCCAAGCCTGGTTCATTTACATCTCTGCTAATCAAACAGACTCACCAGGGGCTCTCCCTCTCATGTCTGTGACGGCGTGATCCAGCACATGCTTGGTCTTCCGGTAAAGTATGTCCCCCAGGCTTTCCGTAGGGGAGGAGGACAGCGAGGGGGCTCCTGATAGCCTGCAGAGCCCTCGCACTGCGAACACAGGAGGAGGATTAAACCATGACACAAACCAGGAGGTTCATATAGGACATCATATAGGACATCTCCATCTTGACGCATCGGCATTAATCACTGTACAAAAGGACAGGTAGCATGCAGACATGGTTAGAATATTGTATCATGAGTGTGAATTCTAGAATATTGTATCATGAGCTATGATACTGTGTATAATAACAGTGTCACTGTTGATGAGACTGATTAAATGACACAAGCCAGGAGTCAGGAATCCATCTTTATAATCCCTGAGGTCATTATGTACGTTTTAAATACAGACCTTATAAAAGGCGATATCATCAATGTGATGCATGATAGTGTATACCTCCATTTGTAATATTTTATAATATTTTATAATATTTTGTAATATTTACTACCCCCCAGCACTGCGTCTCCTGAGACACCTGCTTTTCCCCTATACTATGCCTCCTAAGACTTCTACTGCCCCCCTTGTACTGTCTCCCCAGTGTAAAAAAAAAAGAAAAAGACGACTGCCAATGGCCCCTGGCCTGAGCCGGATTACTCTTCCTGCTACGACTGGTGGATTGATGATTCACTTGCTTAGTCAAATGTAGCGATTGTAAGACGCTTTGGAATAAGGCGTCTGCTAAATGCCCAAAATGCAAATGTAATGTAAATGTAATAAAGGAGTATACTAATTCCTGAATGATCTCACTTCTGTCCCTGTCCCTGAGGAAAGCTGCCTCGTATCCGTCTCTCAGTGGCATAGATGGAGGCTGGAAGCAGAGAGAGACAGATGAACATCATTGCTCATTGTTACTGTATAACACACTCCAAAATGACTCAGTTACAAAAACAGTTAGCATAACCCTACCTTCACCAACAAGAAACAACATTGTTGTCATTGAAGCAAACCACGAATGTTGTGGACATTGTGGAAGCTAACAGTTGATGCTTCGAGGCTTAGCTATACAATTCTCAAATTCCACAACGGGATGAGGGAATATTGTGTAAAGACCCAAAAGTCTGTTGTATTTAGAGATACTGAATGTGTGTTTGGCCTTGATTCAGACTTGGAGCTCCGGTCGGTCGGTGACTCACCAGTCTCTGGGCCTTGTCCTTCCGTCTGTCAGCCGGCGTCTGTGGTACACTCACCCCTGATGAAAGACACACTCACGCTTTGACAAATGCCATGCAAACCATGCAGATGTTGTAAATGGACTGACTTAGGCTATATTTACATTTACATTTTTGGCATTTAGCAGGTCTACGCCTTATTCCATGTACATTCTATGTACTTAATTACCGGTATATCATGTTAACTCTAATGAAACATCATATTAATCACCGTCCTGTCAGGATTTGTGGAGTGTGTCTAACCAGTTGTCATAAGTGTATGTTCTGTACTGTAAGGTCTAGTATTTCCTGAAACAACTGTTCACCTTCTGTGTTTTCAGGCCTCCCCTCTCCATCCTCATCATCGTAATCTTCCTCGTAGGTCACAGTACTGAAACAGTGAGCTTGGTTGGTTACAATGCTAACCATGCTAACGAACGTGATAACACACAAATCAATCAGGAGGTCATGTCTGGAGAATTAACTCGGCTATTGCTGAAGGGCCAATATTAAGATTTTTCTCTTTCTTTCTGTGTTACTGATATGATGGGGAAAATGTCTAATTATTGTCTATGTTGAACCGTAATCAATACAATTTTGTTTAAAAAAATAAAAAATAAATGAGGTGATGTCACTCACCTGCACCTGAGGTGGTGAGGAGAGCTCCTGTTGGGGATGCGAGTCACCCTGCCGTTCACTCTTTCATCATCAGGACAAAACACCTCCTCTACGACCCTCCTGACCTCCACGCTCCGTCTGCCCTATAGATACCGGACAGTGGCAAGGCAGGTTTATTTGTTTTGCACATTTCATACAACAGGGGCAATTCAAAGTGCTTTACATGCATTATTTAAAAATACAGCAAGAGGAGAATAGTAAGAAAATTATTACAATGAATAAAAGCAAATATAAGAAGTAAATAGATAAAACATGTAATAAGCCAATAGTTCATGGACAAGACATTGATAGAAGTGTTTCTGTTTAATCATAACTTCTGCCAAACATAAACGTTTTTAGCTTTAGATTTAAATATTTTAAGGGTTTGGGCCTGTTTGATTTCTTCAGGGAGTTTGTTCCAGGAGCATGCAGCACTGCAGCGTGACTGAAAGTGGCAGGTTATGTCTAGGGAGTTTGACCTGCTGACTTGACCAGGAAAAGCCTTTTTATACAGTCTGTCAGTGGGGCTTAACCTTTTTTTCCAGCGGTCGGCACTACTACAACAATCCATCTGAGGTCAAGCGGCTGGGCAGAATGACTGGCTCCGATCGTGTCCTATCGACAAGCAAGTTTCTGCAACATAAACAGACTTAGGCCCTCCAGTAGGTTGAAGTTGAACACATCTCAGGTACACACCACTGCTGATCCAGACAGGCGCTGCATCTCTTGTGGAGGGCTGAAAGATGCCTGGGCACTGTCAGGACTCTCCTCAATTTCCCCTGGAAGAAGATGTCTGTGTTGTTTGACAAGTTCCAGCCTAACCACAGTCGGAAAAACCACTAAATCCACCAAAAACCAGCCCATCTGGCAACCTCCTCTGTCCTGAGTGAGGAATGATTCTGATTGTAGTTATTTTAAACTCAAGGTGGCTTAATCCTAAAGACACATCTCTAAATTCCGTCTAACGGTTTTGCATGAACAGGAATAGAGCAGCCTGTGTACACTATTATATTTATATAATATTTATATTTATATTTATATTATTATATTGGGTGATGGATGGATGGATGGACAAATTAATTGTTCAATGTAGGCGTGGCTAACTGCATAGATAAATAAACGGTGTGTTGGTCAACACAACAGGGTAGAGAGGATGGTTGGGTTTGATCTAATCCGGCGTTCAGGCTTCCTTCCTACAATCATTATAATAATCGATACCATTTGTATGAATTCTTTGTAATGAAGATCGGATTGTTGACATTGATATCTGCGTCTCAAACCACTTACCTATGCAGAATATACAAACCAACCAAGAGGAAGAGGAGGGATCAGGAGGACAGATCAGAGAGGGAGGCGCGAAGAGACGGACGCTGTCACGACTTCGGCGCGATTAAATTAATCAACCGGCATCAATGTGCGTCATAAACGACGGATGTCATGGCAACGAACGAACAGTTACAGTTGCCAGGTCCGTCCACGAGGAGACAGTACGCTACCACCGGGTTCTGCTGCAGGGTTGCCAGATGGGCTGGTTTTTGGTGGATTTAACGGTTTTTAGACTGTGGTTAGTAAGTAAGTAAGTAAGTAAGTAAGTAAGTAAGTAAGTAAGTAAAGCTTTATTTTATTTATATAGCACCTTTCATACAAGAAATGCAGCTCAAAGTGCTTTACAACAGGAATAAGAACATAAAGTGAATATAAAAACATATACAAGCATAGAATGACTATAAAAGCAGGGGAAAACAGTCAAAAGAAAAGGTAAAGATTTACAGACTACTATAGACTTTATCAATAGACTTCTTATATACTTTATTGACAGACTACTATAGACTTTATCAATAGACTTCTTATATACTTTATTGACAGACTACTATAGACTATAGGTTAGGCTGGAAATTGTCAATCCCATCTGGCAACCCTGTTCAAGCAAACCCGTTAGACGGAAGTAGGGGGTGAAACGATAACAACAACAACAACAACAACAACAACAACAACAACAACATCTTTTGCCACGAGTTTATGCGAGTTTGAGCTGTGTGGAAAAACAAAGCGAAATGTTACAATAGCCGTTTATTAATATCGGATGAAAATAGAGCCAGAAGACAATACATTAATTTGTTTAATCACTGGGAACAATTAAGAGCAACACATCTGATTGTGAATTTAATGTGTTGATATAGAGTGGTAGAGAGGGCAACAGTCATCTCTCTCGCACGCACGCACGCGCACGCACACACACACACACACACACACACACACACACACACACACACACACACACACACACACACACACTAAGCTAAGCTAAGCTAAGCTAAGCTAAGCTAACCCCCGTGGTGCAGATAGACAGTGTGCCGTGTTAGTAGATGCTAAACCTTGTGGCCTCAGAAGGGAGATGAATCAGTTCACCGCTGCCTCAGGATGTCACGGTTACTACTAACTGGAGCTGTGCACACCCATGCACACGATCACAATGGCAGATCAATATAATAGGATAGCATATTGTATGTACACACTCAGAAAAGATATGCTGCATATATTGTAGAGCTCGTTATGCAAGTATACTGTCCGTCGGCTATTGTCTATTTATTTATTTTTGTCTGATGTTGTCTATTGTGTACTTCCTTGTTTTTGTCATTTGTGTGCTGCAGAGATTAATATGCTGTACCGAGACTATCTATCTATCTATCTATCTATCTATCTATCTATCTTATCAGCAAAGATTAGTTAATCTGATTTAATCGATATCCAATCCTTGTGTCTTATTAATGCCATTGTGAATTGTATTAAAGGAAGTGTCTGTCTGAGGAGATGTTGATCATTCTGTTCAATTTACTTTGCATTAATACTGTCCCATTCCATTACCTCCTGGAGTATATGTTCGAGGGAATACTGGAATAGCCTCCCTCTCCACGTCAGTAGATAGTAATAATAAATTAAAATATCTTCTTCAACTATTTTCAGATTCCAATGTATGACACATCATTTGAAAGCTTACAATCTGCACTTTCATAATCTGTTGACCTTACCCTACTTGAGGACTTTTTCACCAGACCCCGTCACAAATCTCTCCATTAAAATGCCAGATGATGTTTGGCTTGATATAAGTACAGTTAATTGAACAGAAGTCTAATGTCAGCTTACTCTCAGGGAGAAAATCTAAAATCTTCAGCATGTAGTCTTCATATATTTTGTACTTGGTCACTCTCTCCTTCAAATTCTGCTGTGTCTCTGTAGAACAGGAAGACAGTGTCTCTGTAGGACAGGAAGACTGTGTCTCTGTAGGACAGGAAGACAGTGTCCCTGTAGAACAGGAAGACAGTGTCTCTGTAGGACAGGAAGACAGTGTCTCTGTAGAACAGGAAGACAGTGTCTCTGTAGGACAGGAAGATTGTGTCTCTGTAGGACAGGAAGACTGTGTCTCTGTAGGACAGGAAGACTGTGTCTCTGTAGAACAGGAAGACTGTGTCTCTGTGTAGGACAGGAAGACTGTGTCTCTGTGTAGGACAGGAAGACTGTGTCTCTGTAGGACAGGAAGACTGTGTCTCTGTAGGACAGGAAGACTGTGTCTCTGTAGAACAGGAAGACTGTGTCTCTGTGTAGGACAGGAAGACTGTGTCTCTGTGTAGAACAGGAAGACTGTGTCTCTGTGTAGGACAGGAAGACTGTGTCTCTGTAGGACAGGAAGACAGTGTCTCTGTAGGACAGGAAGACTGTGTCTCTGTAGAACAGGAAGACTGTGTCTCTGTGTAGGACAGGAAGACTGTGTCTCTGTGTAGGACAGGAAGACTGTGTCTCTGTGTAGGACAGGAAGACTGTGTCTCTGTAGGACAGGAAGACAGTGTCTCTGTAGGACAGGAAGACAGTGTCTCTGTAGGACAGGAAGACTGTGTCTCTGTAGGACAGGAAGACTGTGTCTCTGTGTAGAACAGGAAGACTGTGTCTCTGTGTAGGACAGGAAGACTGTGTCTCTGTAGGACAGGAAGACTGTGTCTCTGTAGGACAGGAAGACTGTGTCTCTGTGTAGAACAGGAAGACTGTGTCTCTGTGTAGGACAGGAAGACTTTGTCTCTGTAGGACAGGAAGACTGTGTCTCTGTAGAACAGGAAGACTGTGTCTCTGTAGGACAGGAAGACTGTGTCTCTGTGTAGAACAGGAAGACTGTGTCTCTGTAGGACAGGAAGACTGTGTCTCTGTAGAACAGGAAGACTGTGTCTCTGTAGGACAGGAAGACTGTGTCTCTGTAGAACAGGAAGACTGTGTCTCTGTAGGACAGGTAGACTGTGTCTCTGTAGGACAGGAAGACTGTGTCTCTGTAGGACAGGAAGACTGTGTCTCTGTAGAACAGGAAGACTGTGTCTCTGTAGGACAGGAAGACAGTGTCTCTGTAGGACAGGAAGACTGTGTCTCTGTAGGACAGGAAGACTGTGTCTCTGTAGAACAGGAAGACTGTGTCTCTGTAGGACAGGTAGACTGTGTCTCTGTAGGACAGGAAGACTGTGTCTCTGTAGGACAGGAAGACTGTGTCTCTGTAGGACAGGAAGACTGTGTCTCTGTAGAACAGGAAGACTGCGTCTCTGTAGGACAGGAAGACTGTGTCTCTGTAGGACAGGAAGACTGTGTCTCTGTAGGACAGGAAGACTGTGTCTCTGTAGGACAGGAAGACAGTGTCTCTGTAGGACAGGAATACTGTGTCTCTGTGTAGAACAGGAAGACTGTGTCTCTGTAGGACAGGAAGACAGTGTCTCTGTAGGACAGGAAGACTGTGTCTCTGTAGGACAGGAAGACTGTGTCTCTGTAGGACAGGAAGACAGTGTCTCTGTAGGACAGGAAGACTGTGTCTCTGTAGGACAGGAAGACTGTGTCTCTGTAGGACAGGAAGACTGTGTCTCTGTAGGACAGGAAGACTGTGTCTCTGTAGGACAGGAAGACTGTGTCTCTGTGTAAGACAGGAAGACTGTGTCTCTGTAGAACAGGAAGACTGTGTCTCTGTGTAGGACAGGAAGACTGTGTCTCTGTGTAGGACAGGAAGACAGTGTCTCTGTAGGACAGGAAGACTGTGTCTCTGTGTAGAACAGGAAGACAGTGTCTCTGTAGGACAGGAAGACAGTGTCTCTGTAGGACAGGAAGACAGTGTCTCTGTAGAACAGGAAGACTGTGTCTCTGTAGGACAGGAAGACTGTGTCTCTGTGTAGAACAGGAAGACTGTGTCTCTGTAGGACAGGAAGACAGTGTCTCTGTAGAACAGGAAGACTGTGTCTCTGTAGGACAGGAAGACTGTGTCTCTGTAGGACAGGAAGACTGTGTCTCTGTAGGACAGGAAGACTGTGTCTCTGTAGGACAGGAAGACTGTGGGCCCTATTATGCACTTCATCAATAAGACGAGGCGGTAGATCTAAACTTAAGACGTGGAGGCGTGGTCAAGGCCACTTTGCTATTATGCGTGCTGTAGTGGGCGCCTAAAACCCGGCGCTAAGCAAAGAAATTAGTCATGGGTGTGTTTTGGGCGTCTTCTCAATCAACCCAATCAGCGTGCCAGGTGCCATTCCCTTTAAGAACCGGCTCCAGCCCCGCCCACCAGGTACCTGGACAAACAAATGTTCGTTGGCCTGACAAGGGCTGTGTTCTGAATGGTATACTGCATACTAGCATACTCAATGAGTATATGCTGCATACTGCCTACTAAATTCATAATAAGTATGTGAAAACCAGCCGACCATTTTACACTGTATGCATACTGCCTCCCAGAATGCATTTCGCCGGGAGCGGCGAATTTAAACCTCCATTTCAGTGGTTCTCAACCTTTTTTGGGCCAGCGCCCCTCCATTATCCAGGTCTCTTACCGCCCCCCATCAAAAAAAAAGGCTTTTTTTCTTCCCTGAATATTAATGTTGACTAATATTCTGTGTTATATCATTTAAAAAGCATGTCACTGAATGCCAAATAATGGATTTTATTTAACTGGGCAGTTAGAATATCATTATCATTAGTTTACCAGAGAGCAGAAAAGCCATGTGAATGTGAATAAAAATGCTTTTTATGAGTGTTAAACAAACTCAGACAACATCAGACAATACAAACAGACAGTTTTATGATGCTAATATTTATAAATTTTTTATTAGACTTTGTTAACACAGTTCCAAAGTTCAGAGCACTGCGCTCTGGGACCGCTCAGAGATGGGTGCTCTGACTGAAAAGACGGTTTGCCCGAGCGAACTGACCGTTCGTGCATTTACGAATGTACCTGTAATAACACTGCTGACAGCTGATCAATCGCAAGCAGACAGAGTAGTGGTTTCCTATAGCAACAAAAGACGTTGACAGCTGTTCGGAGTGCTTATGTGTTCGTTTCCAGGGCATTACATGAGGAGCAACATATCACTAAAAAGCGATCGTATATTTTAGTTTGTAAACGTTAAGACGAACACATCGCAATGCTAACCTCAGAATGGCACTAGGGATAACATCCACAACAACACTTAACAGTAATACATTTATGTAATATACTGTAATGAACCTGCGAGGGGAAGGGACATTCGTAGCTGATTTCTCCAGGTTAGATTATTGGTAAGCGACAGAGAACTTTCCGGACTGGTTTATTACAATACGATCGCTTTTTTGAGATAGGTTGTTCCTGCTGTGATGTTCTGGTATGGTGGTATGGTATTAGCACTCATTTTAACTAAATTAAATAAGCTGTATTGAAAGGAAGCGAACGCATAAGCGCAGAGGGTAGTGTGTATACGCGGGGAGGGAGTATTTGGCACGACAGGCTTACGTCACCGGCGGGGACATGGACTCAGTATCAAAACTAACATAAGAAATATTATCTCTCGCTTATAGCCAACAATTACAATGAGCCTACAAACTGAAACACAGGTCACTCAAGCATAGCCTACAAGGAAAACACTCATAGAAATTAAACAAGACCGTAAATTAAACAACACCTTATCGCTGTTAGATGAGCAACACAAATTAAATAGCCTATTCCTCATAAATCTTCGCCAACTGGCTAAATCCAAAGACAATCAACTATTTACAGTTATATAGCCTATTCCACTCCTATCCGTGTTCATTTGCGGGTGCTATGCAAGAAAAGGATGGCAAGGGTTGAAACATGACATTACAGATGGGATGAACCGGGGTTCTTTCTATCGTAGACTAGCATAGTATTGCAATTTCTGCACTGTACATGAACTGTCAAGATTCTTCTACAATGCAGCTTACCCAGACACATTGGAAACTAATAGAATAATATGAATGAATGAATGAATGAATGAACTTTATTGTCATTGCTACAGTACAGGTACCAAACAACGAAATTTAGGAGGGGTGGCTCCCCTGGTGTTAGGAAAGGGAAAAAAAAAACTTTAAAAAAAAAATCACAAGAAGGGAAGGAGCTGGTTTACATAAATAAAGGCTATGTACACTATCCACTGTACTATACTGTACAGATAGACGACTAGGGTTGTCATATTGCACAATAGTATTATTTCACATTTATTTAAAGTGTCACAGTTTGCAGGCTTGAAATGTACATGTTTGTGCCTCAGCACTACACCTGATTTTTTCAGTCCAGCAGCTGCCATCAATCCGTCCAGACTGTCCAGGGCCCAGAACCTAGGTCTTTGCTGTGTTCAGGGCCTGGACGGCCCTGGGGTAGAAGCTGTTCTTCAGTCTGTTTGTCCTTGCGGCCATGGTCCTGAACCGCCTTTTCGAGGGCAGCCGGGTGAAGTGTTCGTACCCAGGGTGGGTTGGGTCCCTGGAGATCTTGGAGGCCTTCCATTGTATTTTACATATACTATATACCTGTAGAAATCTTGTTTCTCTAGGTTGTGATTATCAATAAGATATTGAAAGGCCTGTATTGGATGAAATTAGGTAGGGATGTCCCGATCCCATTTTTTCACTACCGATACCTGGGCTTCAGGTATCTGCGATACCGATATCAATCCGATATTTGTATTTATTGTTTTACTCCTGAATAATAACAAATACTTCCCCAGTATAGTCCACAACATTTGGCTATTAAAGACTGCCAGCCTTTATTCAAGCAACAAAAACAGTACTCACTGAGTCTGTTACTCACTACTCAGTGACCAACTGGTTTCAAGTTGTGACGGCTATGAGTAGCCTGGTTGTCTGTGTCTGTGTATTTGTGTGTATGTCTTTTTAACAGCCATAAGTCCAGTCCAGGGGATCCACCCCCCCCGTGATAATTACCAATCAACTCCAGCAGTGGTCAATCAACTCCAGCCAATCATCACCAGCCCATAATCAACCCCAACCAATCATCAGATGCCACACCCTACAAAAGACCTTGAGAAAGAACCAGCAGGAGCTGTGTGATCCATTCACACAGTTCCCACCATTTTGTTATGCCATGCTGGTGGTTTAAATTGTTAGTAGTGATATTTGTTTAGTGAATTATTTGATACCTGTGTTAGTGATCTTGTTAAAGTGATACCATGTTTGAAACCTTTTTATTGTTATTGTTTATTTAACCATCCACGGGATGAGTTTATTGTTTATTTGAGAAGGAGGCATTTGTTAGTTCTAATTCTGTGTTTATCTGACCCATAGTGACTTTAATTTACCCTTATGTAATAAATACCCATATTACATAACACCTGTAATCTTTTGTTACTTCTTATTCTCCCTAGTGAATGTAGAAACGTAACAAGTGGGGGCTCGTCTAACAAATACTTCCCCAGTATAGTCCACAACATTTGGCTATTAAAGACTGCCAGCCTTTATTCAAGCAACAAAAACAGTACTCACTGAGTCTGTTACTCACTACTCAGTGACCAACTGGTTTCAAGTTAAAACAATTTAAACAGCAGCATTCAGCATTGTAGAAAAACAATTAGTTACTGTCTGATTTCTAGTTGTAGTGCCTTCAGTTCTCGTATCTCACTATGGGGAACGCCCCCTGCGTGACCTCATCAGAAACTGAATTACACTGCGCCAGCCCATTGGCTGGCCCAGGCGACGCTTGTGTCACGAGGGACGGGACCCTCCGCCTATATAACACGTACACACGGCATATTATGTCGTCCTTTGCCCCCTTCTCACTGGAGCTGTGCGGGTTGCTAGAGCTAAACAGTCCACAGATACGAGCGACCACAACACACACACACACACACACACACACACACACACACTGTATGGAAAGATTGAGCGGCAGTGACGGCCGCGCGCTGCAAGGAGAATCAAGGACCCCAATTGAAATAAGCCAGTGGCTTTCTTGGGTTTTTATCCTGTTAGTTGACCTTGTATGTAATATGTACTTTCATGTACCTACTTCTGCAAATCTTCTAATAAAGTTTTCAATCAATCAATCACTTAGTATTTATTCTTGATTATTTTGAACGTCTCGCTCAGCCCGTCAGTGACGGTGCAGTGTGTGTGTTAGCCCGTCAGTGACGGTGCAGTGTGTGTGTGTTAGCCCGTCAGTGACGGTGCAGTGTGTGTGTTAGCCCGTCAGTGACGGTGCAGTGTGTGTGTGTGTTAGCCGTGCTGTACGTTAACAAACACGTTTGTACAGCTGTTCCTTTGTGTCGACCTCCCTCTGTGCCTAGAGACTCTTACACTAACGTTACCACCAGGTGCTAGCTACGGTAGCTAACGTTACCACCAGGTGCTAGCTAGCTACGGTAGCTAACGTTACCACCAGGTGCTAGCTAACTAAGGTAGCTAATGTTACCACCAGGTGTTAGCCAGCTACGGTAGCTAATGTTACCACCAGGTGCTAGCTAGCCACGGTAGCTAACGTTACCACCAGGTGCTAGCTAGCTAAGGTAGCTAATGTTACCACCAGGTGCTAGCTAGCTACGGTAGCTAACGTTACCACCAGGTGCTAGCTACGGTAGCTAACGTTACCACCAGGTGCTAGCTAGCTAAGGTAGCTAACGTTACCACCAGGTGCTAGCTAGCTACGGTAGCTAACGTTACCACCAGGTGCTAGCTAACTAAGGTAGCTAACGTTACCACCAGGTGCTAGCTAGCTACGGAAGCTAACGTTACCACCAGGTGCTAGCCAGCTACGGTAGCTAACGTTACCACCAGGTGCTAGCTAGCTAAGGTAGCTAACGTTACCGATGCATCATCAGACAGAAATGAGCAACTGCGACTGCGCTGGCAGAAGGGTGAAAGAGGAGAAACGCTTTGAAATGGATACCATTTCCACCGACATAAGAAATATTGCCTCTCACGTAGGCTATTATGAAGGAGTGCACACAAATGATGAATGATTGTACAGTTGTCTATAGGCAAGAAGGGGCTGAAACCATTGTCATTGGTCATTGTCAATTGGTCATTGGACCATTGTCATTGTCATTTTTTTTTTTACAAAGCAAGCTGGGTTTATTTTCATTTGTACCACAATTCCATTGCAATTCAAAATACAAAATTGATAACACAAAAGACAATTTCTCTAGGAGAGAAGCAAGGCCAGCAAAAATCAACTTTTTGTAAAAATAAAATCCCTCCGTACTAAGTGGCAGACAGACATACATTTGGCCTTAAAATAAAAAAACGTCCATTGATATTCAAAATCATTAACACTTACCAAAGCCATGATATGATTATCTCCTAGTAACATTCTGTCATTGTATTCATTTCAGAAAAGCAGACGTAACTCACAAAACATTATTAACCCAGTACAATATCACCTACAAACCAGATAGTTGAGAAAATAAACAGAACAAATTTGAAAAGGAAAAGTCAAACTAGAACATTCTTAATCAATGGCATTCAACAACAGTGCTTTAGTGTCCCATAAAATAAGGAATGAATGGCAACTAAATATGATGTCATGTAAACAAAAATAATGCTGACTTGTGCATTTCAAGTCACCTGTAAAACTAAAGAATATTCTCAGAGATGTCAGTATGAGAAAAATGAGTTTAGACAACAGAAGGCGATGCAGAGATTATGAGTATAATGGACTTCATATCTTTCTTTTGGCAATGTAATTCTTCCTTCTTCTAGCACTGTGACTGCCAATGGCCACTTGTTCTAGCATAGATTAGTTTTTCTTAAGATGACTGACATACAGATGATTCACTTAATTAGACAAATGTACGCTTTGGATGAAGGCGTCTGCTAAAATGTCAAATGTAAATGAAAATCAATTCCTACTAAGCATAAATGGCACCTTACTGTATATAGTCATTGTCTTCCTCGTTCTCCTCCTCCTAAAAGTCATCAATATAGTGAACAAAGTCATTGTCACTGTGTTACGTCTTCTGCCTGGACTAACAGTAATAAGGATGCATGAACAAGGAGCTACAGTTTTCACTTCTTTACTGTCAACGTCAAGTTCAACAACCACATGTACATATCAATGCGCACCCACAGTATAGCAACAACATAAAATAGTCCCATGCCTATTGCATACATAACACACTGTCACTGTCAAGCACCACAGTGTCACTGTCACTGTCCAGCACCACAATTGGACATGAGGAATTGCTCCCCTGGCTCTGCTCCTCTTCATCCTCACTGTCCAATACTAGTATGTGTTCTGGCACATCATCATCATCATCGTCCGATAATACGATCAGTGGAGGAGGAGCGTATAACACAAACTCCCTCCCTAATGAGGCCATAACTGTATTCAAATAGAAGTCATTATCACTATTAGGCTACCGAGTATCAATCTCAATGGCATTCAATTGTCAGGATTCATCTGTGATATACAATTGCCTACTAATTACATGCCATTGAATATGTTTGCAATCTGCCATCCCGTAGCCTATTTATCATCATATTTTTCAATATACCTCCCAGTGTTGGCTCATCCTGTCTGAGGATGGGAAACAAGCAAGTCTCAGCAACACAAACCAGGATGTTCCTGACCATCCAAAGAGGTTTTGCGAGACCACTGATGTCTTGGCAAAGGAGAGATTCGCATCAGGAAGATTCTACTTTGAGGTGCAGGTCAAGGGCAAAACCGAATGGATTGTAGGAGTGGTCACAGAGTCCGGTAGCAGGAATGATAATTGTGCACTGTCACCTCAGAAAGGATACTGGACTATGTGGCTGGAAGCAAATAAATATGAAGCTCTCACAAAACATAGTCCCCCTCTCCTTGAAACGGAAGCCAGAGAAGCTGGGAGTGTTTGTAGATTATGAAAAGTGTCTGGTGTCCTTTTATGATGTGGAAGCTAGGTGTCATATCTACTCTTTCACTCGCTGCTTCTATATTATCATATAGTCATCAGTGTTTCCCCTAGGTTTGCTGCCTTGGGAGGGTGGCATGGATCCTCCACCAAGTCATTGTCTTCCTCGTTCTCCTCCTCCTCCTCAAAGTCATCAATATAGTGAACAAAGTCATTGTCACTGTCAAGCACCACAGTGTCACTGTCACTGTCCAGCACCACAATTGGACATGAGGAATTGCTCCCCTGGCTCTGCTCCTCTTCATCCTCACTGTCCAATACTAGTATGTGTTCTGGCACATCATCATCATCATCATCGTCCGATAATACGATCAGTGGAGGAGGAGCGTAGAACACAAACTCCCTCCCTACTTCATTCCCTCTGGTTGTCCAGGGGATCACTCTCAGGGGTGATCTGTCTCTGAAGCCAGGAGACGATACATGAGTGTCTCTCAGACGATGGTGGGACACAGAGGAAGAAGGATGACCTAAGAGAATAATGACATATTATCATATAGTCATCAGTGTTTCCCCTAGGTTTGCTGCCTTGGGAGGGGGGCATGGATCCTCCACCAAGTCATTGTCTTCCTCGTTCTCCTCCTCCTCCTCAAAGTCATCAATATAGTGAACAAAGTCATTGTCTTCCTCGTTCTCCTCCTCCTCCTCCTCAAAGTCATCAATATAGTGAACAAAGTCATTGTCACTGTCAAGAACCACAGTGTCACTGTCACTGTCCAGCACCACAATTGGACATGAGGAATTGCTCCCCTGGCTCTGCTCCTCTTCATCCTCACTGTCCAATACTAGTATGTGTTCTGGCACATCATCATCATCATCATCGTCCGATAATACGATCAGTGGAGGAGGAGCGTAGAACACAAACTCCCTCCCTACTTCATTCCCTCTGGTTGTCTTATCTATCTGCGGTCGCACCTCCCCACCGCCCAGGACGTACCCCAGAAAGCGGATCTCCCCCCGCCCGATCACGCACTTCGCTGGGTTGGCCGTGAGCCCCGCCCGCCCCAGCGACTGCAGCACGGCCGCTACCCGCTGCATATGCTGTGGCCACGTATCGCTGTAAATCACCAAAATCTAAAACAAACAAAAAACATTACTAAGAAATGTACCTTAATGTAGTTAAGGTAGATATGTACAGTATGGTCTATACAGATGTATAAATAGAGGCTATATCCAAAAGGTAGTGTGTGCAACCAGCAGTAGTGCAAAGACTACATGAGTGGTCCACAGGGAGGGGAGGGGGGGGGGGGGGGTACAGAGAGTTAATAAGCATCCAACCATTTCACCATGTGACCACTCAGAGATCTGCACCATGTGACCACTCAGAGATCTGCACCATGTGACCACTCAGAGATCTGCACCATGTGCAGCTGCACCTCCCCTGGCCTCGGCTACCGCACGGCCCTTCCCCTGGGGAAGTCCTCTCTGTCCGAACCCCCGTCGTCCCAGCTGGACGAGGCTGCTACCACCTCGGACCTGGGCACCACGAGCTCCGGAGCGTCCGTGCCGAGGACGCGCCCCAGGAAGTGGATGTCGTCGGCGGGCGCCGCTCCAGACCTGTCCGGGGCGTCGGCCGGAGCGGAGGTGAGCTCCATCACCTCCGACTACTCCACCACCTCCTCCGTCACCTTCCTGACGGGAGCGGAGGAGTCGAGCGCGGCGCCCAGCCAGGCCGGGGAGGAGGAGGCGCAGGGCGGCGGCGACGAGGCGGACGACGAACGCAGCGAGCTCGTCAGCGAGGGCCGGCCCGCGGAGACCGACAGCGAGAGCGACTACCCCGTGTTCGCCCCGTGTACAGCGGGGGGGGTAGGCGACATCCAAACCACCACCACGCCAGCAGCCTCGGAGCCTCAGATCCAGACGGAACGCACGGAGGAGGAAAAGCCCGATCTCCTCCCAGGAGTCGACGGGAGCGTCGCCACCCCGAAACTGGAACCCCGCCGCCTCTTCGGCTCCCACCGGCTGATCGAGTGCGACACTCTCTCCAGGAGACGGTCCTCCGCGCGGCAGAAGACGGACAGCGAGTCGTCGGTGGAAGGCGGGGAGGGGGGCGGCGGCAGTCCGCTGTCCCGCGCCCTGGAGGTGATGAAGAAGGGCCGGTCCACGGGCAGCCTCAGCTCCTCCTCCTCCCGCAGCTGCGAGTCCGAGTCACGCCAAGAGCCGCCTGCCGCCGCCGACGCGCGCCCCGCGCCCCCCCCCGAGCCCACCTGGCGCCTCAAGATCACGGAGAGGCTCAAGTTCCGTCTGCGCGCCTCCGCGGACGACATGTTCGGAGCGGGCGCCGCCCAGAGGAGTCAGAACTCCCCGGAGACCCGGAGGAGCGGCAGGAAGAAGAACATCCGCCGGAGGCACACCCTGGGGGGGGGCGGGCGGGACTTCGCAGAGCTGGCCGTCATCCACGACTGGAGGGAGCAGGGCGGGGGGGACCAGGGCGCCGAGCTGTCGGCCGTGGACCGCCTCAAACCCAAGTGCTCCTCTCAGGACTTCAGCATCCGGGAGTGGATCGCGCGGGAGCGGTGCCGGGCCGGAGTCTCCGGAGTGTCCGAGTTCTCCCACCGCCTGGACGTCGCCCACACGGTCCCCAAAGTGGACACTCTGGGGGGGGACAGGGCGCAAGCCCACCAGGGCACAACCGTGCCCACAGAGAGACCCTCCCCCTCCGCCTCCCCGGGCCCTCCCAGCACGGCGGGGGAGCAGGTGAACGGAGACGCAGGGGGGCCGCAGGGCAGAAACAAAGCCAGCCTCACCCTGGCGGCTGACGCACACCCGCACAAACTGTCCGGAGCTCAGGTGGTCCGATCCCGGTTCTACCAGTATCTATGAAACAGGAAGGGTGTGTGTGATAGAGTGTGTGTGTGTGTGTGTGTGTGTGTGCTTTTGAGAGAAAGAGAGAATGGGTGTAATCTGTACGTATGTATGTATGTATGTATTCTAACTAGGCTAACTGCACAATATTTTTTTTTACAAAGTATATATATATATAAATATATCTACTGTACATATAATGTGTAATGTGCTCATAAGAAATGGAGAACTGGAGTAAAACCGTTACAGCGGTTTGTTTGTTTGTTTGTGTGTAATCTGAAATGACTTCATACTGGAACAGACATGACATGAATTCACTTCCTCCTTTAAAGAGTAATGTTCACAAGACTGTGACAGGAACGGTCATGATGTGGTTCTGTGTGAAGGACTTGATATCTGGTTGAAGAACACTTCCTGTTGTCTGCCAGAGGACACTAATCATAGGGGACGTTGAAAGCATCGACTTGACTATTTCTGAAGAACCCTTCACCTACTTTTCAAGAGGAAGACATGTTTTCTAAGGAAATTACGGTTACAATTCTTCCCATTATAACTGATATGAAGAATGTACTATTCTTTATTATGTTGACTAACTAACATAGTTTCTTGTTACAATGATTGTCATAAACAACCTGTACATATTTTATTATTTTCTCTGTACTTGAAGTATGTTCATATTTTTTGAGGGCTGCTTTCTGAGCTGTGTACGGTTGGAAGTTATTGTTTTGACAGTGCATCATAACAGCCAGATATTTAGCTTGAAGGGCAGTGAAACTACCGTTTATATCAAATAAAGAATAATATAAGGGTAGCACTGAATAAATAATGCTACGCTTGGTACTACAATTATTGTTTAAAAAAAAAAGAAAAAAGAAAAAAAGTACATGATGAAGAAAGTGCCTCTTTTGAATTGATTTCCATAAATAGATAGGGTGCCATGTTTTTTCCACAATTGTCAAACACAGACAATGTATTCTTTTAATGACTGAACTGAATCATGTTAACACATGATTATTTTACTGTTTGGAAAAAAGGAACACCATGCAAAATTCTAGCTTCCGATTCTAAGACATTCCAGTCTGAAGTTGGCTGCGTTCGTAAATTCGCTCGGAGAGCGCCGGAGCGTCCACGTGACTGCCTCTGGTCCAATCAAATTACTTGGTTCCATTGCGACGTCGAGCCCAGTGTGCGCTCCGGCGAATTTACAAACGCGGCCGTTGTCTTTTGGGTCCTCAACACGTTGTTTTCATTTTGTATTCCTTTCACAGTGAATTTGAAATATTACGTTCATATTTCAATGTGTATATATTTCATTTCTTTGTATTTTTTTTTCAAGTTCAGTAATGAGCATGGTTACTTTATAACCTGGGAGAAACTGGGAGAAAATGTTCATCTCTCAAAACTGCATGAAACATTATTGCTTCCTAAGACAGTGACAACATCTCGCCTGTGTGCAGCAGAAACAAGGGTGCAACACCCTCCCTCAAGAAACACTGGAAATAAATCATCTTTATTTGATTGTGTATGTTTTCATCAGTCCAAATATTGACACATTATATCCAACACAACAACATCTACAATGAAACACATCTAGAACAACACATCTTTTAAATCTATTTAAATGATCGGTATGTTAGGATATAGATATTTTCATCTTATCTATCCATGTATGTGTGCTTATTGGTCAGTGGAGAGGGATTGTTTTGTTAGGTGACTGGCACCTTACAGGCCCGTGGTCTTAGGGTACTTCATAGTATCATAGCTTAGTATATCTTGAGTTCAACTTGGCCCATTAGGTGAGGTGGTCTACCCCCCTGTCTGTAGGTCTACCCCCTATCTGTCAATCTACAACCTGTCTGTAGGTCTACCCCCTATCTGTCAATCTACAACCTCTGTAGGTCTAGGTTGGGGTTGGGGTTAGGGATAGGGTTAGGGTTAGACATGCCAGCATGTACCAAGTCGACGTAGCACCTAACCCTAACCCTAGTTTTCCCACATGCACCGTCTTGTCAGCTCTCGCAGAAATCCGCTAATAAACTGTCGGCATCGTGGACCGTCGGCATCGTGGTCCGTCGGCATATTGATGCGGCACCCAGCAATTTAACCATAGCCTTTATATTTCCATTACGTTTATCACCAAGACCACGCTTAGATCAACTTCATACTCGTCTGCAATTTTCAGAAGCTGATCTTTAGTACAACGATCCAAAAACTGGATCTACATCTAGATTTACACACATGAACCCGACAGAGGTAGGCCTAGCTTACCGTGCTAGCCTACACGTTGACAGCCGAGTTGCAGTTAAGCCCAATTTATACTTCTGCGTCGAATTTACGCATGGCTATGCCGTAGCCTACGCAAGGGCTCTCCCAATTTACAGTTCTGCGTTGGTCGGTCTGTGTCGCGTTGGTCGGTGTACTCATAGCGGCATAATAGCATCTGTCATGGCTTCCGCATTTAGGCCTACGTGAGACTCGGAATCATGTCGGAATCATGTGCTACCAAGCGGACCAATCACAGTTCTTACGGTCTGCGTAGGTGTGTTGCGTAGTTCAATTTTTGGCGATGTGCACGAAAAGTTGCGGCGTAGGCTCCAGGGCCTACGCAGGCTACGGCGTAGATTTTACGCAGAAGTATGAATTGGGCTTTACGGCACACCTACGCAGACCGTTAGAACTGTGATTGGTCCGCTTGGTAGCACATGATTCCGACTCTCGTAGGCCTAAAGCCCAATTTATACTTCTGCGTAAAATCTACGCCGTAGCCTGCATAGGCCCGGCTACGCCGTAGGCTCACGCGCACCTCTCCAAAAATGTAACTATGCGGCACATATACGCAGACCGTAAGAACTGTGATTGGTCCGCTTGGTAGCACAAGATTCCAACATGATTCCGACTCTCTCGTAGGCCTAAATGCGGAAGCCATGACAGAAATGTCATTTACTTTTTCTGTAATTACTTATTAAGAAAGATTTGAAAAATTATGATAACCATCTTATTATCTTAGTTTAATGTAATTTCAATGCATTATAGACATTTTCTTTACAACAAGCATAACCAAAAAATCGCTATTATGCCGCTATGAGTACACCGACCAACGCGACGCAGACCGACCAACGCAGAACTATTAAGATCTAGCTCAACTGTAGTTCCATTTCAACAATGGTGGAGAGTGCACTATAGGAGGAATGGGACACTGCAGTAAACGTGCCTGCTGAGCTTATTTGGACACTGCTAATTCATAGACAAACCTCTATTCAATTGCAACCCATTTCTTTTGGATTAATTAATCGTAGTCCGTATATACTACAGGTGCAACTCAAAACATTTGAATATCGTGCAAAAGTTCATTTATTTCAGTAATTCAACTTAAAGGGTTCAACTTAAATATAGACTCATTACATGCAAAGTGAGATATTTAAAGCCTTTATTTGTTATAATTTGGATGATTATGGCTTACAGCTTATGAAAACCCCAAATTAAATATCTCAGAAAATGTGAATATTGTGAAAAGGTTCAATATTGTAGACTCAAGTGTCACACTCTAATCAGCCAATTAATCCAAAACACCTGCAAGGGTTCCTGAGCCTTTAAATGGTCTCTCAGTCTGGTTCAGTAGAATTCACAATCATGGGGAAGGCTGCTGACCTGACAGTTGTGCAGAAAACCATCATCGACACCCTCCACAAGGAGGGAAAGCCTCAAAAGGTAATTGCGAAAGAAGTTGGATGTTCGCAAAGTGCTGTATCAAAGCACATTAATAGAAAGTTAAGTGGAAGGAAAAAGTGTGGAAGAAAAAGGTGCACAAACAACAGGGATGACCGCAGCCTGGAGAGGATTGTCAGAAAAAGGCCATTCAAATGTGTGAGGGAGCTTTACAAGGAGTGGACTGAGGCTGGAGTTAGTGCATCAAGAGCCACCACACACAGACGGATCCTGGACATGGGCTTCAAATGTAGCATTCCTCTTGTAAAGCCGCTCCTGAACAACAAACAACGTCAGAAGCGTCTGACCTGGGCTAAAGAAAAAAAGAACTGGTCTGTTGCTCAGTGGTCCAAAGTTCTCTTCTCTGATGAGAGCAAATGTTGCCTCTCATTTGGAAACCAAGGTCCCAGAGTCTGGAGGAAGAATGGAGAGGCACACAACCCAAGACACTTGAAGTCCAGTGTGAAGTTTCCACAGTCTGTGTTGATTTGGGGTGCCATGTCATCTGCTGGTGTTGGTCCACTGTGCTTTATTAAGTCCACAGTCAACGCAGCCGTCTACCAGGACATTTTAGAGCACTTCATGCTTCTTTCAGCAGACAAGCTTTATGGAGATGCTGACTTCATTTTCCAGCAGGACTTGGCACCTGCCCACACTGCCAAAAGTACCAAAACCTGGTTAAATGACCATGGGATTCCTGTGCTTGATTGGCCAGCAAACTCGCCTGACATGAACCCCATAGAGAACCTTTGGGGCATTGCCAAGAGAAAGATGAGAGACATGAGGCCGAACAATGCAGACAAGCTGAAGGCCGCTATTGAAGCATCCTGGTCTTCCATAACACCTCAGCAGTGCCACAGGCTGATAGCATCCATGCCACTCCGCATTGAGGCAGTAATTCATGCAAAAGGGGCCCAAACCAAGTACTGAGTACATTATGTTTTGTTAGATGGCGTTAACAATAATGTGATCGACCACTGATAGTTTGCATGTTTTCCATCTAATGGTTGCATGTAAATCTGTGTCTAACTGCACATTTTGTTGTGTGAATGGTCAATGTATTCCAAATAAACTGAATATCATTTACACATTAACCATCTTCAGCTGTAGTTTCTGTGTCTGGCCTCTTAACTCTTAACATTACAAGTCAGCTCACCAAAAAGGACTCTGAGATATAATGTTTATTGGTGACTCAAGTAGCCATACTTGCTAGCTAGCTCCAGCTAGCTCCATCAGTGGTTACACCCATCAAATCATATTTTTTATGACCAACATTAATACCAATAATCACAATTTCCTTGTATTTCTTTGCAGTGCCAAAGTTGCAGCTGGAGCAGTTGTGTGTGTGGAGAGTGAGATCAGAGGAGATGTGACTATTGGTAACCTTTTATTTATTGGTAACCTTTTATTTTGCCCAGACTTACAGGTCTATCTAACCATTGCTGTAGTGCCATAGGGTTGCTTGGTTATTAAATATGCTATGTTTTCGTTTTGACAGGACCAAGAACAGTGGTCCACCCCAAAGCCCGGATCATCGCAGAGGCAGGTGCTATTGTCCTATTGTCATATTGTCATATTGTCTGGAGGGTGGTCTTCCGGAGGGTGGTCTTCCGGAGGGTCTTCCAGAGGATGGTCTTCTTCCAGCATTGGCATTGCCGTGGTGCTGGGAGTGGGACCATCAGGGCATACTTAAGAGAGGGAAGAGGTAAGGAAGGACATGCATCAGATAACTGATTCAAAGAACCAAGAGTGAGCTGTGAATGGCAGCTTGCTGTGTGGCGGATTGATTTATAAGTACAATATACTGTATATACCTTCTTAAAATAATGGCTTAATAGGCAATAGGCAAGTTCATAAGTGCCTAAATAATGGCTTATGTCATATTTTCAAGACAACACTGATAGTAAAAAAAAAAACTCACCTCGTTCTCTGTGGAGTGATCAGAGAGTCCAATCATTCTGACTCTCTCCTTCAGAGGAGACCGGTGGGTTGGCAGAAGTGGCCTTGTGACCTCTGGGACAACAGCAGGAGGAGGTGGTTCATCTCTAGGCCCGCTGGCCACCTGCCTGGCCTGGTCCCCTGAGGCCTGCAGCGTCTCAAAGTAAGCTGAGGCAAAGCTGTGGCATTGCTGTGGTTCTGGGACCATCAGGGCATACTTAAGAGAGGGAAGAGGTAAGGACATGCATCAGAGAACTGACGCAAATAACTAATAGAGTGAGCTGTGAATGGCAGCTTGCTGTGACGGATTGAAGTGCCTAAATAATGGCTTAAGTCATATTTTCATATTAAGTCATATACGTTTTGCAAAAAACTCAATAGGCTGAACCAAATATAGAATATATGATATTTTGGTAAAAACATCATTTTCCTCAAAAGTGACTTTTTAAGCCATTATTTTAAGAAGGTGACGATATGTTGAAGTTGGATTTGGGGCAACCAAACACTGGCACATGTCTGACAACTGATAGTGAAAAGAAAACCACTCACCTCGTTCTCTGTGGAGTGATCAGAGAGTCCAATCATTTTTGGCCGATGGTTGTTGGCCCTTCTGACTCTCTCCTTCAGAGAAGATCGGTGGGTTGGCAGAAGTGGCCTTGTGACCTCTGGGACAACATCAGGAGGAGGTGGTTCATCTCTAGGCCCGCTGGCCACCTGCCTGGCCTGGTCCCCTGAGGCCTGCAGCGTCTCAAGGCTTTATTAAAAAAACAAATCTGTACTTAGTTATGCATGTTTGTTCATATTGTTTAGTAATCTCTAAGCCAGTGGTTCCCAACCGGGGGTACGCGGACCCCTAGGGGTACGTGAGGGGATTGCAGGGGGTACGTGGCAAGATTTGGAATTATAATTTATTTCCCTTTCAATTTGGTGAGGTCTGTAACACAAGTGGTAGTCACGTCACATTTAAATCATGTTCACGATCATTTTCGCGCGCAAGTCAGCTAGGCCTGTCAGTATACCGCAAAGATGGACAGATGGCTAAAACGACCAGCTACAGTAACGGTCAAGAAAACTGAGGCAAAAAAGAAAAAAGGATCCCGCTATTATCTGGAAACATATGTTTTGTGGGGATTTACATGTACATCGGCTGATCCACCACAGCCACAGTGCTTTTTCTGCTGCGAAGTCCTGGCTAATAATTCAATGAAGCCATCCCATTTACAGAGACACCAGAGCACCAAACACCTAGCAACTGTTGGTAAAACTGACGACTTTTTCAAGCGAAAACTGTCAGAGTTCAAGTCAAGTCAGGCTACACTGAAGGAAGCGGCAAGTGTGTCAAGCAAAGCACTGGAGGCGTCCTATGCTGTTTCATTACTGGTGGCTAAGTAACAAAAAAAACACATTCAATCGCCGAAGATCTGATTTTGCCTGCCGCTATGATTTTGGCTAAAACTATGCTGGACAAGAAAGCAACTGACGCGCTCAAGTTGGTACCATTATCAAACAATACCGTCTCCCGTCGGATTGATGATATGTCCATAAATATTGTCGGACAAGTGGTGGATCAAATGAAGCAAGCAGGTCAGTTCGCTTTGCAATGAGATGAAATGACCGACGTTAGTGGGGAGGCTCAGCTGCTGGCTTTTGTGCGTTATAAAGAAGAGTCGGACATAAATGAGCATATCTTGTTTTGCAAGACGTTGCCAGGAAAGACAACTGGCGAGGAAATATTTTTGATTATTGACAGCTTCTTCAAAGACAACGATCTGGAGTGGAAATGCTGCAGTCACATCTGTACCGATGGAGGGTAAGGTGCGTGGGCTGCTTGGGCGTGTGATGAAGGTGAACCCCCAAATGAAGTGGATATACTGTATTATTCACCGGGAGGCACTCGCCAGCAAAAGGATGAGCCCCGAGTTAAGTGCAGTTATGGACGACGCAGTTAAGGTGATTAACTTCATTCAGTCCCGGCCAATGAACCACAGACTGTTTCAAACTCTTTGTCATGGCAGCGGGTCAGAGCATGAGCAGCTACTGCTTCACACAGACGTTCGCTGGCTGTCTCGAGGCAGTGTGTGTGTGTGTGCGTGTGTGTGTGTGTTGAATGAATTAAACATTGAGGTGTTTGGCCAGGTGGCACATGCATTGGCCAATTAGCTCATGTAGTCTAATTTTGAATGGCAGTGTTTTGAAATGGCAAACATGTGACTTGTTTTGAAATGGCAAACATGTCAGATTGTTGTGTCTTAGGCAGAGAACCGTGTTTAGTGCATTTAAAAAGTGCCATTTTGAATAGCAAAATGTGTGTAAAGCAGAAAATGTGTTTAGAGTTTTGGAGACTTGAGAAGAGGTTTTGCTCTCTGTGTGTCAGTTTAAATAATTGTGCTATGCATGTCATTTTATTGTGTTAGCAATTGGAAAAAACTGTAATAGAACACATGTACGGTGGACAGATACATATAGTTAAAAGTCCCAGTGCTGTTATACTGTATATCGGCACTCATGGAATGCCTCTTGTCCAATCAAATGACTTGGTCGGAACTAACTGTTGTATAATAAATGTTATATTTGCAAGTTAGTGTTTAATTGAATTTTTTGGGAAATAATGAACACGCATGAGTGAGGGGGTACTTCTGGCATGGCAAAACAGTTCAAGGGGTACACAAGACAAAAAAGGTTGGGAACCACTGCTTCTAAGCCAGTGTCAGGTCCCCCTGTGGTATATACATGACAGTGATGTTAGATCAAGTCAGAGTCATAATGATGACACTTTCATTCCAGTTCAAGGCCCAGGGGGCAACACTCACCAGGGGAATGTGGCTGGTAGTTGTAGAGACACAGTTGTAGAGGCAGCAGACTGCCCCTGCTCCCCCTGGCCTGGCCATTGGGTTGACTGCAGGAGGGTGGTCTTCCGGAGGGTGGTCTTCCGGAGGGTCTTCCAGAGGATGGTCTTCTTCCAGCATTGGCATTGCCGTGGTGCTGGGAGTGGGACCATCAGGGCATACTTAAGAGAGGGAAGAGGTAAGGAAGGACATGCATCAGATAACTGATTCAAAGAACCAAGAGTGAGCTGTGAATGGCAGCTTGCTGTGTGGCGGATTGATTTATAAGTACAATATATCGCCACCTTCTTAAAATAATGGCTTAATAGGCAATAGGCAAGTTCATAAGTGCCTAAATAATGGCTTATGTCATATTTTCAAGACAACACTGATAGTAAAAAAAAAAACTCACCTCGTTCTCTGTGGAGTGATCAGAGAGTCCAATCATTCTGACTCTCTCCTTCAGAGGAGACCGGTGGGTTGGCAGAAGTGGCCTTGTGACCTCTGGGACAACAGCAGGAGGAGGTGGTTCATCTCTAGGCCCGCTGGCCACCTGCCTGGCCTGGTCCCCTGGGGCCTGCAGCGTCTCAAAGTAAGCTGAGGCAAAGCCGTGGCATTGCTGTGGTTCTGGGACCATCAGGGCATACTTAAGAGAGGGAAGAGGTAAGGACATGCATCAGAGAACTGACGCAAATAACTAATAGAGTGAGCTGTGAATGGCAGCTTGCTGTGACGGATTGAAGTGCCTAAATAATGGCTTAAGTCATATTTTCATATTAAGTCATATACGTTTAGCAAAAAACTCAATAGGCTGAACCAAATATAGAATATATGATATTTTGGTAAAAACATCATTTTCCTCAAAAGTGACTTTTTAAGCCATTATTTTAAGAAGGTGACGATATGTTGAAGTTGGATTTGGGGCAACCAAACACTGGCACATGTCTGACAACTGATAGTGAAAAGAAAACCACTCACCTCGTTCTCTGTGGAGTGATCAGAGAGTCCAATCATTTTTGGCCGATGGTTGTTGGCCCTTCTGACTCTCTCCTTCAGAGAAGATCGGTGGGTTGGCAGAAGTGGCCTTGTGACCTCTGGGACAACATCAGGAGGAGGTGGTTCATCTCTAGGCCCGCTGGCCACCTGCCTGGCCTGGTCCCCTGAGGCCTGCAGCGTCTCAAGGACAGCTGAGGCAAAGCCGTGGCATTGCTGTGGTGCTGGGACCATCAGGGCATACTTAAGAGAGGGAAGAGGTAAGGAAGGACATGCATCAGATAACTGATTCAAAGAACCAAGAGTGAGCTGTGAATGGCAGCTTGCTGTGTGGCGGATTGATTTATAAGTACAATATATCGCCACCTTCTTAAAATAATGGCTTAATAGGCAATAGGCAAGTTCATAAGTGCCTAAATAATGGCTTATGTCATATTTTCAAGACAACACTGATAGTAAAAAAAAAAACTCACCTCGTTCTCTGTGGAGTGATCAGAGAGTCCAATCATTCTGACTCTCTCCTTCAGAGGAGACCGGTGGGTTGGCAGAAGTGGCCTTGTGACCTCTGGGACAACAGCAGGAGGAGGTGGTTCATCTCTAGGCCCGCTGGCCACCTGCCTGGCCTGGTCCCCTGGGGCCTGCAGCGTCTCAAAGTAAGCTGAGACAAAGCCGTGGCATTGCTGTGGTTCTGGGACCATCAGGGCATACTTAAGAGAGGGAAGAGGTAAGGACATGCATCAGAGAACTGACGCAAATAACTAATAGAGTGAGCTGTGAATGGCAGCTTGCTGTGACGGATTGAAGTGCCTAAATAATGGCTTAAGTCATATTTTCATATTAAGTCATATACGTTTTGCAAAAAACTCAATAGGCTGAACCAAATATAGAATATATGATATTTTGGTAAAAACATCATTTTCCTCAAACGTGACTTTTTAAGCCATTATTTTAAGAAGGTGACGATATGTTGAAGTTGGATTTGGGGCAACCAAACACTGGCACATGTCTGACAACTGATAGTGAAAAGAAAACCACTCACCTCGTTCTCTGTGGAGT
The DNA here is from genome assembly GCF_963989245.1 of Nansenia antarctica. NCBI lineage: Eukaryota > Metazoa > Chordata > Actinopteri > Argentiniformes > Microstomatidae > Nansenia > Nansenia antarctica. The sequence goes on along the minus strand of NC_137687.1, from coordinate 13,257,147 downwards.
GATCAGAGAGTCCAATCATTTTTGGCCGATGGTTGTTGGCCCTTCTGACTCTCTCCTTCAGAGAAGATCGGTGGGTTGGCAGAAGTGGCCTTGTGACCTCTGGGACAACATCAGGAGGAGGTGGTTCATCTCTAGGCCCGCTGGCCACCTGCCTGGCCTGGTCCCCTGAGGCCTGCAGCGTCTCAAGGACAGCTGAGGCAAAGCCGTGGCATTGCTGTGGTGCTGGGACCATCAGGGCATACTTAAGAGAGGGAAGAGGTAAGGAAGGACATGCATCAGATAACTGATTCAAAGAACCAAGAGTGAGCTGTGAATGGCAGCTTGCTGTGTGGCGGATTGATTTATAAGTACAATATATCGCCACCTTCTTAAAATAATGGCTTAATAGGCAATAGGCAAGTTCATAAGTGCCTAAATAATGGCTTATGTCATATTTTCAAGACAACACTGATAGTAAAAAAAAAAACTCACCTCGTTCTCTGTGGAGTGATCAGAGAGTCCAATCATTCTGACTCTCTCCTTCAGAGGAGACCGGTGGGTTGGCAGAAGTGGCCTTGTGACCTCTGGGACAACAGCAGGAGGAGGTGGTTCATCTCTAGGCCCGCTGGCCACCTGCCTGGCCTGGTCCCCTGGGGCCTGCAGCGTCTCAAAGTAAGCTGAGGCAAAGCCGTGGCATTGCTGTGGTTCTGGGACCATCAGGGCATACTTAAGAGAGGGAAGAGGTAAGGACATGCATCAGAGAACTGACGCAAATAACTAATAGAGTGAGCTGTGAATGGCAGCTTGCTGTGACGGATTGAAGTGCCTAAATAATGGCTTAAGTCATATTTTCATATTAAGTCATATACGTTTTGCAAAAAACTCAATAGGCTGAACCAAATATAGAATATATGATATTTTGGTAAAAACATCATTTTCCTCAAAAGTGACTTTTTAAGCCATTATTTTAAGAAGGTGACGATATGTTGAAGTTGGATTTGGGGCAACCAAACACTGGCACATGTCTGACAACTGATAGTGAAAAGAAAACCACTCACCTCGTTCTCTGTGGAGTGATCAGAGAGTCCAATCATTTTTGGCCGATGGTTGTTGGCCCTTCTGACTCTCTCCTTCAGAGGAGACCGGTGAGTTGGCAGAAGTGGCCTGATGACCTCTGGGACAACAGCAGGAGGAGGTGGTGCATCTCTAGGCCTCACCCTGGGATCCATTTCTCTAGTGAGAACTGATGCTCCCACCTCATCCTCATCATCAGTAGAACTCCAGAGGAGCGTCATGCTGCTGAGCATTGGCTCAGGCAGCAGTCCACTCACTACCTGAGGACCGACAGGGAGGGTAGCAGGGGGACGGGGAGCATCTGCACATTGCTGGTCCTCTGAGCTGGATCCGCCGCAGTCACTTTTGTCTGTATGGGTAAGGTTATTCACAGTTTCTATGTCTTACACACCTGTTCATTTCTTCTCCAGGTAAATGTGTTTTGCAATCACCTGCAAAGGCCAACTTCCTTTTATCTGCCCATCAAAACACCATTTAAATAATTAATTGGACCTTTTCATTAAGCCATTCTTCTGACACTGTTTTGGACCGAGGCCATTTCCCACTTTCTGATGAGCAAACAAGGTACCTGGTGTGGTCGGTGTGTCTTTCTCAGTCAACTTCTCTTCAAGAGAGAGGCACAACGCCTTCCTGGCCTCAGCTTCAGCCTTAAGGAGCTTCCTTTCGGCTCTCAAGCTCTTCACCTGGGACCTGCTTAGATGAAGCCTTCTTTTGGTGCATTTGTTCAGCGTCTGCTGTCCATTTAGACTGTTTAGAAGTTCTTCAATTCGCTGTTTCTGATTCAAAGAGGAAAAGCAACATTATCTGCAACCATAAGCAAACTGCAGACTTTCTCCCAAATCATTCAAGAGTATACTACTAATAATAATTCCTTATATTTATTTATAAAACGGATGGGTGAAATCAAGCAATCTGATTGGTTCATAGCCGTGGTATATTGAGCGTATGACCACAGCTACGATTAGTAGAGCCTCATCACAGTTCGAAATGAATACGCCTGTTTCACGGTCAACATTCCAAATATAACAGACTTTTAATTCAATCTCAAGGACATTTTATCAACTTGTTTGTATCAGCCATTTTATCAGCCTGTTTGAAAATGTGTCGAGACGTTTTCGGAGTGCCCTGCCTGCGTCCACTACAGCCGCGCGCTGTGACAACAGCACTTGTCAGCGTTCCAAATCCGTTACAATATATCAAACACATACCATACTACAATCCGTTACAAACTAACAAACGTTTCTGAAGCTAAGGTAAAAGATATGGAAAAGGAAACATTTCAGGTGAATTTTGACCTCCTGGGTGGCCTAACTATGGAGGAGTACGTGGTTAGAGTGCTCTCCAGGTAAAGTTACACATAAACGGCGACATACCGAGATAACTGACGGAGAGCTGGACCAACTGGAGAAAGACCGAAGTGAACACAACACCGTGAAGCAGACCACGTGGGTAGGGAAGTGCTTTGAAGACTGGTGTCAGAGTAAAGGTGTGGTCGTGGACTTTCAGACAGCGTCAAAACAGCAGTTAAATGGCATTTTGAGAGAATTTTATGCAAGTAGGTGAATGTGTTCCTCCACCTAACAAAAAATGCAAGCCCAGTAACGATACAAGTGCAAGTTATCCTGCAGTTTTTTAGTGGGTGTACAATCAACGGAGACGTCCAAATTGTAAATAAATAGATGCAAATAATGAAAATGTGTAAATAAATGCTAAATTCCTATGAAATCTACAATGCTAGTAGCCTAGGCTAATGAAAAAGAATGTTAGTGTTGTTGTTGCTTAGCGACCAACTGCAATAAGAGGAGCTATTTTATTTGAATAAAAACTATTTGAATTTGAGTGTGCTTTTCTAATTAATATTGACAGTGTTGGTAACCGTTTTATAAAAGCAATAGCTCACTTCAGGCCAGTGGTATATGCTTATTATAATCTCCGCTATAACCTCCGCTTCGCGTCGGGCCGAACAACGCCCCCTAGCTGTGATATAATAAGCATATACCACTGGCCTGAAGTGAGCTATTGCTTAAATATACTCACCATTGAGAGGACATCAGGGCACTCTCCATTCTGACTGCCTTCCTCTGCATAATAGATCCTGAGCTTCAGGTTGAAGTTCTCCTGCTTCAGCTCAGAAATGAGCTGAAAGTTAAATGAATATGCTTATGCTGTTTGAGAGTTTACAGAGTTTATCAAACATGTAAAGCTGAAGAGAAAAAGAAGACATTTCTGATGTGACCTACATTTCTACTGTCGATCCTAGTCCAGTGACGACTGGAAAAAGGATCCATGCTGTGAAATACAATATCAGACAGTTTGAAAACAATCCTTGTATATCTCATCCTGTATCTTACAGTAAAATGACATTTTTAAATGTAATTTACCAAACACTGACTGAATGAATATGAGTAAATGAGATAGAACACATACTTATCACAAATATCTTATTTACTCTCCTGGTTACTCTGCAATTTACTCTCCAGCTGCTCTGCTCAAAGAACCGTTTGAGAATGATTGTTTTGACTTGAACACCTTGGTTAATGGAATCTTCAGCTTCAGGAGCACATTGTGACATCACATGCCATGAGAGAACCGATGTGATTGTTTGGTATTTTTTGAACTTTTTGTTGCCATGCGTAAGTGAAATTTTGTTTAGAAAAGTTTCAATGTTTTGATTATGCATTCATGGGGGGACATGCATACATGTAACACGGGTAGGCGCAATAAGCCATGGCTTCAGCCTACACCTTTTTGGTCCTGGTGTTATGCATTGTGACTGTGTACATTTTCTTATATATGTATTGTGAATTGTATAGGGGACCAAAATAAACATTCTCAATCAATCAATCAATCAATTACCAAGTTCTGTCTCATCTCACAGGAAGTCTTGCAGGGTCTGTTTATCTTGTGTGTTTGTTTATTTACATCCACATACAGTAGCAGTCAACAACTGAAATCAATGACAAATGGCAGCATAGGTAGCATACACACAATAGCATTGATACATTGATACAAGTCCAAATAGATAGATAGATAGATAGATAGACTTTATTTGTCATTGTTACAGTACAGGTACCAAACAACGAAATTTAGGAGGGGAGGCTCCCCTGGTGTTTAGGAAAGGAAAAAGAAACACATTTTGGAAAAAGCATAGATGCATAAAAATCACAAGAAGGTAAGGAGCTGGTTTACATCAATAGAGGCTATGTACACAATCCACTGTACTATACTGCACAGATAGTCAACTAGGGTTGTCATATTTCACAGAAAGTCTTTTTTCACATTATTTTAAAGTGTCACAGTTTGCAGGCTTGAAAATGTACATGTTTGTGCCTCAGCACTAGCTGCCATACAATCCGTCCGGACTGTCCTGGGCCCAGAACTTAGGCCTTTTCTGTGTTCAGGGCCTTGACGGCCCTGTGGTAGAAGCTGTCCTTCAGTCTGTTTGTCTTAGCGGCCGGGGTCCTGTACCTCCTGTTCGAGGGCAGCTTGACAAAGTGTTCGTGCCCAGGGTGGGTCGGGTCCTTGGAGATCTTGGAGGCCCTCCTGAGACAGCGTGTTTTGTACAGCTCCTCCAGAGAGGGGAGGGGGGCGCCGGTGATCCTCTGTGCTGTTCTCACGACTCTCTGTAGATCGCTTCTCTCCACTGCCGTGCAGCTGTGGTACCAGTTGGAGATGCCGAAGGTGAGGATACTCTCCACTGCGCCGTGGTAGAAGGCCACCAGCATCTCCTGCTTGCTGTGTTGTTTCTTGAGGCATCTCAGGGTGTATAGCCGCTGTTGTGCCCTCTTGATGGTGCCTTTAGTGTTGTCCTTCCAGGCCAGGTCATCCCGCATGTTGTGTCCCAGGAATCGGAGGTTTGAGACTATCTCCACGCTCTCTCCGTCGATGAGCAGGGGCAGGATCTCGGACTTTTTCCTCCTGAAGTCTACGATGAATTCCTGGGTCTTTGACTTGTTTAGCAGCAGGTTGTTAACCTTGCACAGCTTGCTCAATTGCTCTACCTCATCCCTGTACGCCGTGGACGGGTACGAGCAGTATGTCCACTGAGAAGATGTCTATGTTCTTAGTCCAGCGGCGGACAGCCGAGTAACCGGCACTGCGCAGCTTGGAAAAGAAGAAGGTGTTGAAGATGTGAACCGTGGGCAGGTTAGGCTCTTTACTGCGCTCCACCAACAGATTCATGTAGCAGTTTATGACCTGGAGGAGAGGGCAAAGACAATGACTGAAAATTAGAAAACAATAAACATCTCTACGTTATTACTTATTTTTCCCCCTTCTTTCCAGTTCTGTACGGCAGTCTGTCACTATATGTGGTGCATGATGATAACAACTCGCCGCATCGTTGAGCCAGTTGAGAGTCGGCTGAGAGTCTGGAGGTCTTTGCGTGTGATGGTGAGTCTGAAGCCTTCACTTAGCACCTCATCTTGACTGCCCCTCCTCAGAGATCGATCCCGATCATAGACTGTAGGCAGCCCGAATCCAGCAGCGCCTCGTACGTACCCCGCTTACCCGGATGCGGTACACCTCGCTCGGGTCCGTGGGAGGGGTGACCTCGTCGGCGGTGGGGACAGCCCGGCCGACCTCCATAGCCGGGCACTCCCGGCGGAAGTGGCCAGGCTGGCCTGCACCGCCAGCACCCCTCCTCTGCCGCCTGTGGGGCTCTCTGTGGGGTGAAGGCCGCGCCCCCCTGCGTTGCCTCCGGCCACCCGCCCCGGGGAGCGGCCTGGCGGCGGGGAGCTGGGCCCGGGACCGTGGCGGGTCCAATGTTTTTCAACGGTGGGGGCACATGGTCAGGTTTAGACCATTGGAGGGGCACTAATAGGGCACACCCTCTCGTTTTTGCCACTCAAAAGGGCATTTTCGCCATTCAGCGCCAGTGCCCTATACTTTCTTTTATTTATTTTTTGTTTCTTTTTACTATTACTACTCGATCTTTTCAGTTTGTAAAGCGTCTTTGAGTGTCTAGAAAAGCGCTATATAACTCTAATGTATTATTATTATTATTATTATTATTATCTGTGTGAATCTTTTTTGTGATCAAATGTTTCTTTATTTTCTTATAAAAGACATAATAACAAAACAAGACAACAAGTGTCTAAATCTTAAAGGAATTTGAAAGTGCAATAGAGGTCCCGTTTACAGTCCACCATCCTAGCTGGGCTTACTTATGGGTAAGAAAGTGATTGCGAAACGCAATTGTAAAACATTTATGAATAAACGTCTTGCTTCATTCACAGGCTTCATTCCATCCCTCTCCTTTTATAGAGGGACGCTACATCATTCGTGGGGGACAACATGTTTACTGTACACTTGTTTCAACTTGTCACTGTCCACCACCTGGTCATAAAACAAGTGCTGAAGAGCAATGAACACTTCCAGACCTTTAGCCTCACTCTGGTGCCAGAGTACCTCCTCCTCCCTGTCCCTGTCTGGGTGGTTCTCTCCATCACTACCCAGCCGTCACTGCATCTTCCCCTCCCTGTTCCTGCCCTGGTGGTTCTCTATCACTCTACCCAGCAGGCATTGCATCTGACTGTGACCAATTAAATTACCCAATTACCTAATGTGTGTTTTCAGTTGAACATTGACTAATTCACTAATTAAGTATATGTGTCCTCTCTTCCACTAGCCAAAGCCTGAAAATGCCATTACCATCGCTGTGTCAGCACGTGTCCTCTTCAACATGGACGTAGAGGCTCAGATCTACGAGAATGAAGGCATGGAGGAGTACCTTAAGTACCAGATGGAGCATGAGACAGAGCCCTTCAGGCCGGAATCGAACCGGGAACCCTGCGGTTACCCCAACTAAGCACCCCATCTAAATCACTTTCTGTGTGTGTGTCTGTTCCAGGTTCCTGTTTGAACACCTCTCTGTGGACAACTGCCTGGGCATGTACTCCCTGGCCCGCTCCCACCACGACCAGCTGCTCCTCCGGGCCTCCCTGCGCCTGGTGGCCCAACACTTCCCCCGCGTGGCCCGGCAGAAGGACTTCCTCCTGCTGGACCCGGGCACCCTGGGAAGCCTGCTGGGGTCCGACCGCCTGGGCGTGGGCTCGGAGGCGGAGGTCTACGACGCCGCGCGCCGCTGGGCCGAACACCGGCCTCTAGAGCGCTACGCCCACATGCCGGCCCTCCTCCACCACCTCCGCCCGGGCCTGCTGTTCTCGGAGGAGAGCCGGCGTCTCTCCCAGGAGCTGGGCCCCGCGGGGGCGGTGGGCGGGGAGGGTCTCGGGGGTCCGCTGAGGCCCAGGGAGGGGATGTTGGAGAAGAAGATCGTCTGCGTGGACCTGAAGCCCAGAGAAGACGAGTCTCTGACGGAGAGGGACTTCACGGTGGATTGCTTCAACCCGCGCACGGGGAAGTGGGAGAAGCTGGCGGCCCTGGGGTCCCTGCGGTGCCCGGGGTGCACGGCGGTCGGGGGGCGCCTCTTCGTGGCCGGCGGGATCCTCCGGGGGGGGTCGGTGTCGTCGCTGGTGCACGAGTACGACGCCGTGCTGGACCGCTGGCTCGAGCGGCCGTCCATGGCTCAGCCCCGGGCCATGCTGGGGCTGCTGGGGTGCGGGGAGTCCCTCTACGCCCTGGGCGGCTGCAACCGGGCGGCGCTGCTGGACACGTGCGAGACCCTGGACCTGGCCTCGCTGCGCTGGAGCCCCGGACCGCGCTTGCCCTTACCGCTGCGCTCCTTCGCCTGCGCCGCCCTGCGCGGACGCCTCTACCTGCTCGGCGGGACAACGCTGGAGCAGAACCGCGCCGTGGTGCACGCGGGCGTGCTGGTCTACCACACGGCCACCGAGTCCTGGAGCCGCGTGGGGCTGGACTCGGGCGCCACGTGCCTGGCGGGCGGCGTGGCGGTGCGGGGAGGGGTCTGCGCGATCGGGGGCTACATGAGGGACGCCACTAATTTCATAGACGGGAACTACACGCACCAGGTGCCGTTGGACGCCACCGGGCGGGTGCTGTTCTTCCGGGAGGGGCGGGGCTCCGTGGCGGAGCGGGAGGTGATGGGGGCGGTGGTGGCGGAGAGGGGGGGAGGCGGGGGCGGGGGAGGCAGCGACCGCGCCCCCAGTCCCGTGGTGTTCCCGGGGCTCCCCCGGCGGATCGCGGCCGCGGGGGTGGCCCGGTGGAAGCGGAGGATCTACGTTCTGGGTGGGGACAGCGTGTACTGCTGGAAGCCCGGCTGGACGAGCTGGATGCAGAGGCGGGAGAAACTGCCGGGCGGCATGGGGGGGGTCAGCCAGTTTGGATGTACCACTCTTAAGTTCCCCAAAAAGCACATCCTGTCACGACTGAGACTGGCCCGGGAGGACTATAAACCTGAGGACAATGAGGATGAGGACGCGTAGCCTCGCCTGCTGCGGAACGAACTGAACGACCCGTTAGGATTTGTTTCAAGTTATATCGTTTATCGTTTATCCCGTTATTAAGACAAGAGTTAATTACTGTCAACCATTTTTTGTTTGATGTTAAAATGTGATGTTTAAATGGCTGAAGTTAATAAATAAATACATTAAAAAAACTGAGCGGATTGTTTTATTTCAGTTTCTGTGTTAGTAGTGTCATCATCAGAGACTCAAATGTACACCACTGAAAAAGTGAGTTTTTCATAATAGCGTTAGCCTCATAGCATAATTGCCCTAAGTCATGCTTCACTTGTGGTCAGCCGAGCCATCTTTGTATTTACCATAGTGTCAAAAATGCCTATGTCAAAGAGATGACGTAGGCAGATAGTGATTTTAAGTAGTTTTAAGTAGTAGTTGTCCATTAGATTTGATTGACACATATCCTCAGTCTCCTAAAGAATCAGAATAATTTTTATTGCCGGGTATATTTGCACATACAGGAAATAGACTTGGTGAGGTTGGTGCATAACGTTTTAATGTAACAAATGATCCACTGCTCCAACCAGCCTGTGTTGTAAGTCATATACAGGGAACTGATACAACTGTGTTGTAGGTGTTTAGTGTTGATTTCATCCATGCAACTAGGTTGGTGTTTATTGTTTATTGACTCTATAGAACTGTGTTGGTGTTTAGTTTGTATTCCATATATACAACTGTTTACTTTTTATTGACTGAAATTGTTAATCCCTGTGCAATGTGACTACCAGGGTCCACAAAAGTGATGCTACTTAACCCTCCTTCTCTCACTCATAGATTGACAAAACCAAAGATGAGATGACAAGGACGTGAAAATGTACATTTGTGAAATATTTGTTCTTGAAGAAGTTCCTGAAGCATATAATGTGCATTGCACTTTAACTTTTTAAATGTTTAATGTGTTTAACATTGGGATATTTGAATGTTCCTGACGAAACATGTAACCTACACGTTTTTCGTTTGACATTTTTTTAGTTCTGTGATATTTGAATGAATTTAAGAATATTTTTTACTTGACCACTTGAAAAGATTGTAATAAAAACGTTGTTCCGTTTTCTTTAGTCTGAACTGTATTGTGTACCGTACATTTTAAATAGACTTTTAACTACCTGCGGTTTTCTCATCATTTGGGGCGACCATCTGTCATGTGGGGTAACCAACTATTGGCAATTACTGTACTAAATTCAAAATAGAATATCCATCAGTTTTGGCTCAAATATTAATCAATTGTATACTATGCTTAAGTGGATATTATCTGTACACATTTTAAATCAGTTTTATGGGTTTTAGAACAAAAATGGGTATTGTAACTGCATTACGAGGGAGACACTGCCATTATAGAATAAACTTGTGAAGTCATGGTTTACAAAAAATGAAAGGGCACACAAGCCTGTCTTTCTTAAACAGTTTATTTAATTACTGATACTTGTTAAAATATTAGCATTGTTAAGGAAATATATTAATTTTTAGATAAATTACGGTCGCCCCAAATGACTTTTTTTAAGGGCGTGTCCTATTAATTCAACTTTAAAAACACTAAAATCTCTTAATTTGGGTTTTTTGCATAAATGCATGTGTACACTACATTCCAAATGTTTGAATAATGGCCAAATATATTGTTATTGTTAGTATTTTAGAATTGGCCCATTCAAAAGTCTTATCCGTCAATGACCCAGGCCTAGACTAGGCTGTGTAGGCCAAAGTTGATCAGAAAACGATAAAGAATCGAACCGATAAAGCAGAATTGGTCTCAATAATTGGCCACGTGAAATTATAAGACAAGAGGCCTCGATACGATAATCGCCGTAGGAGGCGATTCGACTGTAGGCATGTGAAGTTCGAATTTCTTCAAACTTGCAGTGGTAGCAACGGTATGTGTGGTTTAGTAAATATAGTGTGTGTGTGTGTGTGTGGACCTCCTGTGAGAGGTGTGTGTGCCATATCTCAGTATGTAGGCTATGCAGTGTAAGTGAGTGTGAGTAAGTGTGTGAGTTTATTCTGTTATTTATGCTATTATATCTAATGTGTTGAGAAGCAATGGAAATTAATCAAGAAATTGATAGAGTAGGCTAACTTACATTATCATTGTTCTATATGCAACAGAACAGATCACCCAGCATTGCTAATGAAAATAATCAACGAATGTGAGTCTAATACCAATACTTGCTCAATAGGTCTTAAAATCTATTAAAAGTGGTCTTATAAAGGTCTTAAATGTAACTTGTTGAAACCTGCAGGAACCCGCATAATTATTTTGAGAACAGGTTGCTTACATTAATTATGAGGGTGTTAAGGTCAGGGCCATCGCTACTTACACGCGCATCATTGTTAGACCACTGTTAATGATAGAGCTAACCATCTACGGGCAAAAAAAAAGTGTCACCTTTTTGGACCATCGCCAGTTTGCACCCCTGTACCTTGCAGACCTATTAAAACAGAATATACATCATGTGATAACCTACTTTCTTCCACTTCCACAGTGAAATGCAGCAAAATATTCTCTTTGGTTCCAGGGTTAGAAAAAGCAGCCAATGTTTAATCCTTTGTCTTACCTACATATAGACTGTCATCATGAACATGCCAGTGTAGGCCCTAGATATATAGAAATGTTTTTTAGAAAATTAAATAGGCCTACCTTACTTTATCAACTTATATTGTACAAATGGATACCTCATTCCTCTATACCTTGACTAATTGAACACAGTCAATCATAATCGTCTGAATAATAGCAAGACAGTCAGATGGAGCATTCGGTAAACAACCAACAGCAAGGTAATGCATCAGTTGAGTTAAAGAAAACCAACTCTTACCTTTGAGGACACCAACATGAGCCCTGCTTACCCGTACCTCCGCCGTTCTATTCGTGGTGATTTTAGAGGCAATAGATAGCATATTGCTATGAATAGTTCGAAGCTAGGTGCTTGCACGTTAGGTGCGAGAGCTCGGTTAACCCATTAGCGGGAACATTATTTGTTTCACAAAATAGGCTGCTTTAGATGAGCATGAACATCAGAGACATACATTACGAATGTTCATTTAAAATACTCTATACTGAGCACTGGTGTAAGAACATGAACCAGAGAACAGCAGTAAATGCAATAACCCACAGTCGTCGCTGATGATGTTACATTTTCGATTAGGATACGGGATTAAAGGCACCGGCGACGGGCTAAGAGAGAGAGAGGAGTGATTTCCTGAAATCCAAATGTCCCGTGAAATTCGGACCAATCACAAAACTGTTTCGCCGCGCACCTGTTGAGAGATTCAGTCTCGATTGCAGTGCGAACACAAACGACGAGGTTAATTGCAACATTGTAACATATTGTAATTTACTATACCGTAAATCGTAACGAAATGTAGGTCTGAAAGCGGCCTAAATCTAGCTTCAATCTTTTTTATTATTATTATTATTTTAATTGTTTTGTTCTCCGGTCATAATAACTAATAATCGTTGCGCAGCATTAGTGGCGGAGGAAATTGATTTGTGGCGGCTCGCCACGAATAAATGCATAAAGAGGAAACACTGGCTTTACAGTAATTCCCCAAATGACCAGAAAAAGTAGCTAGATTTGTCGCTGGTCGCTTTTGACTAATTAAGTCACCAGATATAGCGACAAAGTCGCCAAATTGGCAACACTGAGTTTGTCACAGCCCCTTTATTGAACAAGTCATCACAGATGACGGTGGTCTTATTCCTGACTTGTGAATCAGTCGATACAGCCGCCATACTGAACAGACCAGACCTGACCAGCATCGATAGGTCGACACTTTTTCCGGCACAATTGTGTTGAATGTGTCAATGCGTCGAAAGCTTTGTTTCCCCCCCATCACAATATTCACCCCCCACATGGTTTGAACAACAACTAATCATTGTAATGAGAGGGGGTTGCCAGAGCATGGCATGGGTCCTGATTAACACTATCCCCCCCTGTAAGAGTCTGTAGGCACAGAGGGAGGTCGACACAGGGGGACGGCTAATGAGACTTGTTTATTTCGTCCTGCACAGCTCAGCCACGCCACTGACGGGCTGAGCGTGTCTTTTCAAACAATAACAATAATAACGCAACAGAGAATATGCACAGCGTGCGGCCGTCTCGGCCGTCACGCCCACCGGCTTCCCCCTTTCGGGACTCTCTTTGCTGGCGTGCTCTCTCTCTCTCTCCAACTCTCTCGGCAGGTTTTCCCAGCCTCCTTCACTACTCCCGGGGGAACAAACACACAGGTTAAATAGACCAGTAGGATAACGAGTCTGATCACTGACACCTGTCCCCGTAATCAGACCGTCATCCATCCCCCACCAACAGGCTGGCTCCCTCTGCAGGCCAGAACGCACCATGCTCCCCACACCCCCCAATGCCTTCCTCTATTTCTACCCAAGTTTTTTTTCTGTCCACTCTCTGGGAAGGGGGAGGAAAATGAATATGAAAGGGACAATAAAGGAAAGAGTTGGAAAAAACAAAAGAATCAATAATGGTAGTTTAGGAAGTAAAGAAACCAAGGAAATAAAATAAAAACACATAATACATCCAATCACAAGCAGTGTTGCCAACTTGGCGACTTTGTCGCTAGATCTGGCGACTTTCCATACACCCGTGGCGACTTAACTAGTCAAAAGCAACCAGCGACACATCTAGCTACTTTTTCTGGTCATTTGGAGAATTACTGTAAAGTATCTAACATATCCCATCACAATGATTTTTGTACAGTTCAGTATAATATTTGTAGATAGGCCTATGTTTTTCTTTCAATAATATTCACTCAGTCTTTTAGTTTCACTCAATAATCCCTCAAACGGTTCACTGGCAACGCTGATCACAAGACAAATTGAGGAAGGGGCGAGGGGTCTATTCTAATTAGGATAGAAATCCACAAGCTCATGAGGGAAAAATAGTTGGTAGCAGTCTGACATGGAGCAGTAGCAGCAATGTACTTAAGGCCTGTATAAAATAGGGTGGGCCAGCTTTTTAAAATTATTTTCTTTATGTTTCAGTTCATATCCATGGTCCTACTTTTGTTTGCATCCATCAAACACGTTTCCAATGCGATGTATATCAGAGGACACCCCGCACACATTGATGATACACACAGCTGATACACACAGACACACAATAATACCATAATGGTATATTTACAGTACATGGACAGTGGATTGAAGCATTGGCACAACCCTCACTCATTGGAAATGTCTGTTTTCTATAGATGGATATACAATTTATTTTTCAGCAACCCAATATTCAATTCGAATTATGTTATGAATTGATATGGATCAATTTATACCTCTTATTAAATTATAAATACTCTGGTTGTTATGTTTGCCTTTTGGTTGACAGCAAAAGAGGAGGATAGAGAAGGAGAGAAGGAGAGAGAAGAGAGCAGGATGGTGTCGGCACACCAAAGAGAGAGAGCAAGAACCAGGTGAGAAAGTGGACAGGTAGTCAAGACCACATATGCCACAGTCCATGCCACCCCCTCCCCAAGGCAGCAAACTTAGGGGAAACACTGAGAGCAGATAGCTGAACTGTTCAGTGTCAAGCCTGGAGAAATGTAGATGGAGGTTAAAGCTCCAGAATAATGTCCAGCTACAATCGCAACAACATTCACAACATTTCTGGAGCCTGGTAGACCCAGAAAACTATAAGAATATTCACCAAGCAGCCCTGAAAGTATTTGTTTTATTTGGCTCTACATACCTTTGAGAATCAGATTTTTCTGATATGAATGTAATGAAATACTACTACTACTTCTGAACAAGACTGACAGATGAGCATTTAAATTACTCTATAAGAGTGAACCTAAGTGGATACACTCCAGAATACACAACTCTTGTAGACTCCATGCAGTGACATTCATCTCAAGTGTAGGAATGAGTGAATGCATTATTACACACATGCACACATTTTTTTGAAAGAGACAAAAGAAGAAAAAAATACTAATGTTTTCTGACTGAAAAAACTAGAAAAGGTGAATGCACTCATTACACACATGTGGACCATACAATTATAAGCTTTTGATATGTAAATGGAGGTGATGTGATACATTGATATATGGATACAGAATATGCTGCTACTACTATAGTCTATAGTAAGCTTACACATTGTAAAAGGCTTTTTTTCTTCCCTGAATATTAATGTTGACTAATATTCTGTGTTATATCATTTAAAAAGCATGTCACTGACTGAATGCCAAATAATGGATTTTATTTAACTGGGCAGTTAGAATATCATTATCATTAGTTTACCAGAGAGCAGAAAAGCCATGTGAATGTGAATAAAAATGCTGTTTATGAGTGTTAAACAAACTCAGACAACATCAGACAATACAAACAGACAGTTTTATGATGCTAATATTTATAAATGTTTTATTAGACTTTGTTAACACAGTTCCAAAGTTCAGAGCACTGCACTCTGGGACCGCTCAGAGATGGGTGCTCTGACTGAAAAGACGGTTTGCCCGAGCGAACTGACCGTTCGTGCATTTACGAATGTACCTGTAATAACACTGCTGACAGCTGATCAATCGCAAGCAGACAGAGTAGTGGTTTCCTATAGCAACAAAAGACGTTGACAGCTGTTCGGAGTGCTTATGTGTTCGTTTCCAGGGCATTACATGAGGAGCAACATATCACAAAAAAGCGATCGTATATTTTAGTTTGTAAACGTTAAGACGAACACATCGCAATGCTAACCTCAGAATGGCACTAGGGATAACATCCACAACAACACTTAACAGTAATACATTTATGTAATATACTGTAATGAACCTGCGAGGGGAAGGGACATTCGTAGCTGATTTCTCCAGGTTAGATTATTGGTAAGCGACAGAGAACTTTCCGGACTGGTTTATTACAATACGATCGCTTTTTTGAGATTGTTCGAGGTTGTTCCTGCTGTGATGTTCTGGTATGGTGGTATGGTATTAGCACTCATTTTAACTAAATTAAATAAGCTGTATTGAAAGGAAGCGAACGCATAAGCGCAGAGGGTAGTGTGTATACGCGGGGAGGGAGTATTTGGCACGACAGGCTTACGTCACCGGCGGGGACATGGACTCAGTATCAAAACTAACATAAGAAATATTATCTCTCGCTTATAGCCAACAATTACAATGAGCCTACAAACTGAAACACAGGTCACTCAAGCATAGCCTACAAGGAAAACACTCATAGAAATTAAACAAGACCGTAAATTAAACAACACCTTATCGCTGTTAGATGAGCAACACAAATTAAATAGCCTATTCCTCATAAATCTTCGCCAACTGGCTAAATCCAAAGACAATCAACTATTTACAGTTATATAGCCTATTCCACTCCTATCCGTGTTCATTTGCGGGTGCTATGCAAGAAAAGGATGGCAAGGGTTGAAACATGACATTACAGATGGGATGAACCGGGGTTCTTTCTATCGTAGACTAGCATAGTATTGCAATTTCTGCACTGTACATGAACTGTCAAGATTCTTCTACAATGCAGCTTACCCAGACACATTGGAAACTAATAGAATAATATGAATGAATGAATGAATGAATGGACTTTATTGTCATTGCTACAGTACAGGTACCAAACAACGAAATTTAGGAGGGGTGGCTCCCCTGGTGTTAGGAAAGGGAAAAAAAAAACTTTTAAAAAAAAATCACAAGAAGGGAAGGAGCTGGTTTACATAAATAAAGGCTATGTACACTATCCACTGTACTATACTGTACAGATAGACGACTAGGGTTGTCATATTGCACAATAGTATTATTTCACATTTATTTAAAGTGTCACAGTTTGCAGGCTTGAAATGTACATGTTTGTGCCTCAGCACTACACCTGATTTTTTCAGTCCAGCAGCTGCCATCAATCCGTCCAGACTGTCCAGGGCCCAGAACCTAGGTCTTTGCTGTGTTCAGGGCCTGGACGGCCCTGGGGTAGAAGCTGTTCTTCAGTCTGTTTGTCCTTGCGGCCATGGTCCTGAACCGCCTTTTCGAGGGCAGCCGGGTGAAGTGTTCGTACCCAGGGTGGGTTGGGTCCCTGGAGATCTTGGAGGCCTTCCATTGTATTTTACATATGTTCAACCATTCTTCCTCAGTTAGGACTATGTTTGCTTCCTTCTCCCACTTATCCCTAACATATAAGGTGGAGTGATTCTTGGTGGACTGTATACTCTTCTGTATAATTCTTGACACCAGTTTCTTGTGGGTGTTGCCCTTATACGCATCAATAAAAATGTTGACGAGACTCATTTCAGAAACCTCATTATTCTTTATATTCTTATAGTATAGTATAGTAAGTAATGCCTCAGTTGTAAATACCTGTAGAAATCTTGTTTCTCTAGGTTGTGATTATCAATAAGATATTGAAAGGCCTGTATTGGATGAAATTAGGTAGGGATGTCCCGATCCCATTTTTTCACTACCGATACCTGGGCTTCAGGTATCTGCGATACCGATATCAATCCGATATTTGTATTTATTGTTTTACTCCTGAATAATAACAAATACTTCCCCAGTATAGTCCACAACATTTGGCTATTAAAGACTGCCAGCCTTTATTCAAGCAACAAAAACAGTACTCACTGAGTCTGTTACTCACTACTCAGTGACCAACTGGTTTCAAGTTGTGACGGCTATGAGTAGCCTGGTTGTCTGTGTCTGTGTATTTGTGTGTATGTCTTTTTAACAGCCATAAGTCCAGTCCAGGGGATCCACCCCCCCCGTGATAATTACCAATCAACTCCAGCAGTGGTCAATCAACTCCAGCCAATCATCACCAGCCCATAATCAACCCCAACCAATCATCAGATGCCACACCCTACAAAAGACCTTGAGAAAGAACCAGCAGGAGCTGTGTGATCCATTCACACAGTTCCCACCATTTTGTTATGCCATGCTGGTGGTTTAAATTGTTAGTAGTGATATTTGTTTAGTGAATTATTTGATACCTGTGTTAGTGATCTTGTTAAAGTGATACCATGTTTGAAACCTTTTTATTGTTATTGTTTATTTAACCATCCACGGGATGAGTTTATTGTTTATTTGAGAAGGAGGCATTTGTTAGTTCTAATTCTGTGTTTATCTGACCCATAGTGACTTTAATTTACCCTTATGTAATAAATACCCATATTACATAACACCTGTAATCTTTTGTTACTTCTTATTCTCCCTAGTGAATGTAGAAACGTAACAAGTGGGGGCTCGTCTAACAAATACTTCCCCAGTATAGTCCACAACATTTGGCTATTAAAGACTGCCAGCCTTTATTCAAGCAACAAAAACAGTACTCACTGAGTCTGTTACTCACTACTCAGTGACCAACTGGTTTCAAGTTAAAACAATTTAAACAGCAGCATTCAGCATTGTAGAAAAACAATTAGTTACTGTCTGATTTCTAGTTGTAGTGCCTTCAGTTCTCGTATCTCACTATGGGGAACGCCCCCTGCGTGACCTCATCAGAAACTGAATTACACTGCGCCAGCCCATTGGCTGGCCCAGGCGACGCTTGTGTCACGAGGGACGGGACCCTCCGCCTATATAACACGTACACACGGCATATGTCGTCCTTTGCCCCCTTCTCACTGGAGCTGTGCGGGTTGCTAGAGCTAAACAGTCCACAGATACGAGCGACCACAACACACACACACACACACACACACACTGTATGGAAAGATTGAGCGGCAGTGACGGCCGCGCGCTGCACTTAGTATTTATTCTTGATTATTTTGAACGTCTCGCTCAGCCCGTCAGTGACGGTGCAGTGTGTGTGTGTTAGCCCGTCAGTGACGGTGCAGTGTGTGTGTGTTAGCCCGTCAGTGACGGTGCAGTGTGTGTGTTAGCCCGTCAGTGACGGTGCAGTGTGTGTGTGTTAGCCGTGCTGTACGTTAACAAACACGTTTGTACAGCTGTTCCTTTGTGTCGACCTCCCTCTGTGCCTAGAGACTCTTACACTAACGTTACCACCAGGTGCTAGCTACGGTAGCTAACGTTACCACCAGGTGCTAGCTAGCTACGGTAGCTAACGTTACCACCAGGTGCTAGCTAACTAAGGTAGCTAATGTTACCACCAGGTGTTAGCCAGCTACGGTAGCTAATGTTACCACCAGGTGCTAGCTAGCCACGGTAGCTAACGTTACCACCAGGTGCTAGCTAGCTAAGGTAGCTAATGTTACCACCAGGTGCTAGCTAGCTACGGTAGCTAACGTTACCACCAGGTGCTAGCTACGGTAGCTAACGTTACCACCAGGTGCTAGCTAGCTAAGGTAGCTAACGTTACCACCAGGTGCTAGCTAGCTACGGTAGCTAACGTTACCACCAGGTGCTAGCTAACTAAGGTAGCTAACGTTACCACCAGGTGCTAGCTAGCTACGGAAGCTAACGTTACCACCAGGTGCTAGCCAGCTACGGTAGCTAACGTTACCACCAGGTGCTAGCTAGCTAAGGTAGCTAACGTTACCGATGCATCATCAGACAGAAATGAGCAACTGCGACTGCGCTGGCAGAAGGGTGAAAGAGGAGAAACGCTTTGAAATGGATACCATTTCCACCGACATAAGAAATATTGCCTCTCACGTAGGCTATTATGAAGGAGTGCACACAAATGATGAATGATTGTACAGTTGTCTATAGGCAAGAAGGGGCTGAAACCATTGTCATTGGTCATTGTCAATTGGTCATTGGACCATTGTCATTGTCATTTTTTTTTTTTACAAAGCAAGCTGGATTTATTTTCATTTGTACCACAATTCCATTGCAATTCAAAATACAAAATTGATAACACAAAAGACAATTTCTCTAGGAGAGAAGCAAGGCCAGCAAAAATCAACTTTTTGTAAAAATAAAATCCCTCCGTACTAAGTGGCAGACAGACATACATTTGGCCTTAAAATTAAAAAACGTCCATTGATATTCAAAATCATTAACACTTACCAAAGCCATGATATGATTATCTCCTAGTAACATTCTGTCATTGTATTCATTTCAGAAAAGCAGACGTAACTCACAAAACATTATTAACCCAGTACAATATCACCTACAAACCAGATAGTTGAGAAAATAAACACAGAACAAATTTGAAAAGGAAAAGTCAAACTAGAACATTCTTAATCAATGGCATTCAACAACAGTGCTTTAGTGTCCCATAAAATAAGGAATGAATGGCAACTAAATATGATGTCATGTAAACAAAAATAATGCTGACTTGTGCATTTCAAGTCACCTGTAAAACTAAAGAATATTCTCAGAGATGTCAGTATGAGAAAAATGAGTTTAGACAACAGAAGGCGATGCAGAGATTATGAGTATAATGGACTTCATATCTTTCTTTTGGCAATGTAATTCTTCCTTCTTCTAGCACTGTGACTGCCAATGGCCACTTGTTCTAGCATAGATTAGTTTTTCTTAAGATGACTGACGTACAGATGATTCACTTAATTAGACAAATGTACGCTTTGGATGAAGGCGTCTGCTAAAATGTCAAATGTAAATGAAAATCAATTCCTACTAAGCATAAATGGCACCTTACTGTATATAGTCATTGTCTTCCTCGTTCTCCTCCTCCTAAAAGTCATCAATATAGTGAACAAAGTCATTGTCACTGTGTTACGTCTTCTGCCTGGACTAACAGTAATAAGGATGCATGAACAAGGAGCTACAGTTTTCACTTCTTTACTGTCAACGTCAAGTTCAACAACCACATGTACATATCAATGCGCACCCACAGTATAGCAACAACATAAAATAGTCCCATGCCTATTGCATACATAACACACTGTCACTGTCAAGCACCACAGTGTCACTGTCACTGTCCAGCACCACAATTGGACATGAGGAATTGCTCCCCTGGCTCTGCTCCTCTTCATCCTCACTGTCCAATACTAGTATGTGTTCTGGCACATCATCATCATCGTCCGATAATACGATCAGTGGAGGAGGAGCGTATAACACAAACTCCCTCCCTAATGAGGCCATAACTGTATTCAAATAGAAGTCATTATCACTATTAGGCTACCGAGTATCAATCTCAATGGCATTCAATTGTCAGGATTCATCTGTGATATACAATTGCCTACTAATTACATGCCATTGAATATGTTTGCAATCTGCCATCCCGTAGCCTATTTATCATCATATTTTTCAATATACCTCCCAGTGTTGGCTCATCCTGTCTGAGGATGGGAAACAAGCAAGTCTCAGCAACACAAACCAGGATGTTCCTGACCATCCAAAGAGGTTTTGCGAGACCACTGATGTCTTGGCAAAGGAGAGATTCGCATCAGGAAGATTCTACTTTGAGGTGCAGGTCAAGGGGAAAACCGAATGGATTGTAGGAGTGGTCACAGAGTCCGGTAGCAGGAATGATAATTGTGCACTGTCACCTCAGAAAGGATACTGGACTATGTGGCTGGAAGCAAATAAATATGAAGCTCTCACAAAACATAGTCCCCCTCTCCTTGAAACGGAAGCCAGAGAAGCTGGGAGTGTTTGTAGATTATGAAAAGTGTCTGGTGTCCTTTTATGATGTGGAAGCTAGGTGTCATATCTACTCTTTCACTCGCTGCTTCTATATTATCATATAGTCATCAGTGTTTCCCCTAGGTTTGCTGCCTTGGGAGGGTGGCATGGATCCTCCACCAAGTCATTGTCTTCCTCGTTCTCCTCCTCCTCCTCAAAGTCATCAATATAGTGAACAAAGTCATTGTCACTGTCAAGCACCACAGTGTCACTGTCACTGTCCAGCACCACAATTGGACATGAGGAATTGCTCCCCTGGCTCTGCTCCTCTTCATCCTCACTGTCCAATACTAGTATGTGTTCTGGCACATCATCATCATCATCGTCCGATAATACGATCAGTGGAGGAGGAGCGTAGAACACAAACTCCCTCCCTACTTCATTCCCTCTGGTTGATCACTCTCAGGGGTGATCTGTCTCTGAAGCCAGGAGACGATACATGAGTGTCTCTCAGACGATGGTGGGACACATAGGAAGAAGGATGACCTAAGAGAATAATGACATATTATCATATAGTCATCAGTGTTTCCCCTAGGTTTGCTGCCTTGGGAGGGTGGCATGGATCCTCCACCAAGTCATTGTCTTCCTCGTTCTCCTCCTCCTCCTCAAAGTCATCAATATAGTGAACAAAGTCATTGTCTTCCTCGTTCTCCTCCTCCTCCTCCTCCTCAAAGTCATCAATATAGTGAACAAAGTCATTGTCATTGCCAAACCCTGACGCGCCACCGTGGGGGCGGAGCTACTGCCCTGGGTCTGGCGGTTAAGGAAGGCCGTGACCTGTGACTGACTGCTGACGGTACCGTGGGGCCGTGTCTGAGCCGCGCGCGCTTGACCGGTCAGAGTCTGGGGGCGGGCCGGTCGGCTACGCCTCTCTTTCCTGATTGGCTTGTTGGTGCCCAGCCTGTCCAATAATCAAATCAAATCAAATCAAATTGTATTTGTATAGCGGAAGGCCCGTGGCATCTGCACTTGCGAGCACGTCCTGAACCGATTCTACTTCCTCTGGGTCAGGCTGTCGGGAAGGAAGAGAGAGAGAGAGAGAGAGAAAGGCTGAGGGGGTGTGTCCCAATTGTCTATTCTTCCCCCATCCCTCTCACCTCGCGTCCTTCTCAAAACACGTCAATGGGAGTCTCTGCAGGTGGGGCCTGTGTTCCGACTGCAGGTGACATGGGAGCCTGCCCAGGGGTCGGGTCTGGGGCCGGCTCCGGAGCTTGTTGCTGCGGCGGGGAGCCCCTGTCTTGTGTAGGTGTGTGTAGGGGTATCAGATGCTGTCGGTTGCGTCTCACCACCCCCTGGGGCAGGCCCACCAGGTAGGACCTCGGAGTAGAGTGGTTTCGGAGCACAGTTCCCGACGTCTTAGCATCCGTGACCCATACCTGCTCTCCCGAAGACAGGACACAGAGGGGTCTTGCACGGTGTCGCCGGTTGTAGTTTACCGCATCCGACCTCCCTTTCACCTCCTCTTTCTGCGCGAACGCGTCGCTGTCCGGCAGTGTAGGGACCAGTCGAGAGGGCAGCACTGGCACCGTGGTGCGCAGACGTCGGCCCATGAGGAGCTGGGCCGGGCTGTACCCACTCTGAAGGGGTGTGGCTCGGTAGGCGAGTAGAGCCAGGTAGGGGTCGCTCGCTTTTTTCAGGAGGTTTTTCATAGTCTGGACTGCCCTTTCTGCTTCACCATTACTCTGTGGAAACCTTGGGCTGCTGGTGATGTGTCTGAACCCGTACGCAGCAGCAAAGGAGGTGAAGGCTTGACCAGAAAACTGAGGCCCATTATCTGACATCAGGACCTCCGGGATGCCATGGCGGGCAAACATGGACTTCAGATGTACAATAATGTCAGTGGACCTGGTGTGAGACAATTGGGCAATCTCAACATACCTGGAGAAGTAATCGACGACGAGTAGGTATGTGTCTTTTCCCAGGACGAACAGGTCGGCCCCCAACTTCTGCCATGGTCTTTCAGGGCACTCTGACGGCATGAGAGGTTCTCTGGGATTCTGTCGCTCCTGAATGCATGCCCTGCAATTGAGCACCATTTCATTTACCTGTTGGCTGAGTCCAGGCCACCACACAGACTGGCGGGCACGCTCCTTGCACTTCACAACACCTTGGTGTCCTTCGTGTAGTCTGGCCAGCACGTCGTTCCTCATTACTGAAGGTATCACCAGTCGTGTGCCTTTCAGCAGTAGACCGTCTTCCACTGTGAGCGTAGCTTGCTCCCGCCAGTAGCTCTTCAGCACAGGTTCCTGGCTTGCGTGGTCAGGCCATCCCTCTGTGCACAGCATCATAACACGTGAGCAGACACTGTCAGCATTTAGCTCCTTCCTCAGGTTTTCCATATATGAGGCACCAACGGGTAGATTGTCCATTACACAGTCCACATATATATTGGTGCTCTCCATTAGCTCCTCTTCTGATGTAGACCTGGATCTTGTCACTGGGGAGCGCGACAGCGTGTCTGCTGTCCAGAGTGATTTTCCTGGCACGTGCACGATAGAATATGAGTAGCGCATCAACCGCATCCTGAAACGCTGGATTCTTGGCGGCAGAAGATCCAGGGCTTGGCCTCCCAGTAAGCTGAGAAGGGGTTTATGGTCGGTCTCCAGGCAGAAGTGTTTTCCTATGAGGAAATCCTGGAACCGTTCGCAGGCCCATGTGAGGCCCAGGGCCTCCTTCTCGATCTGTGCGTATCGTTGTTCTGTGGGAGTGAGGGACCGAGACGCGTAAGCCACAGGCTTCCATTCAACCCCCCACCTCTGGAGCAGAACACCTCCCAAGCCGAACGAGGATGCGTCGGCTGACACTTTGGTGTCTCTCTTTTGATCATAGACCGCCAGCACTGGAGGAGAGGACAGGGCTTCCTTCAGTGTTCTGAATGCTGTCACCTGGGCCACGTCCCAGGCCCAGCTGTTTCTTTTCGAGAGAAGGTCACGGAGCGGCTTGTCCTTTTCTGCTAACTGGGGAATGAATTTTCCCAGTTGATTGACCATTCCAAGAAAGCTTCGCAGCTCGCTGACGTTTGCGGGCTCCTTCATCTCCATGATGGCCTCCGTCTTCCTCGGATCTGGGCGGACCCCTGTAGCCGTGACGATCTGGCCCAGGAAGACCACCTCACTCTTTGAGAGTTCACATTTGTCCATATTCAGGGTGATGTGGGCCCTTTCCACCCTTTGCAGTACTGCGTGGAGTCGAGTATCGTGCTCTTCCTGATCCCGCCCCCACACCAGCAGGTCATCGATGTGGCATATCACACCTTCCAGCCCCTCGGTTACCTCCGCCATCATGCACTGAAAATGTTCAGGTGCTGAGGCAATTCCGAAAGGAAGGCGGTTGAAATGAAACCTTCCGAATGGGGTGATGAACGTAGTGTACTTGGCTGATTCTGCTGCAAGTGGAACCTGCCAAAACCCCATGTTTGCGTCCAGTTTACTGAAAACCTTTGCTCCGGCAAGCATCCCGAGGCTCTGCTCTATCGACGGCAGAATGTACTTCTCCCTGCATACAAACTCGTTCAAGCCGGTCAGATCCACACATAGACGCACTGATTTACCGTCCTTTTTGGGGACGACCACCATGGCGGCGCACCAGTCGGTTGGCTCTTCCACGCGGCTGATGACACCCAGGTTCTCCATGCGCTGGAGCTCATCTCTGACTTTCCCCATCATAGGCAGCGGAATCCTCCTGGGGGTTTTCAAGGAAAATGGCACAGCACCCGGTTTGAGTTTTATGGTGTATGCTTGTTGTACCTCACCCAGGCCACTGCACAGCTTGGGGTAGGTCGTCTTGAGGGTCTCCATGTCTATGCTGTTGACACGGAGGAGTAAGCCCAGGGCTACGATGGCTGGCCTCCCAAGCAAAGGCGTGCTCAGGTTATTCACCACATAGACCTTCTCCGTGGTCTGCTTGCCTCCTCTCCCCAGCTGCAGCTTGGTGAACCCTGCCACGTCCAGCGGCATTCGTCCTGGACCAAACAAAGGTTTCTCTGCTTTGTGGAGAATGGGTGGCTGTGTGTTAGAAAACATGTTAGCAAAAACAGCCTGTGACACAACAGTGACATCGGCTCCAGTATCGAGCTTGATGGTGACCTGTTTTCCCATCACTTCTATTTCTACAATCCATGGATCAGCCTCTGACGTCACAGAACCAAGGAACCAGCCCTCCACCTCTTCTTCAATACCATGCACAGCTTTACCTGCAAGGCACACACGCTTGTAGTGACCCATTTTTCCACAGGAGTGACACTTCACCTCGTTGGCAGGACACTCCAGCTTGGGGTGTGGCGCGCCACCACATTTGTAGCACTGGGAGCTGCTCTGGCTGGCTATACATGTTAGGTTTGGGCTTTTCCTTTGGCCTCCCTTTAAACACTCTGTCTACAGAGCTGACGTCCATCTGCACTGCACTACTGCTGCTGTCACTCCTCAGTGTGCTTTGCTGCTTTTTGATCTCCTCTGATTGTCTTGCCATGTTGATAGCTTTTTCTAAGTCCAAGTCTTTTTCCATTTGCATGCGTTCTGAGAGCCGCAAGTCTGCCAGCCCTACCACTAACCTATCCCTGATCAGTTCATCATGCAATTGTCCATAATTGCAGTGCTCTGCCAATGCATACAAGGCAGTGACAAATGCATCCACGGTCTCATTTGCTTCCTGTTTGCGCATGTTAAATCGCGCACGTTCGTACACAATGTTCTTTTTCACTACAAAGAAGGATTGAAAGCCATCCCTCACTTTACTGTACAGATGCAGGTCTCCCTCGCTGAGTTTCAAACCCCTCAAAACATCGTCGGCCTCATCTCCCATACAATAAATCAAAGTGTTCACCTGATTATCATCAGAGCTGGCGGCTAGATTGCTTGCCTGTCGGAACCTCTCAAATCTCCGTATCCACTTTGTCCACTCGAGCGGCTTAGAAAAATCAAAAGGCTCCGGCGGCTGAATGTTGAACGTCGCATTTGTAGTAGCCATTCTGCTAGCTTCCTCTTCCTCTTGCGGCACGTTGTCGTTAGCCAGCTGCTCGCCTTCTTGTCCGCTAGCCAGCTCGCCGTCACTGTTAGCCAGCTCGCCGTCACTGTTAGCCAGCTCGCCTTCAGCATGTAACGTGGAATCGCTCATACAGCCTGTCGATTAGGCACATCTCTGTACTGATTTAGTTCAACAGCACTTCTGACACCATGTCGTGTTTCGTAAGTAAACGCGTGAGACAACTGTTAACTATATACCACGTACTTTATTAACCATCCAGTTCCACCATTCATTCCACTCTGCCCGCTTTCCCACTGCGCATGCTCTCCCCTGTATCCCCAACTCATTCCCATTGGTCTACAGCAGGGGTCGGCAATTAGGTTTGGCCTCGGGCCAAATTTTTTTGGAGCCACTAGATGGCGGGCCCGAACTTTTTTTTTTTTTTTTTTTTTTTTTTTTCCTAACACCAGGGGAGCCACCCCTCCTAAATTTCGTTGTTGGGTACCTGTACTGTAGCAATGACAATAAAGACCATTCATTCATTCCATTAATTCATTCATAAGTAATTGATTGTTAAAAAATGTGACACATTCTAATGCTTTGACTTTTCTTTCGAAAAATGTACACATCGCTAGTCAACTAACACAGCTTGTTTTGTGAGCCTGCTAACAATGTAAAGTAGTGTTGTAGTTAACTAGGTAACAATGTAAAGTAGTGTTGTAGTTAACTAGGTAACAATGTAAAGTAGTGTTCTAGTTAACTAGGTAACAATGTAAAGTAGTGTTGTAGTTAACTAGGTAACAATGTAAAGTAGTGTTGTAGTTAACTAGGTAACAATGTAAAGTAGTGTTGTAGTTAACTAGGTAACAATGTAAAGTAGTGTTGTAGTTAACTAGGTAGCAGTCCAATCCATTACGTTGCAGTATTTTGGCTTGACTAGCAAGTTTGTGTTGTGATTCTCAACAACGTTGAAACGTAGTTTCACCCTTTTCCATAGTTTTGAATAATAAATGTGTGGACTGACGATGTAGCGCAGCCTAGCTTATTCTAATAATTATTTAACATACTTTCATTCTGAATGATTCCCCCCTCCTCCCAGACAAGGTCACATTATTATTGGATTGGTTGTTTGCCTGCCGGGTGAAGTTAGCTAAACATTTAACCTGCTAACTAGCAAGAGAAACATCATGTCACTCTCCAAAGGTGTAAAGAGGAAAGTTGACGGTGAAAACAGGGCATTTAAAGAGGAATGGACAGCGAACTATAATGTTCATCCTACCTGGTTTCATCAACGCAAAGCCGTTGTGAGACTCACATCTTCCGTGCTCACAATGTTCCCTTTCTTTACATGCGAGTCGTCCTTTTCCTCAATGAATGTGATAAAGACGCACGAGAGGAATCGATTGATGCAAAAAAAAACTTGAGAACTGCCTGCGGATTAAAGTGACGTCCATATAACCAGATATCAAGCAAATACTGACCGATGGGAGATGCCACTTTTCACATTAAGTGAGTACCAAGCCTGTCGTTATTGTATTTAATAACCTAATTGTATTTTGTATATTTTGAATGAATGGCTCATTGTAATTATTATCCCTAATAGCGTGTTTGCTCTGTCTTTTCAGGAGCATAGGCCTATGCACCACCACCCCTCGCATAAGCGGATTACTTTTCTTTCTTTTCTTTTTTTCACCGATTTTGTTGTCAATGTTTTTCAGAATATTAAACTGAATTTGCTTTGTTACTGTTCATATGTGTGTTGCAGTCACATATACGTAAACATTACGTTTGAATTATTTACTGAGCTGGTGTTATTTTTTTCAAACCACACACGGCTATTTCAGCACTACACGTTGTCCACCTACTTATGATTCACTATGAGGGGTTCAGCGTCAGTGCGCTTCGGTGCACCCCGCTGCCTGATTATCTGTCCCTGTGTCATTCACTCTCAACATGGATAAAAGTACAATAAGCATTATTCAGGTGGAGGTAGATTCTCTATTCGGACATTATAGGCGCTATATGTGGGACTGTCGGTCGGATATTGTAAAAAAAAAAAAAAAAAAAGTGGATTCTCCAAATATTCTGCTGGGCCAAATATTATTGGTGATGGGCCAGCAATGGCCCGCGGGCCGCCTATTGCCGACCCCTGGTCTACAGCATAAGCGTCACACCATATATTAACATAACACCACAGCTCCCTTGTCTGAAAAAGAACGGGGGAAAATATGCATAATGCTGTCAGGAGACCACGAGACCAGTGTGTGTGTGTGTGTGTGTGTGTGTGTGTGTGTGTGCATGGCTCTGTGTTGCTTGTGCAGTCATCCCTTACTCACCTGGATGTTCCTGGATGTGGATCGATCTGACACCTTCCAGACAGGAGAGGGTCTGAAACCCTGGCTAGCGTTGGAATCACTCCGGCCTGAAAACGTCACAACAAAGACTCTAGAATCAGACGAAATACTCTAGAATCAGACTAAACAAATACTCTAGAATCAGACTAAACAAAGACTCTAGAATCAGACTAAAGACTCTAGAATCAGACTAAAACACAACAAAGACTCTAGAATCTTAAACTTACATTCTAAAACTAATCAGATATGAGATAATTAGATGTTAGTCAGTCACTGTGAGAAAATAACAACATTGTACAACAGTGCATACCTTTTCACTCCAGGAACACGTTTTTTAGGTTAGTTTAGTTTAGTTTATTTAGACATGAAACGGTGCAAGGAGGGAACGATAAAAGAAACCACAAACAGAATCATATCCATGGGGCAAAATGGTGGGATAGCACAACATTTTTTACAAAAACTGAAAAAAGACACTTAAGAAAACATCAAGAAAAGAAAAACAGAAATAAGAGCAAAAATCATGGAAAGGAAAAAAGTTTCTATTTCTTTCCTGTGTAAATTGATAATAAAACAGGGCCCTAGGCCTAGCTTATAGTAAATATGCTATATAGAATAGTATACTATCCATTATGCTTCCTGTGATATCCAAGCCTGGTTCATTTACATCTCTGCTAATCAAACAGACTCACCAGGGGCTCTCCCTCTCATGTCTGTGACGGCGTGATCCAGCACATGCTTGGTCTTCCGGTAAAGTATGTCCCCCAGGCTTTCCGTAGGGGAGGAGGACAGCGAGGGGGCTCCTGATAGCCTGCAGAGCCCTCGCACTGCGAACACAGGAGGAGGATTAAACCATGACACAAACCAGGAGGTTCATATAGGACATCATATAGGACATCTCCATCTTGACGCATCGGCATTTATCACTGTACAAAAGGACAGGTAGCATGCAGACATGGTTAGAATATTGTATCATGAGCTATGATACTGTGTATAATAACTGTGTCACTGTTGATGAGACTGATTAAATGACACAAGCCAGGAGTCAGGAATCCATCTTTATAATCCCTGAGGTCATTATGTACGTTTTAAATACAGACCTTATAAAAGGCGATATCATCAATGTGATGCA
The DNA here is from genome assembly GCF_963989245.1 of Nansenia antarctica. NCBI lineage: Eukaryota > Metazoa > Chordata > Actinopteri > Argentiniformes > Microstomatidae > Nansenia > Nansenia antarctica. The sequence continues at coordinate 13,227,787 of NC_137687.1, read as the reverse complement.
TGATAGTGTATACCTCCATTTGTAATATTTTATAATATTTTATAATATTTTGTAATATTTATTACCCCCCAGCACTGCGTCTCCTGAGACACCTGCTTTTCCCCTATACTATGCCTCCTAAGACTTCTACTGCCCCCCTTGTACTGTCTCCCCAGTGTAAAAAAAAAAGAGAAAAAGACGACTGCCAATGGCCCCTGGCCTGAGCTGGATTACTCTTCCTGCTACGACTGGTGGATTGATGATTCACTTGCTTAGTCAAATGTAGCGATTGTAAGACGCTTTGGAATAAGGCGTCTGCTAAATGCCCAAAATGCAAATGTAATGTAAATGTAATAAAGGAGTAGACTAATTCCTGAATGATCTCACTTCTGTCCCTGTCCCTGAGGAAAGCTGCCTCGTATCCGTCTCTCAGTGGCATAGATGGAGGCTGGAGGCAGAGAGAGATAGAAGAACATCATTGCTCATTGTTACTGTATAACACACTCCAAAATGACTCAGTTACAAAAACAGTTAGCATAACCCTACCTTCACCAACAAGAAACAACATTGTTGTCATTGAAACAAACCACGAATGTTGTGGACATTGTGGAAGCTAACAGTTGATGCTTCGAGGCTTAGCTATACAATTCTCAAATTCCACAACGGGATGAGGGAATATTGTGTAAAGACCAAAAAAGTCTGTTGTATTTAGAGATACTGAATGTGTGTTTGGCCTTGATTCAGACTTGGAGCTTCGGTCGGTCGGTGACTCACCAGTCTCTGGGCCTTGTCCTTCCGTCTGTCAGCCGGCGTCTGTGGTACACTCATCCCTGATGAAAGACACACTCACGCTTTGACAAACGTCATGCAAACCATGCAGATGTTGTAAACGGACTGACTTATATTTACATTTACATTTTTTTCATTTAGCAGACGCCTTATTCCAAAGTGACTTACAATCGATACATTTGACTAAGCAAGTGAATCATCAATCCACCAGTCGTAGCAGGAAGAGCTAACCGACTGACTTATGCTATTAGCGCCTTATTCCAAAGCGCTTTACAACGATGGCAGCAAGCTACCATGCAAGGCGCCGGCCCGCTCATTGGGAGCAATTTGGGGTTCAGTGTCTTGCCCAAGGACACCTCGACTATGTGGCCAGCCGGGGTTCGAACCGCCGATCTGCCGACCTTGCGATCATTAGATCTCTACCTCCTGAGACACAGCCACCCCCTTGTTGTCAAAGTCACGAGACAGTCCTTTCTTCACACGTTGCTGTTTCATCAACAGAGGCCACTTCTGGACATGATCTCTATGTGGTACCTAATGATATCATGTTAACTCTAATGAAACATCATATTAATCACCGTCCTGTCAGGGTTTGTGGAGTGTGTCAAACCAGTTGTCATAAGCGTATGTTCTGTCCTGTAAGGTCTAGTATTTCCTGAAACAACTGTTCACCTTCTGTGTTTTCAGGCCTCCCCTCTCCATCCTCATCATCGTAATCTTCCTCATAGGTCACAGTACTGAAACAGTGAGCTTGGTTGGTTACAATGCTAACCATGCTAACGAACGTGATAACACACAAATCAATAGGAGGTCATGTCTGGAGAATTAACTCGGCTATTGCTGAAGGGCCAATATTCATTGCAATGGTCACAGCCACCTTGAATATACTCATAAGTGTATTTCTCTTGTATTTTGTGGCTTAAATATGACTGTATTAGTATTTTAGTTCAGGGAGAGGGGCGGTTAACCGGGAGTTTGTTTGTTTTGTATACTGAGAATATGTATTATTATTTGATTTAAATGTTTCTCTCTTTCTTTCTGTGTTACTGATATGATGTGGAAAATGTCTAATTCTTGTCTATGTTGAACCGTAATCAATACAATTTTGTTTAAAAATAAATAAATAAATAAAATAAATGAGGTGATGTCACTCACCTGCACCTGAGGTGGTGAGGAGAGCTCCTGTTGGGGATGAGAGTCACCCTGCCGTTCACTCTTTCATCATCGGGACAAAACACCTCCTCTACGACCCTCCTGACCTCCACGCTCCGCCTGCCCTATAGGTGCCGGACAGTGGCAAGGCAGGTTTATTTGTTTTGCACATTTCATACAACAGGGGCAATTCAAAGTGCTTTACATACATTATTTAAAAATACAGCAAGAGGAGAATAGTAAGAAAATAAAAAATTACAATGAATAAAAGCAAATATAAGAAGTAAATAGATAAAACGTGTAATAAGCCAATAGTTCATGGATAAAAGACATTGATAGAAGTGTTTCTGTTTAATCATAACTTCTGCAAAACATAAACGTTTTTAGCTTTAGATTTAAATATTTTAAGGGTTTGGGCCTGTTTAATTTCTTCAGGGAGTTTGTTCCAGGAGCATGCAGCACTGCAGCGTGACTGAAAGTGGCAGGTTATGTCTAGGGAGTTTGACCTGCTGACTTGACCAGGAAAAGCCTTTTTATACAGTCTGTCAGTGGGGCTTAACATGTTTCCCCAGCGGTCGGCACTACTACAATCCATCTGAGGTCAAGCGGCTGGGCAGAATGACTGGCTCCGATTGTTTCCTATCGACAAGCAAGTTTCTGAAACATAAACAGACTTAGGCCCTCCAGTAGGTTGAAGTTGAACACATCTCAGGTACACACCACTGCTGATCCAGACAGGCGCTGCATCTCTTGTGGATGGCTGAAAGATGACTGGGCACTGTCAGGACTTTCCTCAATTTCCCCTGGAAGAAGATGTCTGTGTTGTTTGACCATTTCCAGCCTAACCACAGTCGAGAAACCTCTAAATCCACCAAAAACAGCCCACCTGGCAACCTACTATGTCCTGAGTGAGGAATGATTCTGATTGTAGTTATTTTAAACTCAAGGTGGCTTAATCCTAAAGACACATTTCTAAATTCCCTCTAATGGTTTTGCTTGAACAGGAATAGAGCAGTCTGTGTACACTATTTGGGTGATGGATGGATGGATGGATGGACAAATTAATTGTCCAATGTGGGCGTGGCTAACTGCATAGATAAAGCGGTGTGTTGGTCATCAACAGGGTAGTAGAGGATAGTTTGGTTTGATCTAATCCGGCGTTCAGGCTTCCTTCCTACAATGATTATAATAATCGATACAATTTGTATGAATTCTTTGTAATGAAGATCGGATTGTTGACATTGATTTCTGCGTCTCATTCCACTTACCTACGCAGAATATAATGACAAACCAACCAGGAGAACAGACCAGAGAGGGAGGCGAGCAGAGACGGACGCTGTCACGACTTCGGCGGCGCGATTAAATTAATCAACGGCATCAATATGTGCGTCATAAACGACGGATGTCATAAACGACGGATGTCATGGCAACGAACGAACAGCGCGCGTCCGGTGCTTTTCATTCATGCTTCCGCCGCTACAGTTCGTGACGTTAGAATTATAAGGTTCTATCTCCATTTTTATCAAAATTGAGTTTTTTACATAATCTGATCCATTAGGTGTTTATTAATGCCTGTGTGGTGTTATTTTTAAAATGTTGACATTTTTGAGTTAGTAATTAAAAAATTACAAAGGTTCCATCTCACAGAACATAATCATGGAATGTAAAAACTTTGACGCTCAATATCTCTGAACGACCCTAAACGGAGATAGAACCTTATCATTCTAAACGGAGATAGAACCTTATCATTCTAAACTCACGAGTTGCCAGGTCTGTCCACGAGGAGGCAGTGCGCCACCACACCGGGTTCTTCTGCAGGGTTGCCAGATGGGCTGGTTTTTGGTGGATTTAACGGTTTTTAGACTGTGGTTAGGCTGGAAATGGTCAATCCCATCTGGCAACCCTGTTCAAGCAAACCCGTTAAACGGAATTAGGGGGTGAAAGTAACGATAACAACAACAACATCTTTTGCCACGAGTTTATGCGAGTTTGAGCTCTGTGGAAAAACAAAGAGAAATGTTACAATAGCCGTTTATTAATATCGGATGGAAATAGAGCCAGAAGACAAGACATTAATTCGTTTAATCACCGGGAACAATTAAGAGCAACACATCTGATTGTGAATTTAATGTGTTGATATAGAGTGGTAGAGAGGGCAACAGTCATCTCTCTCGCACGCACGCACACACACACACTCGCACACACACACACACTCGCACACACACACACACACACACACACACACACACACACACACACACACACACACACACACACACACACACACACTTTATGACACCATGAGTATTTTCTGACAGGCGCACGCAGAGGAATGTCTCCTAACGGTCTCCTCTCCGCGGGGCAGGAGGGCTGTTTTAATTGGGGGGAAAGTGTCACCGGGGCCAGCAGCTATTCATAGAGAGGGAAGCTCATCTGGGAAATAGAACCATTCAATGTGAAGGAAGGCCTTTCAGGTCCGCCTGAGGAAATTCATGACCCGACACTATTCACAATCTAATTGGAGAAAGCATGTTGAGCTAATTGGCTCATATGCTGTACTGCTATATAATAGTTTTTATTTTATTGTATAGTTCTCATACTACTCGGGAACAAATACTATCTTGGTGCTATACTGTATGATTATTTGGCTTGCCTGAGCATTACATTTACATTACATTTACATTTTTTGGCATTTAGCAGCCTTATTCCAATCGATACATTTCACTAAACAAGTGAATCATCAATCCAGCAGTCTAGCAGGAAGAGTAATCTAGCTCAGGCCCGGGGCCATTGGCAGTCGTTGTGATAATAGAAGAAAGAAAGGGCAAATTGAGGGCTATTAGGCTTCAAACACAAGTGGTTTCAGTTGAAACTGGTTTGCATGTCATATGTCATATCATATCGTATGATTTTGTATTGTATGACATATCATACAACATACATCATACTGCATAACACACATTCATATGAGTTCACACTCAGTGAGTTCAACGAGTTCATTTGAGGAACTTCAGTGCCAACATGCAGACAGATGACACATGCAGCAGACAGATGACACATGCAGCGTTACCTTGACAGAGGCGCTGCGCGGTGCGTCTCCAACCGTGCAGCTGAGGAGGAGGCGGTATAGCGGAGGTAGAGGAGGTAGCGGGGGTGCTCAACGAGGCCACATGGTGAGTCATGTACCCCCCCCCCCCCCTCCTTTCAACACAGGCTCCTCTCTAACAACAATGCCAATGGGGCCAGGGAAGCTGTACTATAGTTGTCCAGACCAGAGTGTGGGGGATTGGTGGAGAATACACACTGAAGAGGGAGAGAGTCCACCGTGGGTGGTTGTCTAACCACTGACTGTGCCGGGTAGAGGGAATACTCTGGATTCTCTGACTTGTCGGCCTGAGATTATTGTTGTAACATGATTGTTGAGATGTTAAAATCCTACAGGGCTACTACTATACGTTAGATTGAGGCGTTCCAATAAACGGTTTAGAGTTTTTCCTCATAGGATTCCCTCAGTGTGAAGTAGAATCCTTGAGGATGAAGTTAAAACACACACAATGTAATGTTTTTGCCATGGGGCAATGTAAAGTTGGCCTCTCTAAAGTGTGTGTGTGTGTGTGTGTTGTCTGTGCGTGTGTGTGTGTGTGTCGTGTGTGTGTGTGTGCGCACAAGTGTCTGCATCCACGTGTTTGTGCAGCCACACAGGTGTACCCCCCCACGCACTGAGCTCTCATGAGTGACTGTGACTCATAAGACAGCCGCAAGACCTGTTACAACCTCATTGACCCCCCCCGCAGCCCTGCCTCCTCCTCCTTTTCCCCAACACCCCCTACCATCCATCCATCCATCCCTCTCTCCGATAGACAGATGAGTCAGGGACAGAGCACGCTGGCCTGTGCCTAGCTATCAGCTTTCTCCCATCTCCTGTCCCTCCCTCCCTCCGCCCTTTCCTCTCTTCCCCCCCACCCCCACCCACACTCTCCCCCACAAAAGGGGGATGATTCATCCGGACACACCAATCATCTTCTGAGGTTTTAAAAAGAAGTCCTGCCATTCAGGAAGCTGTGGCCCCACAAAGAGAACAATCATCAGGCAGAGATGTAGAACTGCCCAGCTGTGATGTGTGAATATGGAACATCACAATGGAGGATCCCCGTGATTGGTTGTTTATCGCAGGCGGCCTGTAGTCAAATAGCTCGCAGTTGTCTTTGAGGATCATTGTACCGGTCCATTTTATTCTAGAAACATCTTCATAACACTGCATGGCCGACGTGAAACCACGCCAACGACACGCTGGTCGAGTTGCCTGTCTCATGAAGCGTTAAACTCTCATAATGTATATATCTGTGTATATCAAGGGGTGGCTGTGTCTCAGGAGGTAGAGCCGGCGTCTAATGATCGCAAGGTTGGCAGATCGGCGGTTCGAGCCCCGGCTGGCCACATGTCAAAGTGTCCTTGGGCAAGACACTGAACCCCAAATTGCTCCCAGTGAGCGGGCCGGCGCCTTGCATGGTAGCTTGCCGCCATTGGTGTGTGAATGGGTGTGTGAATGAGGGGCCGTTGTAAAGCGCTTTGGAATAAGGAGCTATATAAGTGCAGTCCATATACCATTTAGAAAACTCTTCATAACACTGCATGGCCCTACGTGAAACCATGCCAATGACACGCAGATTGAGGTGCCTGTCTCATGAAGCGTTAAACTCTCATACTCTATATATCCTTACAAGGATTCCTAGACCTTAGAGAGGCGGTCAGAAGGCTTTATGAAACATTGATGAAGCAATAAGACACTGTAAGGAACAGGCCTGTGAGAACAGGCTGACTATTATCGATTCCCAGACTTCAGTAAAGATAACGGGTTTACAGTTATTACGAGTATCAGTTTACAATCAATATGTCAATATTGATAGTCCATGCTGTGCAAAACTATTCTTTCTGTGCACCGGCTTCCAGTTTTTTCTTTTCATTTTTGGCATTTAGCAGACGCCTTATTCCAAAGCGACTTACAATCGATACATTTGACTAAGCAAGTGAATCATCAGTTCACCAATCGTAGCAGGAAGAGTAATCTAGCTCTGGCCAGGGGCCATTGGCAGTCGTCATGATATAAGAAAAAAAATAAGTATTCTTTTGTTTTTTTTAAGACTTTGGAGAAACAGTACAAGGGGGGGCAGTAGAAGTCTTAGGAGACACAGTATAGGGGGAAGCAGGTGTCTCAGGAGACGCAGTGCTGGGGGATAGTACATGTCTCAGGAGGAGCAGTTAAGGTGTAACCTGCTTGATCCAGGCTAACTGGACTATTGTAGAGCTCGTTATGCAAGTATACTGTCCGTCGGCTGAAAGACACAAACAAGACGTCCATGCATCACACGCACATCTGTTGTCTATTGTTGTTGTTTTTTATTGTACTTCCTTGTTTTTGTCATTTTTGTGCTGCAGAGATTAATATGCTGTACCGAGACTATCTATCTATCTATCCATCTATTTTATCAGCAAAGATGAGTTAATCTGATTGAATCGATATCCAATCCTTGTGTCTTATTAATGCCATTGTGAATTGTATTAAAGGAAGTGTATGTCTGAGGACATGTTGATCATTCTGTTCAATTTACTTTGCATTAATACTGTCCCATTCCATTACCTCCTGGAGTATTATGTTCGAGGGAATACTGGAATAGCCTCCCTCTCCACGTCAGATCTGCCCAGAGCGTCAAGGCTTTTGAAACCGTAAAAAGCTAAAACGCACCTCTTCTCCCTGGCCTTTGACCTGAGTTGAGCCTGCCTCCCGACAACTGCATTTTTCTGCACTTTTCTTTCTGCACCTGTTCTGTGTTGCACCTTATTTTTGTTTTTAGTGTATTTAAAAAAAAAAATACTAGTGTTTTATCTGTTAAGCACTTTGGTCGGCTGTTTGTCGTTGTAAATGTGCTATGTAAATAAACTTCATAGACTTGACTTGACTACTGCAGATTCTACACACAAGAAGATGACCTTTAAGACGACCGACTGTATCAGATATGGAAAAAACCCAATATCATCTACCCGCCACAGGTCATTCCTCATAGTTTACTATTTCTCCCTCCAATATTTCTCCATCTGAGCCCCCCGTAGCGGAGCAGTCATCTCATATTGATCCGGTGTTCATTAGGAAAGCTCACAGAGTGCTCCTGAAAACAGAAATCGATGCTAAAACGGTTTGTTTATGCTCTTCCACTGTGCTTTTAGGTTACATTATGGCTCATCATATTTTCAGATAGACAGAGGATTAAAGCGCTAATAGATCCTGTAATGGTTTTGATGCTAAGATGCCAGCACACTGACTGATGATGTTAACCTACAGTATGTACAGTTGAAGTCAGAAGTTTACATACACTTAGGTTCAAAGTCATTAAAACTCGGGGCGCTTAGGTGGCGTAGCGGGTTAAGCGTCGACCATGTAACCGCAGGGTCCCCGGTTCGATTCCGGCCGGGACATATCCTGCATGTCATCCCTCCTCTCTCTCTCACCCATCCTTCCTGTCATAATCTCTACTGTACTGTAAAAAAAAAATGAAAAATATGAGTGGGACTGCCCCACTCAAAAAACAAACAAAAAAACCTAATTTTTTAACCACTCCACAGATTTCATGTAAACAAACTATAGTTTTGGCAAGTCGGTTAGTCTACTTTCCAACAATTACAGACAGATTATTTCACTTATAATTCAATGTATCACAATTCCAGTGGGTCAGACGTTTACAAGTTGACTGCCTTTAAACAGCTTGGAAAATTCCAGAAAATGATGTCATGGCTTTAGAAGCTTCTGATAGGCTAATTGACATCATTTGAGAGGTGTACCTGTGGATGTATTTTAAGGCCTACCTTCAAACTCAGTGCCTCTGTGCTTGACATCATGGGAAAATCAAAGGAAATCAGCCAAGACTTTGTGTACCTCCACAAGTCTGGTTCATCCTTGGGAGCAATTTCCAAACACCTGAAGGTATCACAACACCTTCAGTCCCAGCTGTTTCAGCTCAGACTGGTGTTGAATACAGGGAAGACCAAAGTCATGCATTTTTCCAATAACAAGCGGGTGCCAAGTGCTCTTCCTGACATTGTATCATGTCAGGGTTCACCTATTGAGCTTGTGCCAAACTACAAATACCTTGGCATTCAACTGGACGACAGCCTCTCTTTTCAACTGCACATAGACAACCTTCTAAAGAAACTGAAATTGAAGCTACGTTTTTTCTTTAGAAACAAGTATTGTTTCTCAGCTGCTGCAAGAAAACGTCTGGTTGCTGCCACCTTTCTGCCTCTCTTGGACTACGGTGATGTCTTGTACATGAATGCCTCTGCTACCTCTCTTCAACATCTGGATGCAGCTTACCATGGCACGTTAAGGTTTATAACAGGCTGTAGTGTAAACCCCTTATGCATCACTGTGTGCTATACTCTCTGGTCATCTCTCTCTATCCGCCGAACCCTTCACTGGTATATTTTCATTTACAAATCCATCCTTGGTCTGCTCCCCTCCTACCTTTCTAACCACCTGTCACGCAAGCAATCCGTCTACGGCCTTCGCACACAGGACATCATCACATACTCCATCCCCTTGGTCCGGACCATGAAATGCAAAAGGGCGTTCTCATTTGCAGCCCCTTCCTCTTGGAATTCTTTACAGCAGAGTCTGAAACTGTCTCATCTGATACCTCTTTCCAGTTTCAAGCTCTTGCTGAGAGACATACAGTGCGAGTCCATGATTTGTTCTTGCAATTGAGTTGACCCTCCCTTTTGCCCATTGCTGACCCCTCCCTGTCCCTAGATCTTTAGCTGTCTAGTTCTAGGTTTTGTAGTTTTAGTTTAGTTTTAGATTATCTTAGACTGTTTTAGACTAGTTTTAGTTTTAGACTATGTAGTTTTAGTGTAGTTTTAGACTATGTAGGCCAGGTTTTGTATTGTATTTGTTTCTGGTGGATGTTAATAATTATAATAAATAATTTTGCCATTTAGCAGACGCTTTTATCCAAAGCGACTTACAATTACGAATTACAGGGACATTCCCCCTGGAGTAACTGAGGGCTAAGTGCCTTACCCAAGGGCACACTAGTAGTGGTGTGGCTTCAGGCGGGATTTGAATTCACAACCTTCCGATCCCAAGTCCAACTCACTATCCACTAGACCACCACCATGTTGTATGCCTGTGAACAGGTCACACTTGAAAACGAGCCCTTGGGGCTCAATGTGTTTTTTACCTGCATAAATAAAGGTTAAATAATAAATAAATAAAAATCATCTTTACAAACACTAGTACTCTAGTATAAACACCATGGGACCACACAGCCGTCATACCACTCAGGAAGGAGACATGTTCTGTCTCCTAGAGATGAATGTACTTTGTTGTGAAAAGTGCAAATCAACCCCAGAACAACAGCAAAGAACCCTGTGAAGATGCTGGAGGAAACAGGTACAGAAGTGTCTACATCCACAGTAAAACGAGTCCTATATCGACATAACCTGAAAGGCCGCTAATTAGGGAAGAAGCCACTGCTCCAAAACCGCCATAAAAAAGACAGACTATGGTTTGCAACAAAGACAAAGATATCACTTTTGGGAGAAATGTCCTCTGGTTTGATGAAATATAAATTGAACTGTTTGGCCACAATGACCATCGTTATGTTTGGAGGGAAAAGGGGGAGGCTTGGAAGGCAAAGATCCCAACTGTGAAGCACAGGGGTGGCAGCATCATGTTGTGTGTGTGTGTGTGTGTGTGTGTGTGTGTGGGGGGGGGGGGGGGGGGGGGGGGCAGCATCATGTTGTTGGGGGTGGGGGGGGGCAGCACCATGTTGTGGGGGTGTTTTGCTGCAGGAGGGACTGGTGACTTCACAATATAGATGGCATCATGAGGAAGGAAAATCATGTGGATATATTCAAGCAACATCTCAAGACATCAGCCAAATGGACAATGACTGTATACTTCCAAAGATGTGGCAAAATGGCTTGAGGACAACAAAGTCAAGGTATTGGAGTGGCCATCACAAACCCTGACCACAATCCTATAGAAAATGTATGGACAGAACTGAAAAAGTGTGTATGAGCAGAGAGGCCTACGAACCTGACTCAGTTACACCAGTTCTGTCAGGGAGAATGGGCCATAATTACACCAACTTATTGTGAGAAGCTTGTGGAAGACTACCTGAAACTTATTTCAAATTCTGACCCACTTGGAATGCGATGAACTAAATAAAATCTGAAATGAATCATTCTCTCTCTCTCTCTCTCTCTCTCTGACATTTCACATTCTTAAAAGTAAGTACTGATCCTGTCCTAATACAGAGAATGTTTACTAGGATTACATTTAAATATATTTGGCTAAGGTGTACGTATGTAAACTTTAGACTTCAACTGTAACTATTTGGTTGGAAGATGGAAGTTCATGACATTTGACATTTGACATAGCAAGGCAGGGCATTTCATTCAAGTCTGGACAAACTTTATATGAAAGGGGTACACATAAACTCCTCTCATCCAAAATAAACACTTTTAGTATGTAGTACATACTTCTGGCCAGAGGAAGAACGTTGTACCGGATGCTGGTAGGAGACAGACACAGACCAGATCTGGAAGAGGACAGACACGGACCAGATCTGGTGGAAGACAGACATGGACCAGATCTGATAGAGGACAGACACAGACCAGATCTGGTAGAGGACAGACACAGACCAGATCTGGTAGGAGACAGACACAGACCAGATCTGGTAGAAGACAGACACAGACCAGATCTGGTAGAGGACAGACACGGACCAGATCTGGTAGAGGACAGACACGGACCAGATCTGGTAGAGGACAGACACGGACCAGATCTGGTAGAAGACAGACACAGACCAGATCTGGTAGGAGACAGACACGGACCAGATCTGGTAGAAGACAGACACGGGCCAGATCTGGTAGGAGACAGACACGGACCAGATCTGGTAGAAGACAGACACAGACCAGATCTGGTAGAAGACAGACACAGACCAGATCTGATAGGAGACAGACACGGACCAGATCTGGTAGAAGACAGACATGGACCATATCTGGTAGAGGACAGACACGGACCAGATCTGGTAGAAGACATACATGGTCCAGATCTGGTAGAAGACAGACATGGACCAGATCTGGTAGGAGACAGACACGGACCAGATCTGGGCCGTCATTCCTCTGCTGAAAGGAGAAATGTATAGTTAGGGGGGCTTTTATTTTGACATCCATTCCCGGATTTAATTTGATATACTAGTTAGATTAGATTCAACTTTATTGCCATCGCAGAGTACAAGTGCCTGACAACAAAATGCAGTTTAGCATCTAACCAGAAGTGCAAATAGTGATATAAGGGCATGATAGATGTTCCACATCTGTGTCACTGGACATAGATGTTAAATAAACACTTTATAAATGGCTGACACAACATTAACATTCATGACAGGGTTCTGAAGTGTTTAAATGCCAGATGTTTACAGTATGTACCTGATATTACCCCTGTCATAGAAAGAGTTACCAAGAACTGCTCTGTCTGTTGTGTTTCCTCTGCCTGCTACACTCTGTTTCTGCAGGAGGCAGGAGCCATAATCTGATCTGCTCCTGTCCTTTCTACAACGCTCCCATTGATCTCTGTCCAAAAGACCACAGCCTCCCATAAAAGCATTTCAGGACAGGAGCCAAGACATGCGTATGAATATCCTAAAGTGGTTACTGTCCAGAGTGCTTTTAAAGGCTTGCATTTCTTCAGCTACAGGTCCAGAGGCAGTACAGTACAAGTAAACAAACCTGGGGGAGGAAAATGACTGCCCAGGCACAGATGCATCATGGGAGTGCCCCATGTATACTTGGGCTGAACTATGCTGACACTGGTAATAAGACGCGCCATGCTGATACTTATAGGTATCAATTCCAAGGATGGCCCTATCATCATACTGTGGGGGAATATAATGCATTATAAATAGGTTTTTGTATTTGTATTGTGTTATACATTGGATACTTTGAGTACAGTACAGTAGGTATGGCAACAGAGACAGTGTGTAACATATATCTATAAAGAAATGCCAACCGTTAACTAACTGAGCACACCCGTTGAGTTTCATATAAATATTTATTGCAGAGGAGGTATCTTTTATGTACATGCTATCACAATATAACACAATATAAATCTACCAAATATTCCCATATATACGGATGCTATAAGCTTGTCATAGAGACATATTTATAACAAGCACATAATAATACAGTGGGTTAGGTACAGCATCACTCACTATACAACTTGTAACAGTCCATACAAGATCAAGGGTTCATTTTTTTTTTTGTTCTATCAAGGGCAGTGAAACGATCGGTCCTACTAATGTCTTGATATCATGCAGAAGCCACGAGAGCGATAGTTAACGACGTCACAGCGTTGAGTAGTATTAGTTAGTATCCCGTCAGGTGACTTGGTTTTGGTCACAAGAGAACTCAGGTTAAATCAAACAAGCTAACGAACGGAAATCACCATGGTAAAAATCCAAAACAATTAGTAACACAGGACACGTTATTATTTCAGTCAGAATGGTTACTGTTAAGAACAGGTCTTGATTCGCATGTCCAGGTATATGTAGGTTTACCCATGGTAAGGTGGCTGGAACGTGTAACGTTGATATAGGATGACCGTTTCCAGAGATACTGACAGAAAGACACAGTTGGATGTATTACACAACTTGTTACAAAACCATGAGCTGATTGAACTGGCACGGAGGATCTTTACACACATTTTTGAAATGAATCAAACTATATTACGTAGGTCAGGCGTTATAATATATAGACCTATGTGATGTTAGTTTTTGTTTTTAACATCAAGTCTTTACTATGAACATTGCCTTAATTCAGGGCTTTTCATAATGTTTTCAGTGTTGATCATGACAGAAAGTGATGTACTTCTGAACTCTACACTACAGTATGTCATTGATAACTAGGCAAACTAAATATCCATTCGTTGGACATTTCAATCTAACCGAATGTAATTCTCATTGTTTCAATTCTATTAGTTCATTTCCAGCCTAATGAGATATGGCCGAACACATATCTGCCACCCCGCCCAGCAGCAGAACCAGTGTGATGGGCAGAAGTGCTGAAAACAACTGTTGGGGTCTGAAAAAACAACACATCATAATCCAGTGTTTACCCACCCACTAACTTAAAGTGTACGTTTGAGTGATTTCATTTTGATTGAATGATTTTAACGTTATTGGTTCACTTCACAATGGATTTGCCCATTTATTATGTGATCATAACCCATTTTTTGGCAAGGATTCCAAAGAGGTGATTTCAAAATTCAAACACGAACCTCGTATGATCCAATGAGATCATGTGTGTGAAACTGGCTCAGTAATGCTAATGAGTGTATGAAGGTGGTGATGTTCTCAGCTCAGGCAGGATATAGAAGGGCCCTAGAATCCTCTAAAGAGGTATTTAGAACCAGACATCATCATGTACATGGATGGATGATATTCTTGGTTCATAAATAGGATATAGGTCTGTCAGATCATTACAGTCGATCGAGGCTGGGTGACGCATGAAGCAGAACCGTGACCCAACCCCATCCTAGGTTGGTACTCTGTGTGACACCTCTGTGTAGACCCCAGTCCAGCAGCACATACAGCAGAACCGTGACCAACCCCATCCTAGGTTGGTACTCTGTGTGACATATTTCAAACGAGCACCAGAGGTCAGCGGTATGAATAATTCTCTGTTGAGGGAGACAGAAATAAGACAACAACTAAATAATTTGTACACACTCTGGCTAAAGAGTCTGTGTTATCTACCTGTGTTATCTACCTCTTTGATACTTTGAACACAATCTGATATCATGAAATATCAGTAAATGATATGAAAAACAGAAAGTAGTGATTTGTTTTATGCCCCCCCCAAAAAAAAAAGTTATTCATGAATTTGAGACTTTTCTTGTATATAAGAGAACGATTTAAGATGGAGACCTGGTACAGGAGGGTTAATACTACCTGAGAGCATTCATGACCATTATGAACATCACACAGTAACCTTTGTTTTATAGGTTTTACAGGGAGTGCCATGCCTCACAGCCAGTGTATAACACCCTATAAAAACCCTTGCCAACTGTAATCAACAACCACGGACGCACATGAATCATTACCGACGTCAACCTTCGATGCAGTCAAAGATAATCTAATTATTAAGAGTACACTGTTACATTTAAGGATGTTATGTTGATGTATTATTCATTTATGCGTTTGTTTAGTTGGTCAAAGTAAAAATGTAAACCTTTTGGAACCTGCTTTGTTCTAGTTGTTTTTATGAATAATAATAATAATAATACTCATAATAATAATAGTATGAAAACCCCCCAAAACCCCCAAATTCTTAGCAAAGGTTATGTAAAGAAAGTAAAAAAATAAAAATGCCTTGAGACAACAGATCTAGCATTAAATCTAAAACAACAAATACATTCCTTACAGGAAGAGGAACATGTTGACATGCATGTAAGTTCATGTCACCCTGCCTCTCTCTCTCCATATCATCCTTTCCGCGCTGAGTGCCGTTTAGAAAAAACAAAAACAAAAACATGCCAGAGCGTTATGAACACATGAATTATTTGCTTCAGTTGACAAACCAATCACATCCAACTATTTGTGTCACCTGGCTGTGCATGCTGTTTATATAATTCACCTTCACAGATTGATGAGGGACAAACCCCTGCTTCCCTCATGACTATATACGACTGATACAAGACAGTTCTAGTTTAGTTAGGCACATACAGTAGTAATACATTTCTGCAGACTTGGAAGCATTGGACATTGCTGAGGACTAAATGAAACTGAAATTACATGATATCATATACCTGATAAAAACTATGAGAGGATATGATGCAAATCATAGCAAGAGGAAGTACTGCCTCCATACAGCATGTTTTTACATGTTGTTGAGTTTTGGCTAAAGTGCTATAGGCCGATTCCCTCAGTCGCAGTGCCTTGGCTTGGGCACACCAACAATTAACGGAGTGAAGTTCGCCATTCTGATTGATCTGAGCTCTGACGGGTAATCCCATTTTGTTAATTTGTTATCGTATTCTTTGGCATTCGTTTTATGTTGGCTCCAAGCTGCTCTCACCTTAAACACAGACAAAGATAGTTTATGCTAAACCATTTCTTACACTTCAATTTCTGAAACCCGCAATAGCACATCAACTTGGGTTTCCATGACATCCACTTCCTGTTTGTTCTAATAGTATGAAATGTTAACATGCCATCTAATGTGACCTATTTAAAGTTGAGATGATATTTATGTAATTGCCCAAAAAAACTCTCATCGACTGAATACAGAATATGATAAATGCATCATTTCAACATTGCACATATAGTGAATTAAAAGTTGCATAATTGTAAGACTAATATTTATCATTAAGAATACTCTGGAATGCTTATTATGATTTTGTTGCTTAGTTTTTTGCTTAGTTTTTTCTTGTTTTTCTTCTAAAATAGACAAAAGAGGGAAAAAATATTGGAAAGGAAGGCAACTTGTGCAACTTGATCTTCTTTTCATCCAAGTCACCATTATTCATAGTAAAAGTTCATATTTGAGGACTTTAAGGTGGAAAAAATGTATACAACGAGAACTATATCTTAGAAGTCCATTTAGGTCGAGTGTCATGCGTTGTTCCCTGACGTACTGTCATCACAGTCCCAGGGACAAACTTCCGCCTTTTTCGCACCACTTAAAACCCCACCTTTCGGAGTTAGACTGCTCTGTTTCGCTGAAGGAGAACTCTTGTCGCTTCCTTTTTTATCTGACACATCCTCAGCGTCCCAGGGACAGACGTCGGCCTGCTTCACTTTGGCTGCCCCAACGTTGCCACTTTTTCGCTTTTCTACCAATGGCACTTCCTGACTACTCTCTGCATCCCACGGGCACACCTCCGCCATCTTGGATTGGCTCATATGTTTCTCTGTGGATTTACTCTTGTCCTTGGCTTTCGCTCTGCCTTTCTCGTCACCACCACCAGTGTCTTTCGTCTTCTCTTTCTCCCTGTCTACTGTTCTCGTGGTGGACGGCGTACGGTCCTTCTTTTTCGAGGTGGATGATTCCCTCGTTTTTGAAACCTGAGTAGGACTAGGGCTTTTCACAGAACTTTGAGAGACGACGGGAGTGTCGTAATCCCAGGGACAGACGTCGACCTTTGTGACTGATTGGAATGAGCTACCTGTTGGTTTGGACGGCTCTAATAGAACAGCCTTTCCTACGGCCTTGTTGGGTGAAAGAGTCACCTCCGTCGTCTTGGATGACGCCTCTTCGAAGTCCCATGGGCAAACGTCGGCCGTCAGGGTTTTGGAGCTCTCTGCTGAAGGGTAAGGCTGGGTAGGCTGGGCAGTCTGAGCGGGTTGAGTAGCCTGACTGGAGGATTGATTCTGCTTTGACCCTTCCACCCAGGTCGGGCTCTCACCTCCATCCTCCCAAGGGCATATGTCCGCTCGCTCCACTATCCTCTGGGCGTCTTTAGAATGACGAATGCTTGACGGGGACGACTGCTGATCTGTGCCTTTCTGCTTTTGCTGCTGCAGGGGTTTGACCGCCTTGGTGCCATTTCCGTGGACCGTGGTGGTTTCCTCCGGCGCTATGGACACGTGTTTCTGGACCTTGTTCTCTGAAGGTGTCTGGAGGTCCTCCGTTTCCCAGGGGCACACCTCAGAGAGGTCGTAGAGCTCCTTGTTCTTGGCGGGGTCGGAGCAGATAGACGGCTGGCTGCCGCTCACCTGCTGCTTCATGATGCCGACTTTGGCCGCGGTCTGTCTGTACTCCGCCGACTGGCTGACGATCATCTTGGGATAGCATTCGTCCTCGGACTCAGGACTGGTCTTGATCTCGGGACTGGTCTTGGTTTCTTTGCTCTTCTGTTGGCCCTTCTTGTTGCCGTCCTCCACATTCTGCGTCTTCCCAGACCCGAGTCCCATGGTCTTCTCTTTGGCATTGGCGATGACGCTGAGGGACTTCTGCAACATGGACGTCCTCGGGTGGATGGGTTTCTTGTCGGCAGTCAGGTTATGAGCGCTGGCCGACTTGCAGACCAGAGGGACTGACTCTGTCGATTCACTTGCGGCGTCTAGCTTCTCGTTGGACCTCTTCTTGACCAGCTTCTTGCCCATCAGGGAGTCCAGAAGGGACCCCTCCGCAGTGGCGGTGACTTCCATTTTGTCTACGCTGTTTGAGTCCTCGCTCGGGTCACGGACATGGTCGTAGCTGCTGTGCGACTTCTTCAGAGAGAAGACCTTCTTACTCTTCAGGGACTCCTCTTTGGGAGGCTTCCCGAGGTGAGAGGGGTCGAAGGGGTTCTTCCTCAAGATGCAGATGCTGTTCCGGTTGCTTCCGTGATCTCCGGCGTCTTTGTCTTCGCGGCTGCACTGCCGGTGCATCGTCTCTGGGATCTCGGTGATGCGTCTCATGAGCGAGCGGCCGAGGCCCTTCTTTGAGCTGCGCTTCTTCTGCAGGTGAGGGTTGTTGGCCAACATCTTCTTTCTCTTGTAGATCTCCAACTGAGAGTAGAGTTTCTTCAGCTCCTCCTGTATATTTCATTAAATGAACGACAAGGAAAAGAAAGAGACAAAGAGATAGAGCCGTTTAATTATCTAAAAAACTAAACACGAAATATAGATAAACATGATTATATTTGAACTGAAACACAATGTGTTACGAAAAAGCAGACGTTGTTTTGCACAGAGAACATGCATACACACGAGATTAGAACACGCAATTACGGACAGTGCCTCAACGACGGACTACGGTATAGAACATGCTGTTTGACATAACAGAAAGACAAAGACGGCCTTGGGCGGCATTAATAAGCAAACTAAGTGAGTTTTATTGTTAGGTCTGAAACAGCCTCTGAGCATCGGTCCTGAATGTAATGTATTTTTCTGTTTGTGTGCTCATCCGATACGATGACTGCTCTCGAGCAGGATATCAGGAGATCATAATCTTTTGGGTCTGATAAATAGGCCTGGGACAATGTGCTCAAGTCTTTTGGTGAGAGACCTCTTCAGCTCTAACAAACAAAACAGAAACTTCTGCTCACGTTGGTACGTTTTTCCCAAAGACTGTCGCAAGACCTTACGCCACAGCCATTAATAGAACTGAGCTGCTGGCCCATTTCGTCTGGCGTCTGCAATAAAAAACTGCCGTAGCTCAGTATTTTTGTTCTAGGGGACAAGGGTTTTAAAAGGTGATCACCAGGTTATACATTAGAATGAGAGAATTCACTGAAGGAAACGGAGAATGTAAAAGCTGCTTACCCGGATGTCTTCGGGGTCTAGACTGTGTTCGCTCCAGGCTGACGTGATGCTGCTGTTGAGGTAAGACCCAGAGCGACCCATGTCCATCTCGTCCTCATAGGCCTCAGAGGCTATGTCTTCTCTAATGTGGGTCCCGGCAAACAGGAACTGCAGTTTGCAAAATAGGGTACGGTTTCTCAGTTTAACAGAACATTTTAATACAATGTTATTTATTAGGACAACGGTTTCGGCCGTAGCCTTTGTCAAGTCTTAAATATTATTATTAAATATGTCAAGTCTTAAGTAAATAGTATTTAAAACTTGACTAAGGCTACGGCCGAAACCGTTATCCTATTAAACCACACTTTTTGCATCTGGAACCTGAGTGTGCGGCTTCTATTTCTTTCAATTGGAATTTGTTCCGTTGCCAGCACCTCGCTTACATTTTTGGCAGTGTGCGCTCTCTTCTTTTCAATACAATGTTGTTACCAAAGTATTTACAGCATACCTACAGAGGTGTAAGACCGTTCACATGTTCTAAATGAGAGTCATTTAAAGAAAAAATAACGCACATCCTCCTGTCTTCGGTGCTGAGCTAAAACTGACAGTGCAGTAATATTGATACAAAAAGGTAGCCCGCACTCACTTTTCGTTGCTCCAATTTTTATTTATCAAGCAGCAAGTAAAAAATACGTTTCGACCGTGAGGTCTTCTTCAGTATAACAGGAAACAGAAAACAATGTCTTTTTTATACACATGTGACATTGACAATCATTAGCCCCACCTGGTGTGTTGGAGCACGTATCAGTGTAGACATGATTTAGAACAAGATTCACAAAAAAGTTACATGATTACATAGTATTGTTTTTTTCTTCTTTTTCTTTTTTATATAAACATACAACATTTAGAAAAAAACCAGGTGGGGCTAATGATTGTCAATGTCACATGTGTATAAAAAAGACATTGTTTTCTGTTTCCTGTTATACTGAAGAAGACCTCACGGTCGAAACGTCTTTTTTACTTGAAGACAGGAGGATGTGCGTTATATTTTTTCTCTAAATGAGAGTCCTACCTTGGGGATGAGCAGGAGGCCCAGAGTGACGGTCACGGTCAGGTGGGTGTGGGCGAAGAACAGCAGCAGCATCCAGTCTGGGTGGAGCTCCGGGGCCAGAGTGAACCTGGGGGGGTGGGGGGGGGAGGGAGGGGGGGAGGGAGGGAGAGGGAGGGAGGGAGGGAGGGGGGAGGGGGGGAGGGAGGGGGGGGAGATAGAGCAAATACATGTGTTACGTCCGTAGTGTGTGGTTCTGTGTGCGTTTTGTGTGTTTCTTGTGTTCTCTCCCAGGTGATTGTCCTTCCTCCTGCCTATCGCCATGGTGACAGCCTGACTGGGCACACCTGTGGTCAACCCTCAATCAAGGGTGGAGGTGGAGGACAACCGGCTGGGAGAGACACTTCCATGGTGCCAGGGGGCCAGACGACAACTCCCGGGTTGTTGTTGTTGTTGTTGTTGTTGTGTGTTGGTTTATGTTACTTGTTACTTGTTATTTGTTTAAGTTTATTAATACCTACAGTATACTTGAATGTCCATGTGCGTTATAATAACTCTGGATTTCTCATTGGAGATACTAATCTGTAACATTACATTAATTGGGTTACACACAGAGTACCATTATAATCAGGGGTGCACATAACTGGTGGGCCAGTGCGCATGCGTCGCCAAAATGCATGCTGCGCGGCAGATCAGCCGCATGAAGGCGCTTTTGCGCACCAACAGCTGGGTCCAAGAAGCAAGCCCCACTAAGTAACTATTTGCCGTCCCCTCAGCCGAAGGCCCGACGAGTAATCCATCACAACAGTCGACCGACGACGACCACGGCGACTCCCCTCACGAAAACATTCGGAAAGTATCGTAACTTGTACTTTCATTCCGCGTATCGCGTATCGCACGGTTATCTCGCCGCCACGTGAAAATTCAGCCCCGAACGACTCGTCGCTAAAAGGAAAAACAACACCAAGGGACTTCACGTTTCTTTTCTTTGAAGCTTTCAAACGTTCAGATGTTTGTTTTACAGCTTCATTATCGCACCTCGACCCCTGACCCAGGAAATATGGTTGGGAATTCTATTAGAAGAAGAAAAAAAAAAAGACTTTGTTGCACAATCAAAATAATGAGCTATTTAAAGTGATAGCCTACAACATCCTCTACCATGGTTGAAATTGAGGACAGTATTAACAACAGTCAAGAGAGCAGTGATGATGATGATTAAGCTTGTAGCATAAATAAATGCTTAGGCTGTAACTTTTTGTTGAAAAGTTGATTTCAGTGTTTACAGAACAGAGCAGTGCTTAAAGAGATGTCAGTTGATTTCATTGTGTTTAAAGAACAGACATTCAGTTAGTGCTTAAAGAGATGTCAGTTGTAAAGGAGTCTGACAGACTTTCATGCTTAAAGAGCAGTCATTTGATTTAGCATTTGTTTCTTTTGTTTTGCACACAATAATTTGTTCGTTCATCTTTATTTATGAATAAATGTCGTTTTGCTAATACAAGTTATCCATGTATCCCTTTTTTATCCATCCTGTGGGACGGGTCGTGACTCGCGAGCTCGGGGAGCACCAAGCAGCATCCCTAGGTGCTCCTCTGAGCACTGGCCCCAAAAAGTTATGTGCACCCCTGATTATAATGCATTTTAGCCATACCAGTTGTATGTGAGTCGCTTTGGAATAAGACGTCTGCTAAATGCCAAAAATGTAAATGTGAAATGTATGTGGACTGTGAAATAGAGTGAAGTAAAGTGAAATAAAGTGTTATTGTAAAACAATACCAGCCATGGTCCTCAGTCTATATGTAGCCATGATTCTGCTGGAGTACTTTTTTGGAAACATTTTATGCAGGGTCATAAATCATACAGCTCATTTTAAAACACCACTGACTGTTGGTGTCTGTAGGTAAGTTACAGCACACGGGAATACATTGTTACTGTTACCGTGTCTGTATTACATATCTGATCCATTTATGCAAATCTAACAGAATAACTAATTCATTGTACCAAACAATGTTTTTTCCAGCTGCTGTACACCCATTACAAAAACAGGAAGAAACAATATAGCATAAAACTGTTCATTCTAAACAATTAGATTAGAAACAATAGGGAAACACACAGACTTTCAAGACTCTTGAAACTCACTACTGTCGTGAACTAGGCTACTGAGATGTTCTGATGTGTTATATATATATATAGTATGAATGTCTGTCTTTAAATGTGTGCGGTTATGAATGTTGGACGTCCTCCATGTTTATTTTGTTTATGTTGTTGTCCTTACCCGTCTGTGTTACCATTCCATCATGTTTTCTCTCTGAGTCCGCGCCCAGGGCGCCCTAAACTGGTGTAGTTTTGTGCGTGTTTAAATAAATTGACTATGACTATGACTGTCCCCCCCATACCATCCCCACTGCACTAATAATATACATTATGACTACCTGATTACTTGATCACTACCTACTTGAACTCTGTACTGCTCCATCTGTACCGTGTTGCACATGTATGACAGTGTGTTCCATCTCACTGTAACCTGAACAGCATTTCAACCTGACGCCTACTTGAACTTTAAGAATGCTGATATGCTGATCTGCTTCTAATCACTTATCCCATTATTGCCGGTACTACTTTACTTTATCATTGTCTATTGATTTCTGCTGCCATTGCTGCTATTGACGCTAACACGGCTATTGGGTACTGCAAGTTTTATTATTATAAAAAAATATATTCATGGTACTGTATGTACTCTTTTCTTTAAAACCTTCAAAAATGCATAATCAGTGTGATACTACTAGGCCTACTGCACTGTATGTATGATGATTGTATGATGATGCATATGAAATATCCAATAAGAATAAGGATGAGACACCAAAAAGAAAAAGTACGCGTGCGTAAAATGCCTGTGTGGGCCGCGAATACTTTAGAGATTTTTAAGTGGGCCTTGAGTCCAAAAAGGTTGGGAACCGCTGCTCTAAGGACATGTTCCATGTTAAGTTGAAGGATACTGGTCGAGTATTATTTAGCATGACAGTAAACTTCTCAGACACAGTGAGAGAGACAGACGCAGGATATAAGTAATAACAGACGCAGGATAGAACACGGTTATTTTAAGCCCCACTAGA
Organism: Nansenia antarctica; assembly: GCF_963989245.1. Classification (NCBI taxonomy): domain Eukaryota; kingdom Metazoa; phylum Chordata; class Actinopteri; order Argentiniformes; family Microstomatidae; genus Nansenia; species Nansenia antarctica. Next base: position 13,204,424 of record NC_137687.1, on the reverse strand, counting down.
TTTATGCGCTGTCTGTCTAGGTGTGAACATCATTTCATTGCACTACCAGGTTTATCATGCTGCATGGTCTGCTTCAACAATACATTTGGGGCGGCTGTGTCTCAGGAGGTAGAGTCGCCGTCTAATGATCACAAGGTTGGCAGATCAGCGGTTCGAGCCCCGGCTGGCCACATGTCGAAGTGTCCTTGGGCAAGACACTGAACCCCAAAATTGCTCCCAGTGCCAGCGCCTTGCACGGTAGCTTGCCGCCATTGGTGTGTGAATGTGTGTGTGAATGGGTGAATGAGAGGCCTGAGTGAGAGAACGTATAGAACTGTAATAGAACTGTTATAGAACTGTTATAGAACTGGAATAGAACTGTTCTAGAACTGTTATAGAACTGTTATAGAACTGTTATAGAACTGTTATAGAGGTTTAATGACTATCAGTATACAGTATGATGATCCAGAGGCCATATCCTGTCACGTGCTATGGAAAGCCCACATCCTAGTAAATGCCATTCTGCAGGCTCATTATTTTTGTTGAAGTTGGCGAGTGGCTAATTAACACACATTTACAGTGGTTACAGCTGAGAGGCATGAAAGGAGGCGAGGGTCTGGTGAATCATACGACCCAGAGCTTTGAAGTGTTCTCTCCTTCATCTCTCAGTGAGGAGTTCAAACTGAGTTCCTGTGTGGATGAAGACTTAATCGCCTCGGCGTACTGGATCCTATCCGCCTGGAGGGCTTGATGGGGGGAAGCGCTCACACCCCCTCCATGTTTTAACAGTTTCTGGATCACTTCTGGATCTTCCGACGTCCAGTAAGAACCCCTAGAACAGACTGGACCGCTCACTGATTAGACGGATGTTCCAGGAAGTCTGGACTCTCACTGGTCACCGTGGGAGGAACAGGATATGTGAGATCAGTAATAGCGATGGATTCTGTGTGTCTGTGGCGCTTTAACAAGCACAAGCTGCTGTAGTCCCTGGTGGAGACATTTCAGCAGCTCCTAGGCAGAACAGACAAGTGTTCATTTATAAGGGCCTCCTCGTCTCGCTCTTAGCTTCTGAGAACCATCGTACCACTACAACTCCATTAACACTAGAAGAGCCGTGAGGGGGTCACGGGGGGGGTCACGGTGACCCCTGTGAGTAAAATTCTATCTTTGCACTCGATCACATTTCAGGACCCTCCTTTCATGACCTAGATATGTGCGTTCTACCACCCAGTATCCTTACATTTTCAAAATCACTTCAGGATAAGCTAGTATAAAGCTGTTTTGCTGTTTCTGTGTAGGAGGCAGTCTAAAAAAAGAAGCGCCCTCTAGTGATCCCTGTGTGTAAATAGCAGATTTACATTCTAAGAAGGGGGTCTATTTGACCCCCAAGACGGCTCTACTAGTAGGTAAAATAGGCACGGCTGTTGTAGCGTTAAAAGGAACGGTGCTATAAACACACCCTCGGACGTGAAACGCCTGGTACCGCCTGCAACAGCTAAACTGCAAACCTCGACGCCTTCCAATGCCTATTTTGGGTCCAAACATCGGAGGGAGGGCAATTTGTCTGTTAATGGCTGTTAATTTCTAATTGAGATGGTGCTGCCAATAAACTAAAAACATCTACAACACGGTGTCAAAACATAAATCATCCTGACGTGGCTAATTATGGAATCATCTGATGGAGCCGAGCTCTCAATTAGCAGGATTCCAACTGGGAACGGGTTTTGTGGCGTCAGCGCAAACAAACAGCGCTATATCTCAATGATGTCTGGTACAACCAGATCCAACCTGATGTACAGTGGAGGGAGGGGGGGGGGGGGAGGGGCATATTCAGTTTTTGGAACAATAATATTTTTTCAGGGTGGGGCAGTCCCACTCAGATTTTTCATTTTATTGGACAGATGTAGTGAAGACAGACAGGAAAGTAAGGAGAAGAAGGGAGAGAGGGCATGTCAGCAGGGCATTCTAACCCATGCTGACATGGGCATAATGTGTGGACTGTAGACCGCGGTGCTGGACCACTGGACCACCCCAGGACACAGTTTATGGAACAATAAAAACAACTTGTTATGTGGTGGCAGTGAATGTGTTGCCCAATGACTTGTGAAATGAGAAATGAACCATAGTTGTCACTCCAAGTATTTGTAGGTCAGGACACGTGGCGGCTGTGGCGCAGGAGGTAGAGCTGCCGTCTAATGATCGCAAGGTTGGCAGATCGGCGGCTATATATAGCGGCAAGCTACCATGCAAGGCGCCGGCCCGCTCGTTGGGAGCAATTTGGGGTTCAGTGTTTTGCTCAAGGACATGTCGACACGTGGCCATCCGGGGCTCGAACCGCCCTCGAATCTGCCGACCTTGCGATCATTAGACGCCGTCTCTACCTCCTGAGACACAGCCGCCCCAGTGTTCTGGTCCACCCCAGGTTACGGTCGGTCTTACCTGATGACGTGGAATATGGCAGAGAGGATGAGCTCGTTGTGAACGGCGATGGCCATGTAGCGAGGCTCGTGGAACGCCGACGGCACGGTCTTCACAGCGTAGCAGAGATACACCGCCCACAACAGGAACAGGAACTCAGCTATGGGAGGAACAGGAAGCAGGAAGTCAACGAGAGAGAGCGTCAACACAACAGATGGCAGTCCAGCTGCAGGAAGAGGAGCCATCGGCCCACACAGTGCATACAGTACATACCCGTATGTAGTATGTACCCCTATACAAACACTTATACAACAGTTAGTTCCAACCAAGTAATTTGATTGGACAAGAGGCATTCCATGAGTGCCGATATACAGTATAACAGCACTGGGACTTTTTACTAATGTGTATCACTCCGCCGCACAGGTTAAATAATTATTAAACGACCTTTAATTAGACGACATTAACGGACGTACAGATAAATGTACACAATACAAAGTAGCTAGCGGATGTTTGTGTTCAGGTTACTCGGCAACAGCCCAGTTGAAGTTCAGTTGTGGAACTACTATACCGTACCTACGACCGAATCACAGCAGTGCTGATGATCAGTATAACAGCACTCCCTCTCGTGTGATATTGCTTAATTAGCACCCGTCCAACTCCACTGATGAGCACTCCCATGGGACCCGGAGTAATATAGCACAGTAACACACAGACATGTTGAAAAATGACCCACGTTCAAATAATAAATGAAATGAAACCGGTTCTCGATGTGTGTGTATTCTCTGAACGCTGTCTGACTGACAATTGCAGATGGAGCTGTAAGCAAGCAGACTAGCAGTCCACGGTTTTATAAATCCCCCTTGACACCCCCATACACTGTAATGTATTCTGGGTAGCTGGCTCGACAGCAATAAACGTCTGCTTCTCCCAGCGAAATCTGTCACAGTTATTTTGACATTCACAGCGCCTGTCTGCATTAATGGACGCGCGTCAAGGTTTGACAGAGAGGGGTGTGTTCAGTAAAGTGCACTACATTACACAGCAGGAGGTCCAACACTCAACATTGGAAAAAAATACCTGTCTGTTATCAGACATACTTATCAGATCTCCTCCCACCCTATATTCCAGCATGGCGCCTAAGGTCAGCTGAGACTAATCAGCTAATCATTCCAAGAGTGAAAACATGGTGCAGCAGCTTTCAGTCATGCTGCTGCATGCTCCAGGAACAAACTACCTGAAGAAATCAAACAGGCCCAAACCCTTAAAATAATTCAATCTAAAGCTAAAAACCTTGTTTTGCAGCGGTTATGACATCAATGTCTTTTATCCATTGACTATTGTCTTATTAAATGTTGTATCTATTTACTTCTTATATTTGCTTTTATTCATTGTCATTTTTATTTTCTTACTATGCTCCTCTTGCTGTATTTAAAAATAATGTTTGTAAAGCACTTTGAATTGCCCCTGTTGTATGAAATGTGCTTTACAAATAAACTTGCCTTGCCTTGCCTATTGTAAATGGTAAATGGACTGCACTTATATAGCGCCTTTATCCAAAGCGCTGTACAACGGCCTCTCATTCACACATTCACACACCAATGGCGGCAAGCTACCATACAAGGCGCCGGCCCGCTCACTGGGAGCAATTTGGGGTTCAGTGTCTTGCCCAAGGACACTTCGACATGTGGCCAGCCGGGGCTCGAACCGCCGATCTGCCAACCGTGCGATCATTAGACGCCGGCTCTACATGCGCCACAGCCGCCGCTATTGTAAAGGGCTATGAGGACTTAGGTCCATCTACCGTGGAACCTCACAGGTATTTTACATGAGTGGTTTAGAAACATCGAAACTGGTTTCCTATAGTTACTCATACACACCAGAGTGAATAATACAACATAGTTATATGAATATAACTTTCAAAACAACCCCCTAATAATGTCCCACCTGCGTGTTTAAGCCCTCTAGACCCCAAAGATGTTTGGCTTTCATTAGATCACAGCAGGTAATTGTTGCCGTGGGCAACACCTGTTCCGCAAATGCAAAACAGGGGCCGTGCCTTGTTCTCAGTAGGACCTTGGAGTATCCTGACTCAGCACGCTCACAAACAACTGTGTTTTCCTCCACACAGCCCACACACACACACACACACACACACACACACACACACACACACACACACACACACAGCCCAGCTTTACCACAGTGTCTGTTACACTCAGAAGTAGCTTTGATGCTTTTATCAGTCTTTATTTCTCTCTCTCTCTCCCTCCCTCTCCCTCCCTCCATCTCTCCCTCCCTCTCCCTCCCTCTCCCTCCCTCCCTCCCTCTCCCTCTCTCTCTCTCCCTCTTGTGTGGTGGGCAACCTTCCAGACTACCAGAGGAGAGAGTTAATGTCTGTTTAGGAGAAACCGATAACAGCAGCCAAATATCATAAATACAGAGGGAGGCAGACTGTGTGATGTAGAAAGGGGGCCGCTATCCTGCCCCGACCCGTTCGTTCTCTCTCTTCTCTCTAAACCCACAAACTCTTTATACGTGTTCAGTGGGGTTCTTCACACCCGCGCACCTTAAAAGCTATTCACTCAACACCCATGCATGCTATACCCACGCACACACACAGACACACACACACACACAGACACACACACACACACACACACAGAGACACAGACACAGACACACACACACACAGACACACACAGACTGACACAGACATGCCCGCGCCCGCACACACACACACACACACACGCGCGTGTGCGCACTCACACGCACAAGCACACACACACACAGACACGCACACACACACACACGCAGATTACCTGCACACACACACTACACACACACACACACATTACCCACACTGGAGGGGGGGGTAGGTACTGTATATCTGTTAAGACGTCTCCTATACTCCTACAAACCACCCCTCACAGAAGAAGAAGAAAAAACAGGAAACAGAACTAGAACCAGAAAACCAGAACCAGCGCTCAACTCACCGACAGCCATCATGTAGTCCCAGCGGTCCAGCAGACACATGCTGAACTGCAGGCCCTGGGGCGTGTAGCCCGCCTCGATCACGGCCCGGGTCCGGTCCAGGTTCTGGCAGACGGCGGAGGTCCAGGCCACCAGGAACCAGCAGACGATGAGCAGGATGATGCCCAGCAGACGCAGGACCCTCCAGCTGGTCATGTAGGGGATGCGCTGGGCGGTGCGCGACAGGAACACCTTCAACACCCTGGAGATGGGGGGGGGGAGTAAATGGTAAATGGACTGACTTATATAGCGGCTTTATCCAAAGCGCTTTACAACGGCCTCTCATTCACACACACATTCACACACCAATGGCGGCAAGCTACCATGCAAGGCGCCGGCCCGCTCACTGGGAGCAATTTGGGGTTCAGTGTCTTGGCCAAGGACATTTCGACATGTGGCCAGCCGGGGCTCGAACCTCCGATCTGTCAACCTTGCGATCATTAGACGGCGGCTCTACCTCCTGAGACACAGCCGCCCCATCATAATAGTCATCATAATAGTCATCATAATAGTCATAATAATAGTCATCATAATAGTCATCATTAAAGTCATCATAATAGTCATCATAATAGTCAAGAAGGTTGACGCTGTTGTCAACATCATCATCATCGTCGTGGTTGTTGTCGTCATCATTACCATTATCATTATCGTGATCATCAGAGTAGCATGCGTTTGTTGAAATAATGTAACGTACAGGCTAATATGTTGTAATTGTCAGTGACATAATCTTCTATCTCCTCATCCCGTGTGTTAATCCGTACACACAGCATGTGTGTTTCAACCCCAGATGAAGGATGGAGAGGAGGGATGGCTGGAGACCACGGTGGTCCGTCCTCATTAGCAGCCTCCGACTCTGAGACACGTTGATGATGAAGTGTCCTCAGAATCCCCTTAATAATGAGGCCCAATCAAAAGTGGATCTGTGCGGCGTGTTAAATGTTCAACTTCACCTCTGCAGGGCCGTGGCGGTCCCTCTCCGATTAGCCTAGCGAAGCCTCACGTCGCCTGGCCTTAATTAAAAGTTTCATTAGGCCTTTCTGACACGTTCACCTGCCGAAAACTCCCGCCGCCGCCGCGACCTTCTGACCACGCGTCTTTCTGTATGTCTTTAAATACAGCAGCCCCCATTATCAACCTTTCAGATACGCTAACTCCCCTTACCTCCTCCCTTCTGCCTCTATCCAAAAGCTCTTGGTTTTCCGGTGTGCACAGAGCACACACACGCACATGCACCCACGCACACACACACACATGAACACACACACACAGACACAAACACACGCACGCACACACACACACACACATGAACACTCACACACACAGACACAAACACACGCACACACACACACACACACACTCCTCACTCTATTTGTCTCCTGCCTCTGTCTGACTCGCCCATTCGATAAAGTGTAATAAATTGAGACAGTTTGGACCAAAGTGCTCTCTGTTGTTTTATTTTTTTCGCTCCTCTTACTTTAACTGTTCAACTCTCTGCAACAGTCGTGCTTAACGAGGCAGTGAAGGCAGCTTAAGTGTGCCTCTGACGAACTGACCAAGAGACACGCTGCTCCAACACTTTCCTGCCTCTTACTTTCACTGTTGTATTTAACACTAGAACAGCCGTGGGTGGGGTCATTAACACTAGAACAGCCATGGGTGGGGTCATTAACACTAGAACAGCCGTGGGTGGGGTCATTAACACCAGAACAGCCATGGGTGGGGTCATTAACACTAGAACAGCCGTGGGTGGGGTCATTAACACTAGAACAGCCGTGGGTGGGGTCATTAACACTAGAACAGCCATGGGTGGGGTCATTAACACTAGAACAGCCATGGGTGGTGTCATTAACACTAGAACAGCCATGGTGGGGTCATTAACACTAGAACAGCCATGGGTGGGGTCATGAACACTAGAACAGCCATGGGTGGGGTCATTGACACTAGAACAGCCATGGGTGGGGTCATTAACACTAGAACAGCCATGGGTGGGGTCATTGACACTAGAACAGCCATGGGTGGGGTCATTAACACTAGAACAGCCATGGGTGGGGTCATTAACACTAGAACAGCCATGGGTGGGGTCATTAACACTAGAACAGCCATGGGTGGGGTCATGAACACTAGAACAGCCATGGGTGGGGTCATTAACACTAGAACAGCCATGGGTGGGGTCATTAACACTAGATCAGCCATGGTGAGTAAAAAACATTGTATATCTTTGCACTCGATCAAATTTCAGGACCCTCCTTTCATGACTTTTCCTAGATATGTGCGTTCTACCACCCAGTATCCTTACATTTTCAAAATCACTTCAGGATAAGCTAGTATAAAGCTGTTTTGCAGTTTTTCTGTGTAGGAGGCAGGCTAAAAAAAGAAACGCCCTCTAGTGATCTCTATGTGTAAATAGCAGATTTACATTCTAAAAAGGGGGGTCTATTTGACCCCCAAGGCAACTCTACTAGTAGGTAAAATAGGCACGGCTGTTGTAGTGTTAATTGTGACGCCTCCCACTCTGCCTGCCTATTGGCTGTTGCTGGTTCCTGTGGGAGCCTGGGCAGAGTGGGTAGGTCGTCAGGCTAAGTGGCGTCACCTGGGTTTGGGGAGCTGAGGATGTGTCTATAAGATGGGTGTGTCCTCAGCTCTCGCTCTTCCTTCCTTTTGCTTTGGTTCAGTTAGGGTTGTTGGTAAGGCCTCAGGGTACCAGGCTTTGGGGCCTTTTAGCTTGACACTACATACATCCATACACCCCTTACACATACAACATACATTCTACAACCATTCACTCATGGCATACACTACTGACTCTTATCCATATGCATATCCATATGTTATTTAGTTTATTTTGGCTTATTTACTTAAAAAAAACTCAAGTTGTATCATTTAAACACATGTGTGGACTCCCTTATTTGTCACTACCTTCGGGTGTGTGACCTAATGATGACTGAACAGAAGGTTACCGGTAGAGCTTGAGGGTCACGGTCCCGTAGACGGTAGCAAAGCCCAGCAGTCTGACCCATCTCAGTAGGATGCAGCGGAATATACTGGGCTGGAAAAACATGATCACCACCTGGAACATTCGAGGGAGAGTGAAGATTAGAGTCAGAATCAGAAAGCATTGGCCTTGCAGTAGAAATACAAAATCTAAATCAATAACAGAATAAGCAGGATACAAACAATAATCAATATTAGAATAAGCAGGATATAAACAATAATCAGTAATAGAATAAGCAGGATATTAACAACAATCAATAAGAATAAGTATGATATAAACAACAATCAATAAGAATAAGCATGATATAGACAACGATCAACAGTAGCTGCAGGCCAGTAGCGTCAGAACGTCAGTAATAGAATAGGTGATAGCAGCCGAATGCGAATCAGCATATCAACATTCTTAGTGTAAACAACTACAACTAATTCTTAGTGTAAACAACATTACCGAAGTTCAGACTCAAGTATCAGGTTGTGCAAAAACTCTGTGCAGGTTACAGTGTGATGTGACACACTGTCATACCGTGTGCAATGGTGCAAGTGGAGTAGTCTAGAGTTCAGGTAGGTGGTGACCTAGTCAGGTTGTCATAAGAGTCGTTAGTGTAGTGGGGGAAACAGTCTTTTATGTGTCCAGTATATGATTACGGTGTGTCTTCTGTCTGTGAACGTTTACCAAATAAATGGTACAGTACAACGTCTTGTGGTCCTCGACCTTTGAACCAAGGCGCCAAAGTAATAAATAACACAAATCCTCTCTTTTCCGTCATGCACAATGGAGTTTCCAGAAGGGCAAAGTAAGTTCAGTGAAAACACCCCGCTGTTTCTGTTTTCCATCTGAATGGTAATGTATCTCTGGGCAGGATACACAGTGTCGCCTACATTTTACTGTAGCTTCCAAGGGTGACTTCAAAATATCACGCATCGGTCATATTCTTGTTCTCATGTCTCTGATCCTGTGATTCACCATCTATCTATTCATATGAAAGGGTATACGTAGAGTGTAACTGAGTTACATGTAGGCTATTATGTTTACTAAGCTGTGTGAGTGTTCACTAGGCTAGTCACACATGTGTTAGCTTGTTAGCTAGCTAGATTTGTTAGAAGCTTGTTTGTTTGTTTGTTTGTTTTTGGTAGCTGACTTGGCGTCAGTAAAACTTTACTTTGTAAAATCTGGGAGATGGCTTTCATAATATGGAAAAAAAATCTAAAATGACCTTGCCCAACTTGCGGACTAAAACATCAGACCCTGTCACATATTTGCTCACTCATCTCTCTCTCTCTGTCTCTGTCTTTGTCTCTGTCTCTGTCTCTGTCTCTCTCTCTCTGTCTCACACTTCCTCCCTTTCATAACCTATACTTTAATTTGTTTGCAGAGAATACCAAACACAATAACCTAAAAAACACACACCCATCAACCACCTAACTGACAAAGAAGCAGAGCTCAGCCACGGGATTTGTCCTTTAACGTTCATCTCTGATGATGTATTCTGAAGATGTCCGCTCCCCCACTGAACCGCCGGCACCTGGCAGCAGACGAGGAACGTAATTGAAAACGAGGCTCACAGCTGCGCCCGGGCCTCCCACAGAACCTCCAGATCACCGCCTGAGCACTTCTCCATCAGCCCTCAGCGAGTGTGTGAACAGGGGAAATGCTCACAGTGTGTAATCCAATAAGGGCTCGGCTTGCTGGCCTCCTATGAATGTGAGTCCATTGGATTGATTAGCGAAAACTGCTTCCGCACAGATTAATTGCTCTGCGGCGTTTGAGGCATTGATGATTCGAGTCGTAATTACGTTTCTAAGATGCTTCAGATCCAGAGGCGGTAGATCCAGCCCTGACCGAATCTGCGTGAAATGCCAAATGCCCGTTGGGTATTGGCGGAGTGGAGCAGTATTGGGTTTCCATGCATTTTCTTCCGACGGATACTGTCACTATAAGCAACGGATGGAGTCTCACTAATGTGACAAAGACAATGAGGCAGATTTTGTTTTCTTAGTAAGAGCATCTGCTTACAGCCCCTAGACACTAGGTCACATGGCTGCAGCCCCCAGACAGTCTGCCTAGATCCCCCCAAGCAGAGTGTGTGCTCTAGACTGATGGCCACTCCTAGTAAACAGGGGAGAGAATATCTCAAATGAGGCAGAGATGTGTGCAGTGTAAGGCTGTCCACTTTGCCCCCTACTGTTTACTTTCTCTCCTCTACTTCCATGTAAGCTAATGCTTGTTGTTGGTGTACATTTTGCACAAGGCACACAAGACTTTTTGAAAGAGACATACACATACATGACAATTCTCAAATATCATTGAGTGTTTTGTGTAACAAATATAGCTGGCTGTTAATTCTGTGTTCCACAGCATTGCGAGTAGAATCAAAATATACCAGATAACACAACAACATGCACAGTATAATTCTGGAACAATGCATCGCACCACTGCCCAGCTGAAGTGAATCCGAGTGCAACTGACAACACAGAAGCATTGCTCTCGAGCCAAGAAAGAGGGTGTTCATTTGTTCGCCCATGTTTGTACTAGCTAAGCCTACAGAAAAACACTGAAACGATACCCGAACCAGACAAAACGGACGGTCGTCCAAAACATAAATGGGCAGGGGGGAAGGGGGGGACAAAAAAAATCAACAACAAACATCTGAGGCAACATAATTATCTGTTCATTGCAGATGTGCAGCGATTTCCCCTGTGGGATTGTTAATGTTAATCGGATTAGTAGAGGCAGTAATACGTTCCCCCAGGCAGCGGCGAAGACGCAGACATGTGAATATTTGTGCTCACTAGGTTTGAGTCAGTCGGGGGACACTGAGCGGCCCGGGGGACGTGGAGGTGGCCCACATTGTCATCCACTCAGAACAACAGGCGGACCGAACCCAGATAAGCAAACTTGAAGCTCAAATGGAAACTTCTGCTTGCACTAGTTACTGTCTGAAGCAACACAATGGGTGACAGTCCATTTCAGTCGTATATGAGCATAATGTTACACTGTAAGTGTAAGAATAACTGTTGTTTTGGTTTATTATAACCCATAACTGTTGGTTATGCTATTGTATGTCATATATATTATATTTATGAACAAATCACACACACACACACACACACACAATCACACACACACACCAAAGCCAAAGGCTATTTTAAGTGATAATATAATGTCTTCCTAACAGTAAGTAAACAGTTCCTAACAGTTCACACCCTAGGTGTGTTTTGTCAGAGAAACAGGGGAAAAGAGAGAGAGAGAGAGAGAGGAGGAGAGGAAAGGAGAGAGAGAGGAGGAGAGGAGAGGAGGCGCCGAGCAACTCATTGACGCATGCACAGGTCCGCTGGGAACGAGCGGGGCACAGGAAGATTGTTCAGATGCACCATGGGAAAACACGAATCATGACACATATTTTTATAAACTGTACCAACGCCAAGTGACTGTCACGGCGCTGGCTGTTGTTGTTGTTTGTGATAAAGAAGGTTCAGTCCATTGTTTTGAAAAACATAAGTGCCAGATACCACAACTGTAACTAGACTGAATAGACCAGTGCAATAAATAAACAATGCATTGTAATAGTTGTAACACTAAAACAGCCATGGGTGGGGTCATTTGACCCTGAGAGTAAATTTCAGGACCCTCCTTTCATGACCTTTCCTAGATATGTGCGTTCTACCACCCAGTATCCTGACATTTTCAAAATCAAATCAGGATAAGCTAATATAAAGCTATTTTGCAGTTTTTCTGTGTAGGAGGCAGGCTAATTTACAAGGGGCCAACTAGTGGTCGTTGTGTGTAAGTAGCAGCTTGAGCATTGTAAAGACTATGGTCATTTGACCCCCGAGGCGGCTCTTATAGTAGGTAAAAAAGGCACGGCTGTTCTTGTGTTAAGAATTACTGAATTTATTTAGCTTATTTTAAAGGGAAGAATAGACGTGAGTAGACTCGCGTCATGAGTATTATGGGATGTATTAGACACATGTGTGCATGAAGTACCTGTATTATCCCTTCCCCCCCCCACACAGTCTAGTCTGTAGACGTATCACTGATTATCACATCTCCATATCTGGATGAGTTGCTCATAGTCTCTTCCAAGTAGAATTCCTCATAGAGAATCAAGCTTCAATTTCCCGATTAAAAACAACAGGAGGGGATAATTTGCCGAAACACAAGTCAAAATATATATCTCCTGGAGTCTCATCTCTCCAGTAAAAAGACACACACACACACACACACACCCCGCCCCCACACACACACACACATACACACACACACACACACACAGACACACTTCAATCCCCCATCTGCCATCCTCCTCCCTACACACACACAGACACACAGTCCTCAGATCAGCAAAAATCCATTTGGCTAGCCACACACATTCTTCAACTGCACTTTTGTTTTTGTCCTACATCATTTCTGGGAAGAGGAGGAGGAGGCCTTGATGCTCTGACACACTGGCGTTAATGCCAGTCTGCATAAAGAGACGGACCCATCTCTCCTCTCCAAACTTCACCATTAATAATCTATGATAAGTGCTGGTAGGCTTGGAAGACTCAGCCCTTTCAGACGGAGAGGAAGGGGGATCAGGTGTGTGTGTGTGTGTGTGTGTGTGTGTGTGTGTGTGTGTGTGTGTGTGTGTGTGTATGTGTGTGTGTGTGTGCGTGTGCGCCGAAGGCAGTGTACCTTATACTGTTCTAATGGACATTAATAGCTAAGAGACCATTATCAACACTGCACATACTCATCTCTACAACGCCTGCCATAGTCTTCTCAACTCAATTACACCATAGAGAGGTTAAGAGGTTAAGAGGGCTGGTCATTGCCTAGCTACCACCTTTAAGATCTCTTCCCATGGGTGTTGGAGTCTGGACAGAGAGTAACTCTCTGGGCATCGCCTTGTTGCACTACAGACTGTCCAGCTACCTTTCCCTCAGTACCGTCGCACTACCTTCGTTTCTGTCTTATTTTGCACTTTTAACCTATGCACTTCTACTGCACCCATGTATGTCCCTATGGTCACATACTCATTGTTTTATGTCCTATTGTATTCTGTTGTGATGTTGTCCGTTATTCTTGTTGTTTTTTTATCTATTGTACGATTTTATGTCATGAGGACTACGGATGCAAATGAGCTCACAGCTAAATCCGGCATATTTACTGTCACCATACTCTGTATAAGTGACTGTTCATTAATGTGCACTGTCCTGACTAAATAAAGATCTATCTATCTATCAATCTATCTATCTATCTATTTGATTTGTCCGATGATCATTTCGTCAAGATTCATTTCTATATTATATATTTTTTTCCATGTATTTGGAACCCAGGCAAATGGGTGAACAACTCCCAGACGTGGATCTGCCCTGTTGACAGTCTCATCTGTTGCCCTCCACTACCCTCCCCCCGGACACCTAACCTAACACAACCTCTCTCTCTCCCCATCCTTCCTGCTAACTGGAGCCTTCTCGTGTGTAAACCTGGAACAGCATGTTCCACAGACACCTGGGGAGTTACCATGGAGACCCCAGTGGTAAAAAAAAAGAAAAAACACCATACCTTTTTAGGATTTAGAAGTTAATAAAAAAGTGGCTTCACCATTGTAAGGCCTACACAACACTGTCATGATAATGCTTTAACCTATCTAAGCTGTTCAATGATTTATATTTGGTACATATTATTTTTTTATTTCATCCCCTTTCCTTAACAGTTCATGTACTCTGGTCATTGTATTGACTTGGTATGTCTTTTATTTTAACACTAGAAGAGCCGTGCCTATTTTGCCTACTAGTAGAGACGCCTTGGGGGTCAAATAGAATGATGTGACTTTTCTTTTTAAAAAGTGAATACATTTCAGCGTTGTTGAAAATCGATGACACATCGCTAGTCAACTAACACAGCTTGTTGGGTGAGCCTGCTAACAATGTAAAGTAGTGTTTTAGTTAACTAGGTAGCAGTGGGGATTACTGAAATGGTCAGACTGTGTCACATAATGTGTGACCCCCATTCTACCTGCTGCGTTCTTGCCTGTTGGCTATTCTTCCCAAACTGTCCCATCCTTCCCAGTCTCCAGCCTCACACTGGCTGGCGGCGGCTCTGACTGACTGAGTCGTAGCAGTGGGGATTACTGAAATGGTCAGACTGTGTCACATAATGTGTGACCCCCATTCTACCTGCTGCGTTCTTGCCTGTTGGCTATTCTTCCCAAACTGTCCCATCCTTCCCAGTCTCCAGCCTCACACTGGCTGGCGGCGGCTCTGACTGACTGAGTCAACAACGTTCTGGGCCGTCTGTGGATCAGGTTGGTAGTCACTATCGTCAGTGACGGTAGCAGCAGGCCTTTAATCAGTCCTTTCATTAGGGTCCAAATCAACGTCAACATTCTGTAGCTACTCCGATGCTACCTTCAGATAAAATCTTTTTTCCCAGCATTTGTGAAATACACACTCTGATTACATCTCACTTCAGTTGACTGATTGCTGATATCGTGTAAATGAACAAAAAATGAACCCAGCCTTAATTATTCTATCCATGTCTTCATCAGGGTGGGATGAGTGGTATCTCTACTTCAGAGGCTTGGTGGTTCTAGAAGGTTCTATTCACATGTACTCACGCATCGATCACGCAAATAACTGATATTGTCTTTCTGCAAATGTTAGGGTTAGCGTTAGGGTTAACTGTAGGGTCGGTTTTGATTTTCATGAGGGTATTTTAGGACTATTACAAGGGTAAATTTTCTAAATTGGCTATCAGTAGAAGGTATGGTAGGTATGCCTGAAGAAGTTCTATGACCGAAAGCTCGCAATAAACAACGTTTTTTTGCACAGTGTTTGAGTGTGCGGATGCTGTTATTTTGCACTCTGCTGATACTCTTCAGTTCCAGCACCTCAGCAAAGTTTGATAACGGATGAGCGGTGGTATTTTCACTATTAGGTATGATGATGGTAAAATACTTCCAGATTTTCTTTCTACGCATGATTCTGAAATTGTAACAACGCTGACATGTTAAAAACAGACATTTAGGAAAAGTCGGGGAAGGAGGGGGCCATTGTTCTTGGGAACAAGACGTCACGGTTGCTATGTCCGCCCACTGCCGCCATTCTTTGGTTCATCATTTCCTTATGTATTCGTTATTTTCGTTATTTGTTAGATCATTTCATTAGCTATCTCGAAGCATGACGTACAGAACATGTAAACAGTTGGAGGCGCTGTAATGTAAACGGTTGGGAGAGCAAAGAACATGGCGTCCGTATCCCACAATGCAGCATCATGACGTCGATTCCCAAGCTTAATTGGTTTCACAACAGCAGATTTGGATTTGATTATAAGCGGTATGGACGTCAGAGGATGAGGACATGTCAGTAAACATCTGCACAAACTAGAGTGGAGACATGGAAGACATGGAAGGGTTTGATGATAAAACCGTCGTCGATCAACATGTCAAACAGAACCTACAACATCCACTCAACCATGCTGGACATAAGACTGGGCTAGCATCGGACACTTAGCCACGTCATTCTCTGCTCAAACAACACCGTAAGACTGGCTAGGAGAGGGAGAAGTAGAGAGAGAGAGAGAGAGAAAGAGAGGGAGAGGAGAGCGAGAGAGAGGGAGAGAGAGAGAGAGAGAGAGATCCATCCATCCGTCATAGTGAGCCATACATGACTCATGCTTTCACACAATGATACTGACCTCCTTTTCTCTCTGAACACATTCTCACCATCCTTGGCACTGAGATCTCCACAATAGTGATTTCCTGTTATAAGTGTAGCCAGACAGGATGTGTCCCCCGTGTAGCATTTACACAGTCACCATCACCTAGAATCGTTTGAGTGCTTTGCCTCATTCAGAATACGAGGCCAGCTTATCAGCAGAGATAACGACAGGTGCCTAAATATGTGCCTGCGTCACACTTGCACTTGTGACTGTACTTAAACCATCATTCAAACAGTTATAAAACACGGTGGTGGTGTTGTTTAACCAAACAGGAAGTGACTCAGTCGTGAGAGTAAATAACCTGGACCTTACACCCTTACACACCCTCACTCTCCCTGAGGTAGATTTGACAACATAACAGGTGATAAATCAGAACTTAAATGGACTGACTTATATAGCTCCTTATTCCAAAGCGCTTTACAACGGCCTCTCATTCACCCATTCACACACATATTCACGCACCAATGGCGGCAAGCTACCACGCAAACCACCGATCTGCCAACCTTGTGATCACAACCGCCCCATACATACAGAACTTGTTACAGTATACAGTATACTCACCAAACACTTTATTAGGAACACCTGTACACAGTCCAAGCTGGTGGAGGAGGTGGTGTCATGGTGGAGGTGGTGTAATGGTGGAGGTAGTGTAATGGAGGTGGTGGTGTAATGGTGGAGGTGGTGTATTGGTGGAGGTGGTGTAATGGAGGTGGTGGTGTAATGGTGGAGGTGGTGTATTGGTGGAGGTGGTGTAATGGGGAGGTGTTGTAGTGGTGGAGGTGGTGTAATGGGGAGGTGTTGTAGTGGTGGAGGTGGTGTAATGGTGGAGGTGGTGTATTGGTGGAGGTGGTGTAATGGGGAGGTGTTGTAGTGGTGGAGGTGGTGTAGTGGTGGAGGTGGTGTAATGGTGGAGGTGGTGTAGTGGTGGAGGTGGTGTAATGGAGGAGGTGGTGTAATGGAGGAGGTGGTGTCATGGTGGAGATGGTGTAATGGTGGAGGTGGTGTGATGGTGGAGATGGTGTAATGGTGGGGGTGGTGTGATGGTGGAGGTGGTGTATTGGTGGAGGTGGTGTAATGGTGGAGGTGGTGTAATGGTGGAGGTGTTGTAATGGTGGAGGTGGTGTGATGGTGGAGATGGTGTAATGGAGGAGGTGGTGTAATGGTGGAGGTGGTGTAGTGGTGGAGGTGGTGTAATGGTGTGGAGAATGGTTTCTTGGGACACTTTGGGCCCATAACACCAATCAATCGTCACTTGAACGCCACAGCCTATGTGAGTATTGTTGCTGACCATGTGCATCCCTTCATGGCCACAATGTACCCATCTTCTAACGGCTGCTTCCAGCATGATAATGCACCATGTCACAAAGCAAAAGCTGTCTCAAACTGGTTTCATGAACATGACAATGAGTTCAGTGTTCTTCAGTGGCCTTCCCAGTCACCGGATCTGAATCCAACAGAACACCTTTGGGATGTGGTAGAACAGGAGATTCAAATCAATGCCACGAAGAATTGAGGCTGTTTTGAGAGCAAAGGGAGGCCCCACCCAGTATTAGCATAGTGTTCCTAATAAAGTGTTGGTTGAGTGTATATTTGTGTTCACACATTAGCTAATGACCATATTAGGGTACCAGGGTATGAATGAAAAGGTGCCTGGAGAATATTTAGAATGAACATCATTAAAACTTGTTTTCCTCCTTACGACCCAATTCCACTCAGTTTTTAAATCGTCCCAGCCACAGTGTAAACTGGGAGGCCAGTGATTGGTCCCCAGATAATGGATCCCCTTCACTCATCCAGAACGGTGCTCATGGGAGCACACATGAGTGACCTCAGCCAGACTGACACGTGTGTGATGAGTGTGTGTCCTAGGTGTCTCCCTCAGAGGAAGGTTTATTTATTAGGTTCGACTCTGTGGTGAATGGTCAAGGCAAGGCAAATGTATTGATATAGCATATAATCATACAATCCAATGCAAACTCATAGTGCTTTACATAAAAACATAAAAAAGTGAAAAATAGAGAAAAAGTGAGAAATAAAAAAACGATTTAAAAAGTTTAAATAAAAATAGGTCGCTGTTTAAAATACAATAAATTAAAAGCCGAACAAAAGAAGTGCAATACAATAACAATTTAAAAGGTTCAAGTTTAAAATCAATGAATAGAAACAAATCAGTCAGTTAAAAACCTAGCCTAAACTGTGAGTATTTAAAATACAGTCAGTTAAAAGCTGAACTGACCATAACAATCTTCAGCCTATTTTTAAAAATAGATAAAGATGGCGCTGACCTAATGTCTTGTGATAGCTTGTTCCAATGTTTTGCTGCATACTGAGCGGATGCTGCCTCTCCACTTTTGGTGCTCACTCTTGGCACAGTTAAAACTAAGGCCTCAGATGATCTTAGGGATCTAGCAGATTCATAAGGCACTAATATGTTAGAGATGTATTTTGGCCCTAAATCATTCAGAGGTTTGGTTTAGATCAGGGGCATGATTTTAAAATCTATTCTGTGAGATACAGGGAGCCAGTGTAGTGATCTAAGAATGGGAGAAATGTGATCAAACCTCCTAGTTTTAGTCAGGACTTGCGGCAGCATTTTGAATAAGTTGTAACTGTCTAAGTGCCTGTTTGGAGAGTCCTGAAAAGGCCATTGCAGTAGTCGAACCTGCTAGATAGAAAAGATTAGATATAGACAAGATCATGCTTGGACATATAACCCCTAATTCTCGCTATATTTGTAAGATGATGATAAGCTGTTTTTGTTGTTGACTTAATGTGGGAGTTGAAACTTAAATCTGAATCTAAAATGACACCGACATTTCTAACCTGATCTTAACATTGTATGGAAAGCACCAACCACTAGCCTCTTCTTTTTGACTCCAAAGATCTCAAGTCTCAGTTTTGTCTTTGTTTAATTGTAAAACATTCTGACACATCCAGTTAATTCGATCAATGCAGTCCATAAGGGAGTCTATTGGTGCAAAATCATCTTGAGAAAGGGCTACATAGGTTTGTGTGTCATCAGCATACATGGAATAAGCAAGTTTGTTATCCTGAATACGTTTACATGTATAAGTTGCATGTATACGTTGAATAAAAGAGGCCCCAAAATGCAACCCTGTGGAACTCCACACGTCATGCTTGTGTGGTCAGACATATAGTTACCAACTGAGACAAAGTAGTTGTCTCCCTGTAGAATAGCCCTCAAGGGGTAGTGGTGGTCTAGTGGATAGTGAGTTGGACTTGGGATCGGAAGGTTGTGAGTTCAAATCCCGCCTGAAGCCACACCACTACTAGTGTGCCCTTGGGTAAGGCACTTAGCCCTCAGTTACTCCAGGGGGAATGTCCCTGTAATTCGTAATTGTAAGTCGCTTTGGATAAAGGCGTCTGCTAAATGGCAAAATTATTATTATTAAGTCACCCCTGTATTCTCTCAGTGTTGAAGGCTACTGTCAAGTACGCCTGTCTGACTGTGGTATGGTCTTGACTTCTCATATTGCAAACAGAAAGACTAAAAAGGTGCCCTCAGTACTTGCAGTATGTTCCAAACAACTCCCATCATGTGTGAACCATGAGTTGGCTAACGACATACAATTACAAGTACTTACATTATTGTACTTACATATTGTATACAACAGATTGTGATGGCAGTAGTAACAATACTTAACCACACCTATGATAATTACAATCACTGCTTTTTTCTAATATTACGACAAGCAATTGGATATCACAGTGCCTTTCCCCCGAAGTCTCAAACCGCATGAGTGCAGGCATCTGGCCTCGCCCAGGGCCAGTGCGTAACAACCACCTGGGTGATGCTGCACACCTCACGTCACTCAATTTGTGCTCGAGCGGTCACCGTAATTAGCTGTGGCAGCGGGGCGTGGAGGTGGTATTGAACACATTAGAAAGTGAGAAGGTGATAATGTGGATTCTGTTGATAACAACACAACATAGCTACTCTCCCGGACCGACCGAGAACGGACCCGTATGTAATTGACTATAATCTGCAGACAATAAAGATGTAAATGAGATAGAGAGGAGGATCGATAGACAGGTAGGAGGTAAGGCCCTGAGGGGGTTGATGATTCCTCAGCCAGACTACATCTCTGTCAAGGTCAGGACACGTGTGCCCCGCGGGTATCGATCTTACGAAGGAGATTGAAGTCGTCTCACACACACACACACACACAGACACAGACACACAGACACACAGACACACAGATACACACACACAAACACACACACACACACACACACCTCTGTGAGGTGAGTTTACCATGCTGAGGATGGAGTGAAAACATGGAGTGTGTGTGTGTGTGTGTGTGTGTGTGTGTGTGTGTGTGTGTGTGTGTGTGTGTGTGTGCGTGTGTGTGTGTGTGTGTGTGTGGTAACCCATAAGTAAATTGTTTACACTACTGTCTGTCAATTAGCAAACATGTAGAAATAGAGTGAACAGAACTGTCACTCCACCTGCCTGTCTAGATTGTGCTGATCCAGTCCTGCATACGGGAGGCTGAGGAACACACAGGAGTCCAGTCTAGGAACTTAATAATAATAATAATAATAATAACCTGGATTTATATAGCACCTTTCATAAAAGCCAAGGACCATTGGCGGACTCAGGGGGGGGGCGACCGCCTCCTGGTCCCCCCACGGTTGAAAAGCGTCTCTCTTAACCTCCCTCTTGTTTTCACGGTCAAATCTGACCGAATGACTTTGTTTGTAATCATAAATATTGTGTTTTTCATCCCATTGCCTCAAGACCTTATGTTATCCTCCACCCTAGGCCCCTGAGCATATACACTTGATTGCATTGAATTGCATTGCATTTTGGGGGATTTATTGAACCGTGTCACACCTATGATGTTTCCGGTCAGAATTGACCGCCATAGGAAAGTAGTGACCGAAAGTAGCAAAGTTGGAAAATTAAAGTAGGCTACACAATGAAACACTGGCTTGCCTGTATCAAATCAATACATCCCATGCATCAATGGAACGGGAAGAATCCCAGCTACAACACTAACTAATTTCCATCTCCAGTGCACACAGCCTACATGGCAGGCATTTGTATAATATACAGTAATGTACAGTAAACACTAACTTTGAACTTGCTGCAAAATTATAATATGAAATTAACCCCTGGTGTCATTCTGTCACCCCTTGATTCTACTTGCTTTGACTGTTCAAATGAGATGTCAACCATCACAATTGGATAAGGGGTTCCAGAGATATCACTGTGCAAAACACACCGGTCAATTTTGACCGAAAGTAGCAAAGTT
Source organism: Nansenia antarctica (assembly GCF_963989245.1). NCBI lineage: Eukaryota > Metazoa > Chordata > Actinopteri > Argentiniformes > Microstomatidae > Nansenia > Nansenia antarctica. The sequence continues at coordinate 13,183,022 of NC_137687.1, read as the reverse complement.
GGAAAATGAAACAAACGGAAGAGGAAGGTTAAGGCCCAATCCCAATTCACCCCTAGCCCTTCGTTTTCACCCCTATGGCTCGATTTGCGCGTTCACGTTTAGGGCGAGGGCTGTCTCAATTCATATTTCGTCGAGGGCTAGGGGTAAGGGGGAGGGCTAACTATTACTTCGTTTCGAGGGATTTCAGGACCAGACTAGCTTCGAAGGGCTAACGGTACGCTACCCCTTGATACCAGGATGCATTGCGAATCATCTACAGAAATCTTATGTCGCTCTATTCAATGCGGAAATGTCATTTTAATTCTCTGTAATTACTTATTAATAAAGATTTGAAAAATTATGATAACCATCTTATTGTCTTAGTTTAATGTCATTACAATGCATTATAGACCTTTTATTTATAACACGCATAACCCAAAAATCGCTTTTATGTCGGTGCTGTGTCTAACGTTACAGTAACGCAACGCTGCATGACAGTCGAGCATTTCAGAGATGTACAGTCATAAATCAATTATTACCTGTGGCGTTTGACAGCGGATGATGGTACACATATGTAAAGTTATCTATCAAACGTTCGGCTGACTTGTACATGATGCGCATTTTGACCTATTTCCACCCGCAATCTAATCCGAGCAGTTGTTATTATGTAATATTATTAATGGGTTGTATCATTCATTTCAATGCATTATAGACCTTTTCTTTATAACAAGCACAACAACAACAAAACGTTATTATGCCGATGTGCTGTGTGCTGTGTGTCTAACGTTACAAGCTGATTTGTGCATGACAGCCGCGCATTGACATATTTCCATGTCTAATGGCATATGACACGCGAAATGTAACTACAGTTAAGGATACGCGTAAAGGATGATGATATATCACCGTTCGACTCTACTGAGAAATGTTTCCGCTTATTTGTCATCTCTCCTTCACAGGCAAATGTGGCCGCGTCCCCAAGAGATCCTCTTTCTACGTTTTTGACCACCACTATGATGGATTGATTTTTGGATTCTAGACGACGAATTGTTCTGAGAAAGGCGCTTGGTAACGTGATTTTTGGACAACGCTTTATGACTATTGATGGACTGGTTGTTTTGGTTGGAGTCATTCATTGTCATTAAATTCATTGTCATTATTGCGATGTCCACAAAAAAGACATCGCTGACGGAAGAGACTAAAAAAGGAACGTCTAAACACTACAGTGTGTTGATAACAAACGAAAATAGATGCTTATAGCACACGCAACAGAAATAAACACAGCTGAAGAAGGCATTGCGAGATGTGAGAATTCGCCGGCAACACAACGCGTCAACCGTACCGCGTGATGACGTAGGCGCCGTGAAGGGTTGTCCCAATTCATAGGGCTTTGATTTCAAGGGGTAGGGCTTGTGACGTATTCGAAGGCCTTGCCTTCGAATCGAGTGACACTCGAAAACGAGCCATAGGGGTAGAAAAGAGAATCGGGATTGGGCCTAAGTGCCCTTTTGAGTGGCAAAAATGCCCTTTTGAGTGGCGAAAATGAGAGGATGTGCCCTATTGGTGCCCCTCCAATGGTCTAAACTTGACCATGTGCCCCCACAGTTTGAAAAACGTCACACTAAAGTGCCCTTTTGAGTGGCAAAATTAGAGGAAGTGCCCTATTGGCTGCCCTTCCAATGGTCTAAACTTGACCATGTGCACTGATGGGGTCCCATGTTGTGCAGTAGGTGCCCTTTTTTTCTTTTCTCCCCTGCCCTTCAAACAGCCTGAGTCCACCACTGCCAAGGACCCTTTACAATTCTAAAGGAAAACAGAAACAGTGACGAGGGGCCAAAGGCCTTGGTGAACAGGTGGGTTTTGAGGGCTGATTTGAAGGAGTCCAGGGTGGGGGGCGTTGCGGATCCCTGTGGGGAGAGAGTTCCAGAGGGTGGGGGGTTAGGGTAGGACTTCACACCTCGTACAGCCAAGGGTTAACCTGCTTTCACCTCTCTGGTGGAGGAGATGCTGTAAATAATTGACTGGCTGAGCTCTTTGGGCAAGTTATCCTGGGCCTGCACAGTTATAATTAAAGTGTTGAGGTTGGGGGATTGAGGTGGCGGGGGGGTGGGGGGGTGGGGGGTGGCGACACTCTGTCTGTGAAGGGCAGATTTGGTGAAATAAAGTATTAGAGGAGGAGGTATAAATCAAAGCAAGTAGACCCTGTGGGCCCTGAGAACCGGACTTCTGTGGTCAATTACGGTCATTAAAGGTGAAACTTCTCCATGACCGTGGTCATAGGAGAGGTTACGGTCAGTTAGTGAGGTCAGTGTGAGGGTCAATGGGTTTGGACTTCAAAGGCACCCTCTAACCACTAATGAATGGTTTAAGGATTTAAAAGGAAACTAAATCCTAATCTCGCTCATTAAGATATGAATAGCTAATCAGTGTACAGTGCAGGGGCAACGTTGGTGCAGTGAAATGTCGCTAGGTCATAAACCAGTCATCCTCCTATCGATTCATCCATCTAATGTTGTTAGAGGAAACTGTTACAGAGCAACAGACACTATACGAGAAAGGTATTGAGGATCGGGTATATTTCTAGTAATTATGATATCAGATATACTTAGAGGAACATGGTCGTTTACTGTAGCAGAGCTTTTATCCCAAGGCACCAATTTCTCCCAGACACAAATGATGATCATTCATTTTGCCAGTTATGCCGCAGGGTTAGCTGAAACATCTCCACTGAATGTATAGGGGCCGTGCCATTACAGGACGAGTCATTGATGGTACAAGTTAAAGACAATATAGACATCATTTTCGTAGGTTTTAAGAACTTACTGAAGACACACACTGTCCGTTATGGAACTAATAAAAATGTTTGGCAGGCTCAATGATGGGGGGGGGCAGTAATTTATACAGACAGAATGATCTCTCTTCAAAGGGAGGGTTTTATGGGCCTGTAATGGGCAGAACATTATAATAGAGGGGGGAGGGGGGGGGAAGGTCAGCAAATCTGTCATTGACTTTGGGCTGATGTCACCTCACAACCTATGATGTCATCTCACAGCCTATGATGTCATCTCTCACAGCCTATGATGTCACCTCACAGCCTATGATGTCACCTCACAGCCTATGATGTCATCTCTCAGCCTATGATGTCACCTCTCACAGCCTTATGATGTCATCTCACAGCCTATGATGTCACCTCTCACAGCCTATGATGTCACCTCTCACAGCCCATTATGATGTCACCTCACAGCCTATGATGTCACATCTCTCAGCCTATGAGGTCACCTCTCACAGCCTATGTCACCTCTCACAGCCTATGTCACCTCTCACAGCCTATGAGGTCACCTCTCACAGCCTATGTCACCTCTCACAGCCTATGTCACCTCTCACAGCCTATGATGTCACATCTCTCAGCCTATGAGGTCACCTCTCACAGCCTATGTCACCTCTCACAGCCTATGTCACCTCTCACAGCCTATGAGGTCACCTCTCACAGCCTATGAGGTCACCTCTCACAGCCTATGAGGTCACCTCTCACAGCCTATGAGGTCACCTCTCACAGCCTATGAGGTCACCTCTCACAGCCTATGAGGTCACCTCTCACAGCCTATAAGAGAATGCGTGATGACGGTATCAGAGTAGATATTTGAGAGGCAAGGCGCCGGCCCGCTCATTGGGAGCAATTTGGGGTTCAGTGTCTTGCCCAAGGACACTTCGACATGTGGCCAGCCGGGGCTCGAACCGCCATCTGCCGATCATTAGACGGCAGCTCTACCTCCTGAGACACAGCCGGGGATAACCTGGTATAACCCCTATGAGAGGGTATAACCTACATCTATGAGAGGGAATTCTACACATTATTATTCCCCTGGGGAATAATACTTTAAAAACTTTAGAAACACATTTCATGCAATTAAATAATAGTAATACTATTTAATAATGTAATTTGTCATTATAAAGGACTCAAGACATATTAGCAGAATACATTTTAGGGCGTTAAGATTAAGAAATAGAACTCTTTCGCGTGGGGTGCAATCATGCAGCTTCTATTTCCAATATGCTAGCTCTCTGTTTAGCCGTTGCCGTCTTGCTATGTGACTACTGTTGACAGTCCAATTTGCACACAGCAGACCCCGCGGGAGAGCAGTGGGATGAACGTGGCAGACACCGAAAGATTGTATGAACAAACAGATCACTGTGTGCAGTCTGTAAAAACTGCTGTCATGGCCGATTCGCATGGGACTAAAATTGTGGGAAAATGCTCTGGTAATGGTTACATCACCCTGCCTCCTCTCGTTAAACTAATCTTGTCTGAATAGGGCTTCAGACAACTAACTAACACCAGTTAACCACTTGGCAAATGGTAAATGGACTGACTTATATAGCGCCTTATTCCAAAGCGCTTTACAACGGCCTCTCATTCACCCATTCACACACACATTCACACACCAATGGCGGCAATCTACCATGCAAGGCGCCGGCCCACTCACTGGGAACAATTTGGGGTTCAGTGTCTTGCCCAAGGACACCCCGACATGTGGCCAGCACGGGATCGAACCACCGATCTGCCGGCACTACCTCCTGCGCCACAGCAGCTCCATTAATGATGTAATATTGACAACACAGTAACTCACATGCTTCAGTGGTCTATGTAATGAGCACCTCACTATCCAAACTGGACAACAAGCCGTTAATCTAGGATCGCCCACTATGGGAGGCACAATCAATCTCAATCTCTGCATACTGACAGCTGTCAACATGAAGCCCCAGGCTGTAGGAACAAACCACTTTGTAGCGCGTCTGTCTCTGTGTGAGGAGAGGAGGATGGCGCGTCTGTCTCTGTGTGAGGAGAGGAGGATG
>NC_137687.1:13153192-13175692 GCF_963989245.1 Nansenia antarctica | reverse complement strand
AGAGAGAGAGAGTGAGTGAGTGAGAGAGAGAGAGTGAGGTAGTGAGTGAGTGAGAGAGTGAGTGAGGTAGTGAGTGAGTGAGAGAGAGAGAGAGTGAGTGAGTGAGTGAGAGAGTGAGTGAGGTAGTGAGAGAGAGAGAGAGTGAGTGAGTGAGAGAGTGAGTGAGGTAGTGAGTGAGTGAGAGAGAGAGTGAGTGAGTGAGTGAGTGAGTGAGAGAGAGAGTGTGGGTAACAGTACCAAAGATAGAGGAACAACTACGCTAAGCTAAGTCTGTTATTGGTATTGCAATCTTTGAAAATGAAGAAACCAAATAAACAACTATTCAATTGTCATGCTCTAGAAATAGCGTCCTGTATGTGTCAATGTATATGAAGAAATTATAAAAAATAATTTAATCCTATTAAAGTATATCCTAAAAGTCATCTTCCCGAGCCATCTATCTATAGGAGATTGTATTGCCAGTGAGAAAACAATTGGTGTCTTCGACGACTGCCAATGGCCCCTGGCCTGAGCTAGATTACTCTTCCTGCTACGACTGGTGGATTGATGATTCACATGCTTAGTCTAATGTATCGATTGTCAGTCGCTTTGGAATAAGGCGTCTGCTGAATGCCCAAAATGTAAATGTAAAATGGTGCCACAATACTCTCCTTGGAATCTCCTGATGTATTTCCCAGATTCCTTGACTGGGGAAGCGCGGTGGCATTTAGAAAAACGAGGAATAATAATATTATATTTAGATATATACAGTATATACTATATATAGATTGGGATATAGCAATCCCCCTCCGCCCCCCTCCCCCCCTCCCCTAGGATGAGATGTACTGTATCTCTTTCTTCTTAACAACACTGGGGCATTATTTAAAATGGAATATTATATTTAGATATATATACTATATTTAGATTGGGATATAGCAATCGCCCCCCCCCCCCTCCTCCCCCTACCCCCCTAGGATGAGCTGTACTCCCCCCCCCCCCCCCCCCTCCCCTAGGATGAGATGTACTGTATTTCTTTCTTCTTAATAACACTGGGGCATTATTTAAAATGGAAGCAGTGGTGGAATCCCCCCCCCCCCCCCCCACCAATACCCCCCCCAAATCTATATTTAGATGGGGAGTGATGTGTCTCGCCCTGGTAAGTGAGGCTCGTAGGGGATCCACAGGGGAGAGACACAGCGGAGGGATGAGGAGGAGATCAACCTAGCGTGCTGCTACACAGCAGCCCCGTGCAGAAATCCTCCATCCCCATGTGAACGGAGCTAAAGATAGCAGATAGCGTTTCAAAAAACGAGATACGGTACTACTGGGGACTGCCGGGTGGGTGGTGGTGACTTCCATTTCAATACATCGACACACAAAATTACGCGGATTTCTATCTATGACGATTTTTGAACTGAAATTCAACTATATAATGTATGCCTCACCCCCCCCCCCCCCCCCCCCCACCCCCACCAACCCTCCCTTTCAGCCCGTGAGTTAAAATGGAATTGCTGCCCAACATTTGAGCTGAACACATCAGCTGAAGCTGTAAATGTGGACAGGTTGTTCAAATCTCTCGATTAGCCCGACTGTTTTCAATGTTGTGTTGTAGTTTTATATCAAATATGAAGAATTGAAGTCTGTCTCTCTACATTCTGGGAAATCGAGCACTAAGGAAGGCCTTCCCTTCCTGTAAGAGATGTGCCAATAACTTGTGGCAGATGATTATGATTGGTTAAGCAAGAGTGATCTCATCAGGGAGGAAACTTCTATAAATGTGTGTCCCTCTCACAGGAGGGGGCTTTCTGACGCTGTTATTTTCCCTCTGTGCTCATGTAACTCTGCTTAATAAAAGGCCTCTTTTGAGTCAATTGATTTAAGCTCTCTGTGCTTTAGAAGTCCTACTCAATCTACTAAGAATCAATTAAATCCACAACAGTTGTTTCAATGTTGGAATGGACCTATCGCTAAGCCACGCCCCCTTTGAAAACACAGACAAACAAACAACGCTTCACTAACAGTGACTGACTGACCGACCGTGACTGAATGACATTCAATGACTTACAATGGCGGGAGTTGGCACATTTCTGATTTACCACAGCAAGTAATAGACATGTTTTTAAAAAAATGACAAGAATATTTAGTCTAGAAGCTTTTTCTGCCTGTCGTGACTTTTGCTGTGATATGATTGGACAATTTCTATTTTGGGGCGTGGCTTAGCGATAGGTCCATAGTGCCATTAAACCTGTGACATACACACCCTCGGAAGTCCTGGTACCAACATTCTAACAGGCGTAATATCCTCCAGCCAATCACAACAAGCCTCCGTACACCAACCGACCAACTGCAACCGCTCACTGGTCCGGACGCAATTCCCTTGTTGGACCTTGTTGCAGCTAATTGCATCGATTAGCTAATCAGCTCTAAATCACTACACTCGCATCACGTTTATACTCCTCAGTATTCGTTTCATCGTTTGTAACCGGAGCGAAAGCACCCTTTTCAAGCGGAGCATCCGTTGGTTCTTTGCTGCGGGAGTGACTTCGAATGCGCGTTCTCACCGCTCCAAACGACGCAGAGCAAAGCAAATGTTATCCTAAACTCCGATTCAAGTGAAGCAAATGTTCTAGTGAGTTAAGTAGCTGGCCGCATGCCAGCTCAGGTTGAAAGTTTGCCGTGGGAGCTACATACACTTGAAGATGGTCCCTGGTTTTAGAGCTGTTGGTCAGTCATACAAAGTATTTAAAGTACATCAATGTTTGACGTTTTACTCAGAAACGCATCTCATCAACGCCTCACTTTGGTACAGTCGCCTAGCAAACACGTGCGTGCCACTGCCGAAATCTTGCCCTTCTGCCTGAAGTAGCTTTTCCGAAATGTTCGGGATGTTTCCGGTCGTCTACCACGTGTAAAACTGTGACATGTGTATGTGTGGCTCGTCGTCTACCTAGCGACCTAGGAGCTACAAGCATTTAGTCAGTGCTGGAAGCCGACCTAGAAGCTACAGAAACGTTTGTGTGCAAATATGTTTGTAACACGCAATGTGATTACTTTTGCTAACAGAGCTAGCACTTGTTCCCACAGCCCAATGTTCCCACATTTCTAAGTAATCTAACTAACACTAACCCTAACCCTAAATGTGGTACCATTGGGTTGTGGGAACATAGGGATGAGCTAGCTATCTCCTCATCTAAGTAAAGCCTTGTTGCTACACTATCTTGGTTTGTGGGCGAGTGCTTCCACTCAGGGGAGATTGTATTCCTTGTGATTGTTGCCCCCTCCTCTATGGCTGTGGTTCATCCTCATTACCACTGAGTCTCTTGTTTCCTCCCTCAGAAAAACACAAGTAGCTCCGGTTTCTACCAGGTCCGGAAGACGTCATCAACATTAACATTAACAGTAACATCATTATTAAAGAAGGCAGACCCCCCCAGAGCCGGTCCAAATGGATGTGGTCGTGCCTCGTAGAAGATGGAGGCTGCCGTTATTGAAACCCCGTACTGCGAGGTACGTGATTTGCTGGATACAAATAGCGAGACAGAAGTGCCGCAGTTCTCCTCTAGAGAAGGACCCCTCAACTCTGAGGTAGGCTAGTGAGATACAGTATCTAATCCACTGTTCCCCTCACTGTCCCATCCTCGAAACTCAAAGGCTTTGGAGACCTTGCTTTTTGACGAGCTGTACCCTGACTCTGGAACTCTCTCCCCCAGACTCACCCTCACTCTCCACTTTTAAAACCTACCTGTTCTCCCATGCATACAACCTCCCCTACCCCTAACCATCTCCCCTAACTTCGCCATTACATTGAAAAACGTAATTATGTACGTGGCTGCTATACCGTATGACATTTAGTCTAAACAATCATTACACTGTACATCCTGATCACAGCTTGACAAACTAACCTAAACTGTTGGCTAGCATAATAATGATGGCTTAATAAGAAGCATCACACGCTGCATTCATAATCATATAACTCGTCTCATGTCCTATAGCCTATAGAGGCTATCATTTGTCTATATAATATTGATTTATTTACCTAATTCTGCTTGCTTCTTTTTGAGGTCTCTCTCTTCCAGGGCCAGCTGTGAGAGGAGGCGGGGGGTAATGGCAGGGCAGACTCAGGGGCTCTGTCTGTTGCCCCCTGTCCTGACCTGCATTTGTCACGACCAGACAGTTGAGCCATGGCCAGCTCAGGGCCTGGGTGTCAGCTGCAATGTGAGCAGCATTGTCAGACAGTCGTTATGGCCGAGAGTTTATTCTCATCTGAAGTCCAGAGTTTATTCTCATCTGAGGTCCAGAGTGCATCAACATTGTTGTCTGTCGTGTGGTTTTCTATAGTCTGTAGGCATGTTGACTGTTAGTTTCCAGTCTGGTGTGACAAAGTGGACAGCTGTGCCTTTTTCACCTACTATAAGAGCCGCCTCGGGGGTCAAATGTCGATGTTCTCTCAGCATGTTGTGATGTTATTAAAATACAGTCTATCTAGACCTTCGTAGCGATGTGCTAGTTAGCAGCGTTTGTAGCTGTGTGTAGCTGCGTTCAGAGTCACTTTTCTGCCATTCAGTGTTTGAGGTGCACCGACATTCAAATAGGCCTGTCGTGTTCATTTTTTCCCTGATTTCAATGTATGACACATCATTTGAAAGCGTACAATCTGTAGTTTAAGTACATGTAAACAAATTAAAAATGGCTACTGGTTGCACTTTTCACCAGCAGCTGGCACATATGCCCAACACATTAGAAATGTGTACCCATTTAGAATTGTATTTTGTTTGTTTTTTCATCCACGAATTACAGTGCCCTGGAAACGCCAGAAAATGCCCCAGATGAACATGAGTTCACAAAGGCAAAACATTTATGGTAAATGTCCTACACTGAACAAGATTGTATTTGAATTTGTCTGTATGGTATAGGTGTCAGACTCACGGGGAAGAAGAGCAGAACAGCTCCACACAGGATGGCCTCCAGTAGAACCAGACCCGACGCTCTGATACTCTGAAAAAAACATGAGAAACATACACAGTCAACGTCACTTCCTACTATGTTAAAGAACCTACACAATACACATACTACAGCAACACATGTAAAATACTACCCACAAAATCCTACAGTAATACATACGTAATGCAAACAGTGAAATACTTGAGAATGAAGTGTGTTAGATAAGCAAGCCTGAACTCCGTCATGTTAGGAAAAGCCTGATAACCATGCAGATAGATAGATAGATAGATAGATAGATAGATAGATAGATAGATAGATAGATAGATAGATAGATAGGTAGGTGGGTAGGTAGGTAGGTAGGTAGGTAGGTAGATATATAGATAGATAGATAGATAGATAGATAGATCTTTATTTAGTCAGGACAGTGCACATTAATGAACAGTCACTCTAAATACATACAGAGTATGGTGACAGTAAATATGTCAGATTTAGCTGTGAGCTCATTTGCATTCGTAGTCCTCATGACATAAAATCGTACAATAGATAAAAAAACAACAAGAATAATAGACAACATCACAACAGAATACAATAGGACATAAAACAATGAGTATGTGACCATAGGGACATACATGGGTGCAGAAGAAAATAAAGTGCATAGGTTAAAAGTGCAATGCATTAAGCTTAATGTTGTTCTTTTTCATTCCATTCAATATACAGGAAACAGGAAATAAGCCCCCTGGGGTCTTTTCATAGGAGGATTCAGCCTTTCATGCTGCTTCTATGAAAGCGTTGCATAAGACATTCAGCCATGTATTACTCTCCTATTGAAAGGTTGCAGGTTGCTCTCAGAGAGCAAGGTGCAGCTGAGCCACCCATTTCTAAACGTATACACTCATTGAACTCTTTATTATGAACACTATACGAACACCGGGTCTCCAGGCTTTGAAGTTGAAGTGAAGCGAAGGACGTGCCGCCGTATGATGTTACATACTCAAAGCACAACGTATTTAACACTAGAACAGCTGTGCCTTTTTTACCTACTATAAGAGGGGTCAAATGATATAGGCTAGTCTTTATAATGGGAATCTGCTATTTACACACAACGACCACTAGTTGGCCGGCTTGTAAATTAGCCTGCCTCCTACACAGAAAAACTGCAAAAAAAACGCTTTATACTAGCTTATCCTGATGTGATAATGTACGGATACTGGGTGGTAGAACGCACATATCTAGGAAAAGTCATGGAAGGAGGGTCCTGAAATTTGATCGAGTGCAAAGATAATTAGTCTTTTTTTTTTTTTTTTTTTTTTTTTTACTCACAGGGTCAAATGACCCCACCCATGGCTGTTCTACTGTTAAAGAACCTACACATACTACAGCAATACACGTAAAATACTTCAATAGACTTCCTACTTTTTTTGAAGAACCCACAAAATCCTACAGTAATACATACGTAATGCAAACAGTGAAATACTTGAGAATGAAGTGTGTTTGATACGCAAGCCTGAACTCCGTCATGTTAGGAAAAGCCTGATAGACATGATGCATTAAGCTTAATGTTGTTCTTTTTCATTCCATTCAATATACAGGAAACAGGAAATGAGCCCCTTGGGGTCTTTTCATAGGAGGATTCAGCCTTTCATGCTGATTCTATGAAACCGTTGCATAAGACATTCAGCCATATGTTACTCTCCTATTGAAAGGTTGCAGGTTGCTCTCAGAGAGCAAGGTGCAGCTGAGCTACCCATTTCTAAACGTATACGGTACACTCATTGAACTCTATTATGAACACTATACTAACCCCGGGTCTCCAGGCTTTGAAGTTGAAGTGAAGCGAAGTAAATATGATGTCGAATAATTCAGAAACGTCAACAGGACATCCCACCGAATGACGGTAAATGGACTGTAAATGGTAGAAATAGCGCCTTTATCCAAAGCTCTTTACAACGGCTTCTCATGCACCCACACATTCACACACCAATGGCGGCAAGCTTCCATGCAAGGCGCCGGCCGGCCCGCGCATTGGGAGCAATTTGGGGTTCAGTGTCTTGCCCAAGGACACCTCAACATGTGGTCAGCCGAGGCTCGAACCACCGATCCGCCAACCTTGCGATCATTAGACGGCGGCTCTACCTCCTGAGACACAGCCACCCCGTATGCTGTCACATGATCAAGACATGTTTTAATGAAGCCAATGAATTGACAGACCCGAACGAAGGCTGAGACGGCTTACACAAAAAGCTATTTCATGTCCGCTGTCAAACGGTCACTTTGAGTATATATGTATTTATGTACTATATGGCATTATATTGTAAGATATGTACTATATGGTATTATACTGTATGCTATCTTGTGTACAGTATGTTATTTTGTGCGACAGTACTGGAGCAGCTGGTTATGCCATAAGAGTGGATGACTGTAATTGCGAGTGTATTATTATATGTTAATATCACAGCATATGATTAGGTCTATAGTGTATACTTAACGATTCTAAGACATGACAGCGTAACAATGATATCTTCAAACAGATAGCAGCTTATTGTTTTTAGTTTTCAGCTTATGGAAAAGCTGATGGGAGCTTTGGGGAGTGCACATAGGCACTGGTGGAGGAAATGCTATTTATAAGCCTATATCATGGAGGGCAGCCATAGAGAGCATAGATGGACTGCACTTATATAGCGCCTTTATCCAAAGCGCTTTACAACGGCCTCTCATTCACCCATTCACACACACATTCACACACCAATGGCGGCAAGCTACCATGCAAGGCGCCGGCCCGCTCACTGGGGTTCAATGTCAATTGTCACTGGGGGCAATTTGGGGTTCAATGTCTTGCCCAAGGACACTTCGACATGTGGCCAGCCGGGGCTCGAACCACCGATCTGCCAACCTTGCGATCATTAGACGGCGGCTCTACCTCCTGAGACACAGCCTAGAGGGCATAGAGGAGGAGAGCGCTTGGTCAGAGCCTTCTCTTGGACTCACCGTGGCATCCCCACACATATGCATCTACTGTACAACTATCCATGGCCACCGATACGCACAAAAATGCTGGTATCGGTATCGGCGAGTACTAACAAAAAAAAAATCCGATTTTTTTTTTTTTTTTTTTTTTTTTTTTAAGTACTAAAGTTATTTTGTTTGTAAATGTTCACTTGCTGTTGCACTACTACTACGACTGTTTTATATCTTAAATGGATATTGCACTGATTGGCATCTGTGAGAGCCACATTTCAGGTTTTATAAGGGGTTGATTTTCTTGTCACCATACCAGGTAGACAATAAAAAAAAGTTCTATAGTATTCACTCTCTGTTGGTATTTTTTCCTGTTTTACAAAGGTTTTGAGCAGTGCCAGACTAAGTGTTAGCAATAATTTTACATCGAGGTGAGTATGCGGCTCAAAAAACATGTTTTTTTGTTTTGTTTTTTCAAACGCCGTGGTATCGGATCGGTACTCGGTATCGGCAAGTACTGCACGGTCAGGTATCGGTATCGGTATCGGGATCAAAAAATGGTATCGGAACAACACTAAACACTATACTACATGACACCATGTTAACGTTACATCACATCGGTTCTACACACGCAAAGAAAGAAGAGGGGATCATACATAAAAGAAGGAAAAAAATCCAGGTTGAATATGTATATATGTACTCTGTGGCCTGGGGTGGTCCAGTGATTTAACGCACAGAGAGACAGACACAGAGACACAGAGACAGAGATACACAGACACAGGGACACAGAGACACAGAGACAGAGATATAGAGACAGAGAGACACAGAGACAGAAAGACACAGAGACACAGAGACAGAGACACAGAGACACAGAGACACAGAGACAGAGACACAGAGATACAGACACAGAGACACAGAGACACAGAGACAGAGATACACAGACACAGAGATACAGAGACACAGAGACAGAGATACAGAGACAGAGAGACACAGAGACAGAGAGACAGAGACACAGAGAGACAGAGACACAGAGACAGACACACGGTTTAAACCGCAGTGCACACATTATGCCCATGTCGACATATTGACAGGTTAGAATCCGGCCCATGCCCTGCTGGCATGCCCTCTCTCCCTTCTTCTCCTTACTTTCCTGTCTGTCTTCACTTCATCTGTCCAATAAAATTAACAATATGAATGGGACTGCCGCACTCAGAAAAAATAACTTAAAATATGAAAGAAAATGATAAAAAAAAATATGTTGACTGTGCTTAGAAAATACGGCAGCCAGTGTTTTTTAAATAATGTTTAAATATTTACCACATCATGTTTGCCCAATACATCATGCAAAAATATTTTATTTATCTATTTCATGGCTCTCTGGAGCATATGCAGTCGCCTCATCAGGTGGCTGTCCAGGGAGCTGAGTCCTGGTTGATCTGTCTGTCTGTCAGAGAGGCCGTTTGAAATTATTCCAACGCTTCATCGTGACGATACACATGGGACCGCTGGCTGGCTACATTTTCCTGAACTTTTCCGGGGGGCTTTGATGCCCATATGGTCTAAAATATCAGAATAATAATGTGTATGGATGTGATCTGTCGGTGAAGCAGTGTCTACGTATGTGCTCTCAGGTATTCGTACTGGTCATCAACAAATATTCAATCAATGAACCAATAAATAAATGCACTATATTTGATATCGTTAGCCTCATACCATTATTACCTAAGTCATGCTTCACTTGTGGTCAGCCGAGCCATCTTTGTATGTAGTGTCAAACATGCCAAAGAGATGAGTTGGGCAGATAGTGATTTTGGAATGGAACAAGCATTCTGATAGGCGGATGGCATAGTAGGCAATAATGCACAGTGAATCAGCAGTGTTAGGAGAGTAGAGTTAGGCAGATATCTCAATTTGGACACAATATGACTTTGAGGACACAATTATGCTATGAGGCTAAAGATATGATGCTATGAGGCTAACGACATTATGCTATGAGGCTAACGATATGATGATGAATAGTTAATCGTTGACGGGGCGTCACCTTGTTCCTGCGGAAGTGGTAGATGACCACCATGCTGACGAAGTCCACCAGCATGCAGAGGCCCTGGAAGGACAGCACGGCCATGCGCAGCGCGCTGTCGCCACGGGCCACGCAGGGGGTGTCGTCCCTGCAGTAGGCACACCCCTCCTGGCAGGGCAGGCAGTCGCTGGACGACCCCTCGTCCGCATTAGGGCCACTGTCTGGGGCGCTGCCCTCCCCTCCCTGCCCTGGAAGAGACACACAACAATTGTGATTAAATGTAATGTACGGTATCCCCGCCAGATGATAGGTAACTGTTGGTTCTTCTAATCTACATGACTCCAGTTGACTTTTGGCTAACCCCAAAAGCCTGTCTTTCTGTGTCCTGTTGATATTGTTGTACACCTGTTGTCTGTTACGTGTTCTTATTTTCACTTGTTTGCCTATTTTAACCTGCTATGACTTTCACTCTTTTGTAAACTGGCAGTGCATTCCACAATCTGGGTGCATAAAATGAGAATGCAGCATATAGGCAGTAGGCAGTAGAACCTCTGTCAGTCATTCCTACACCATACAACATTGTTAGTTTGGGATCTTGCCAACTTCTTCATGTAAACTATACGCGAAGCATACGCTTGGTTAACCTCGTACGTTGCAGAAAGGCTAAAGAGTGGAACCCCAGAGGGGCCGAACCTAAGTTCACCCTGACTCACAACATCAGCAGCATACTGTATCTACATATCTAAAGACGGGATCTATAATATGGGTAAACATGAGGAGAGTCAATTCTCCTGGTTACGGGGATCAGCGTATGATACAAGGCCGGCCTGAGCTTCCACAGAGGACACTCAAGGCTAAAAACACACAAGCAGCTTGCTAGCTCTGCACTATTTCTACAAGGACTGACTCTGGGGAATATACGGCAGACGCTTAAGCTGGCAGACTCAGAAGATACATTTTTTTTTTCTTGTCTTGAGGTTTGTCAGTGGGGACCGTGAGAAGCACTTTGGTGATGATGCCCGTGTGTAGACACACTGGGAGAGAGGGACTCTGCCGCTCTGTGGAAGAGCTGGCTGAGGGCCAACTATGTAAAAGGGCTTAAAACATGACACAACATAAAAGAGATTAAGATAAAACTGTTCATACATAGGAGATTTGTGTTAAATCTGCAAACACAGAGCAAGTAAAGCAACAAAAATGTTGGCAGCTAAAATTCTGTGGCACCTTGGCCGAAGACATTATACCCACAAACAGATTTGACACGACAACTATTTAACAACTATTAAAAATGGCAAGTGTCCTGATTATATCAATTTAAATCTGTGTCAGTTCGCAACAATATAGCTTTAGCCAAAAGGAAGATGACAATTAACACATGACTGCAAAGGAACTGGTGAAATCAAGTATACTTTGAGCCTGATAGGTTTATAAATAGTCAATGAAATAAAACACCACTTACACTTAACACTAGAACAGCCATGGGTGTGAGTAAAAAAGTTGTATATCTTTGCACTGGATCAAATTTCAGGCGTTCTACCACTCATTATCCTTACACTTTCAAAATCACATCAGGATAAGCTAGTATAAAGCTATTTTGCAGTTTTGCTGTGTAGCAGGCAGGCTAATTTACTGTCTAATGTCTAATGTTGAGGTTAGTCAATGTCCCAAACTGTTGGTAGTGCGTTAACCTCAAGACGACACCCCGCCGTAGTCCTAACGGACCTGGACTACGTGGACGACATCAGCCTGCTCTCCGACCGCTTAGAGCCAGCACAGGAGCCAGTACAGAGTGTGCCTTGGCTAAATGCCAAGAAAACCGAGGTTATCACCTATAACATCCTCCCAGACCAAGGCAAGGCAAGGCAAGTTTTTAGCTTAGATTTAAATATTTTAAGGGTTTGGGCCTGTTTGATTTCTTCGGGGAGTTTGTTCCAGGAGCATGCAGCAGCGTGACTGAAAGCTGCTGCACCGTGTTTTGTTTTTACTCTTGGAATTATTAGCTGATTAGTCTCAGCTGACCTTAGGGACAGGAACTTAGTGATTTGTATGTAATTAGGAGGATTTTGAATTCAATTCTCTGAGAGACTGGCAGCCAGTGCAGGGATCTCAGGATTGGTGTAGGACCATCCACCTCTAACAACAACAGGAGACATTACTCTGAAGGAAGTCAACGACTTCAAATACCTCATGGGTCAACTTATCAGAGCAACTTCAGAGAACTATACGTAGATCAGACATGTGGAGCTTGAGGATGAACCCTGAGTTTCCACTTGTAATTACGAGTTGGAGGGCCGTTTAAGTGGATTTTTCCCACTCAGACTTTGTTTTTCTGAGTTTCCTGGCTTGCCTTGAATGGCCCAAAACACCTTGTTTCTTCAGGTTTTCTTCCACTTTCTTCAATGTTGCAAGCTAGCATAGCGGTACCCTCATAGCAGTGTGCATTATTGCCTATGCCATCTGCCCAAGATAGCTCAGACACCAATGGTGACAAGCTACCATGCAAGGCGCCGGCCCGCTCACTGGGAGCAATTTGGGGTTCAGTGTCTTGCCCAAGGACACTTCGACATGTGGCCAGCCGGGGCTCGAACCACCGATCTGCCAACCTTGAGATCATTAGACGACGGCTCTACCTCCTGAGACACAGCCGCCCCTAGTAACTCTCGATTGTTTCTCACATTGACAGGGAATTTCGCTTTTAACCAAAGACTGATTTAGAAATCTATGACTCGGCACATCCTTGATCCCTACCAAAGACCTACTTATCTCCCCCCAGCTCTGACTCACGGCTCGCTCTCATTGGCTCACCGCTTCTGGAGTTGACGCAGCTTCTCACACTCAGAGATCCAGCCCAATGTCTCCCACATAGCCAGTTGTAGAGACACATCTGGTTCTCTCTACAGAGGAGTGTTGAGGATGAGGAGGATGACAGAGGAGTGTGGAGGATGAGGAGGATGACAGAGGAGTGGATGTTCCGCTGGAGGATTAGAGAGGCTTGTTCAAGGCCCAGTGGTGGGCCAGACTGCGGCAGAATGCTTCTGTAAAGCGCTAAATCGCCTCCCTTGGTTCTAATTGTATTTCCCCCCCCCCTTCTCTCCCACACACACACACAGATATAAAACACACACACACACACACACACATGTCCACCCCTCTCTGTGTGAGAGGGAGTGTGCCTCTGGGTTGGTTTTTTTTGCTGTGCTGTCATATGCAAGGAACAAGGGTTGGGTGGGAGGGATAGAAGGATAGAGGGAGGGAGGGAGGGATAGAAGGATGGAGGGAGGGAGAGAGAGAAGGATGGAGGGAGGGTGGGAGAGAGAGAAGGATGGAGGGAGGGTGGGTGGGAACGAGGGTGGGAAGGAGGGAGGGTGGGAGGGAGGGATAGAAGGACGGAGGGAGGTCGGGAGAGAGAGAAGGATGGAGGGAGGGTGGGTGGGAGGGTGGGAAGGATGGAGGGAGGGTGGGAAGGATGGAGGGAGGGTGGGTGGGAGGGTGGGAAGGATGGAGGGAGATCGGGAGGGAGGGGGGAGACTGATGAAGATACAGAGTGACACAGAAAGGCCCGGGTGGGATGA
Source organism: Nansenia antarctica (assembly GCF_963989245.1). Lineage (NCBI taxonomy): Eukaryota > Metazoa > Chordata > Actinopteri > Argentiniformes > Microstomatidae > Nansenia > Nansenia antarctica. The sequence continues at coordinate 13,162,225 of NC_137687.1, read as the reverse complement.
GAAGAAATGGAGAGAGTGAGTGGGCTGAGAGAAGGGTGGAGGACAAAGAGAGACAGTTGGCTCTCGGTTCGGTTCGTGATCTTTTAACAATATCGAGCTATTCTAATTACCAGCCATGGAACCTGTCTGTGCTGTCGTGTATATACGGAGCACCTCCCCCGATAGCATTTTCCTCATGTACACATGGCTTCAAGGGGCGGCTGTGGCGCAGGAGGTAGAGCTGACGTCTAATGATCGCAAGGTTGGCAGATCGGCGGTTCGAGCCCCATTTGGCCACATGTTGAGGTGTCCTTGGGCAAGACACTGAACCCAAAATTGCTCCCAGTGAGCGGGCCGGCACCTTGCATGGTAGTAGATGTGTGAACGGGTGAATGAAAGGCCGTTGTAAAGCGCTTTGGATAAAGGCTACTGCGAGTAGTCCTGTACACATGGCTACCAGTTCAGTCTCTGTCCAAAAAGTGGCCAAATAAACTCCACACGACACTTACAACTAATAACTAGACAGGTATAATTCCTGTGGAAATTGTGAAGTGTGCTTGCCCCTCACAGCAAGTAGGGGGCAGGTCAGTGCCCGCCCCCCCAGGGGCCCGTGTCTCTCTCTCTCTGTCTCTGTCTCTGTGTCTCTCTCTCTCTCTCTCTGTCTCTCTCTCTCTCTCTCTCGGTCTCTCTCTCTGTCTCTGTGTCTCTCTCTCTCTCTCTCTCTCTCTCTCTCTCTCTCTCTGTCTCTCTCTCTCTCTCTCGGTCTCTCTCTCTGTCTCTGTCTCTCTCTCTCTGTCTCTCTGTCTCTCTCTCTCTCTCTCTGTCTCTCTCTCTGTCTCTGTCTCTCTCTCTGTCTCTCTCTCTCTCTCTCTGTCTCTGTCTCTCTCTCTGTCTCTCTCTCTGTCTCTCTCTCTGTCTCTCTCTCTGTCTCTCTCTCTCTCTCTCAACTAATAATGATGCGATGGCAATCCATTGAAGCTAGTAACAAACGTGTTAATGCCATCACTTTGAAGTTTAAAGTTCAATACGTTACTTTGTGGTGATAATGACAGTAATGCGAGTGTTGTTTCCTGTGCTACTGTCTCTGCCTGAATGGTCATAATCTGTCTCCTACGCTACACTGACACAGAGCTGGTGCTCACATCCTAAATGGACTGACTCATACATCACCTTCCAATCACATACTGTCTCTTCAATGCCGTCCTTGTACCGTCTCTTCAATGTCCCCCTTGTACTGTCTCGACGACTGCCAGTGGCCCCTGGCCTGAGCTTACTAGATTACTCTTCCTGCTAGAACTGGTGGATTGATGATTCACTTACTTAGTCAAATGTATTGATTGTAAGTCGCTTTGGAATAAGGCGTCTGCTAAATGGCAAAAATGTAAATGTAAATCTTCAGAGGGTTTCTCTCTCTAGGTTCGTGGGGTCTTCCCTGGGAAACTGAGATACGCTGAGTCCCTGAGGGTACGGAGACATTTCTAAAGGACGAACTTAAATATGATCCTGTTTACAACTTGCATACAGGATCCCAGATTTATTTATTTAATTTCTGAATGTGTGGCTCTTCTAATCTCTTTATTATTATCTCATGAATGACAATCTATGAAGAGGCTTCGAGGCAGCTTTGTTATTTACTTTGTTCTACTGTGTGGAATAGCCTAATAGCCCATAGCCCAGCCGTGGACCATAAACAAAGCATACACTTTGTTTTTGAGCACACAAGATAAATCTAATTTATATAAACTGTACGTCTGTTTTTTTATAGATTATAGCCTGTGCAAACACTTTATATCTATAATGTATACAGTGGGGGAAATAAGTATTTGAGCCCCTGCTGATTTTGTAAGTTTGCCCACTTACAAAGAAATAAACGGTCTATAATTTTAATGGTAGGTTTATTTTAACAGTGAGAGACTGAATATCACCAAAACAATCCCGAAAAACACAATATGTAAAAGTTATAAATTGATTTGCATTTGATGGAGGGAAATAAGTATTTGATCCCCTAGCAAAAACATGACTTAGAACTTGGAGAAACCCTTGTTGGCAGCACGGAGGTCAGACGATTCTTGTAGTTGGTCACCAGGTTTGCGCACATCTCAGGAGGGATTTTGGCCCACTCCTCTTTCCAGATCCTCTCCAAATCCTAAAGGTTTCGAGGCTGTCGCTTGGCAACTTGAAGCTTCAGCTCCCTCCACAGATTACGGTCCGGAGACTGGCTAGGCCACTCCATGACCTTAATGTGCTCCTTCTTCAGCCACTCCTTTGTTGCATTGGCCGTATGTTTTGGGTCATTGTCGTGCTGGAAGACCCATCCATGACCCGTTTTCCCCCACTGTATATATGCACAGCATATATGCTGGCTACCGCTTTCGCCAATGCACAACATTCTGGGACAAGGACTATGAACAAGACTGGCTTGAAATAGACCAACCCTGAGCACCACAATAACGGGTTTCCTTTCTGTGTCATAGCTAGAAGCAGGTGGTTCTAAACTGATGACTATGACACTATCTTTATTTATTTATTTAGTCTAATCGGGGACAGCTACCCTGGCCAACTGGCAATATGTAGTTTAGTTTTGTGTGGGTGTTCACGTCTCTGTCTAGCCAGAACAGAAACCCTGCAACAACTTTTTCTTAAACCACCAGGAACCATAACTTTCTCACACTGAGTGTGTGGGCTGAATTCTCCTATTCAAAGAACCAAATGTTTGGGATTGCTACGCCACAGGAGTATTGATGTAGCATTTATTGAAGAGGCCCGTCTGAAGCATTCTAATGTCAACAGATTTCAAAACAAATACTACAAAAAGCCAGTGAGAAGCCAGTGAGAAGTAAAGACTGTGTAAGTTAGGGAGATGAAATGGATAGGGAAAGGTATTCTGCTGATGAGAAGATGGATAGCGGTTAGGCTACTAACGTAAGGCAGAGGTTGTACATTGTTTCCCTTTTTTGTGTTTGATCTTTACCTTTTCTTTTTACTGTTTTCCCCCTAACCCTAACCCTTTTATATACATGTTATGCTTGTATATGTTTTTATCCTGTTGTAAAGCACTTTGAGCTGCATTTCTTGTATGAAAGGTGCTATATAAATAAAGCTTTACTTACTTACTGTACTTACTCACAACTATCATTTTCATGTGCTACGAATAAAACAAAAGGAGTGATGATTCTGGCTTAGAAGAGTTCTCATTGAAATTGGGTCAGGTGGGAGGAGGCGAGGTGTTCTGCTATTGTCACACTGAGTGGGACAAGATTATATCTGAAATGCAAAGTCCTGTAGTTAAATGAAAATACAATTATTATGGGAGGAGGTGGCTTCAATCTCAAAGCAGACCCCCCTTATTGACTCCTCTCAATTCTGTAACCACAGGATGCCATTATGAGGCTGACACCCAACCAATCAGAAACATAGCCAGAACATTAAACCTGCTAAATCAACAGTCATTCATCATTAACACTAGAATGGACTGCACTTATATAGCGCCTTTATCCAAAGCGCTTTACAACGGCCTCTCATTCACCCATTCACACAAACATTCACACACCAATGGCGAGGTAGGCAAGCTACCATGCAAGGCGCCGGCTGGGAGCAAATTGGGGTTCAGTGTTGCCCAAGGACACTTCGACATGTGGCCAGCCGGGGCTCGAACCGCCGATCTGCCAACCTTGCGTTCAACCTTGCGACAGCGGCTCTACCTCTTGCGCCACAGCCGTCACTGCGCCCCAGCCGCCCGCTAGAACAGCCGTGCCTATTTGACCTACTAGTAGAGCCGCCTTGGGGGTCTCATAGACGCCCTTTTTAGAATGTAAATCTGCTACTTACACACACAGATCACTAGAGGGCGCTTCTTGTAAATGATCCTGCCTCCTACATAGCGTTATACAAGTTTATCCTGATGTGATTGAAAATGTAAGGATACTGGGTGGTAGAATGCACATATCTAGGAAAAGTCATGAAAGGAGGGTCCTGAAATGTAATCGAGTGCAAAGATAGAATTTTTCTTTACTCACAGAGGTCACGGCTCTTCTAGTGACTAGACTTGATATTAAAGGGGTAATTTTCCATCCTCATAACATCTAACTGGGACAACCTCTTCACAGTACTTACTTTTGTAGCCATTGACAGACACTCTGTTGGCATGGTAGAAGCCCTTCCTGCAGTGGCACTTGTATTTGTCCAGCACGAACCCATGGCCGCGGAGAGGCAGGCACTACGGAGAGAAGAGAGGAAAGATATGTATGATCTACTGTATGTAAAACTCACAGTTAAATACAATAGATAGGAAATGCACCTATTTGTCAACAGTTCCTGTTTCCTGTTGTGTCTTGTTCCAACAGTTCCTGTGTCTTTTGTGTTCGCATGTCTTGGTTGATGCATTAGAGAGATTTTGGGACGATACAGCAAAAACTGAAACGCTAGATGAAAGTGAATTAACGTGACTTAGTAATTAACCTCCAGTTCCATGATGGCTAGGCAGTATTAGAGATCAACTGTGAGGCGTTAATGTAAGGGGAGGTTGTCTGGGGAAGACATTAGCAAGTATTAGTATTTGCAAAACCAGGGCACGCATTTTGTAACATGAATTGATACGAGAACATCTTCATTCATATTAAAATTGGAAAAAAACATAATATGGAATGAAGATTGAAGAAAAATGTCAAGGATCAAAGAATCTCATGCAAGCCCCTCACCAATTAACGAACGAGGAAACGAACACACAGGCCTAGCTCAAATCTCTAAAGCCTGGTCGTAATCAATGAACAACATGTTAGGCTACATCTCTGAGATAAAACGTCTTGCGGGAGGGAGGCAGAGAGTATGATTATTCAAGTTGTGAGTTTTCCCCCTCTGCCCAAGTGCTCCATCCACATGCTCAATATTAAATTAGCCCTTGACGTTTCATGTGATGGAGCTGATGGGAAGCAGAGCGGCGCCCCATCTCCGAAAAACTCAGGAGGATCATCGAGGGGGCATCCTTGGCAGACTTCGCCCGGCAATCGCCAAATTACAAGATGTACCGGTAATTAATATCTAAATTAAGAAACAGGCTTATTTGCAAGATTAAAAGAGAACTATTAATTATAGATTTCTTTGGGGGGGGGGATTGCGATTCCATCTTCGTTCTAACACATCTAGGTCAAAGAGACCAAACTCCGTCCGTATATTTAAAGTCCGTATTTCATTTTTCGTCTTCAGCCTAGATGATGAATAACTCTTAGTTGAGAGTCCCGAGGAGACCCCGAGTCTGACCCAGACTAACCGCTGTACTTCAGTACAACACTCGACATGCCGTGAAGTGTTTGTGACCGCAGCAGTGGCTACTTCTAAACGAAGCACCGGTCATTGGGAGGCTCTTCAGAGAGCAGCTATTTCTGTCTCTCTCTGAACGTCGTCTAAGCCGGTGTGCACATTTACAAGTCTGAGAACAGGCCCTCAGACAAAGCCCTGGAGAGCCGCCCCAGCCTCTGCCGTCGGGAGGTAACCGTAATTACCAGGTTACTATTCAACGTTCGCATTTCACCCACACATTGTACCGAAGTGACAGAAGCACTTGAAGCAGTGCTACAGCATGCAGCCCTGTTCGACTTTTTAGCGAGGCTGTGGCATGTGTGAGAGAAAATTATTATATGCAATAAGAAATGTTTCTTCATTTAAGGTTCAGACTTCACAACAGTAAATTGAATGTCTAGAGCAAGCTATAGAAACTGATTTCCTGTTGTAAGCACACAATGAAACCTGTTTTCTCCTCCTGTGCCATACATTTGAATATATGCAATTACCCTTTTGTCTGTCTTTGACCCTAGGAACTCAGAACAATGCTGAGTCACACCAGAGTGATTGCCCGGCATTGTTCACTCTAGGGTCACCACTCCTCACTTTTGTTATACTGTAAGGAAGGGAGGGTCAGATTCCCCCCTAACCTTCATCCCCATCATCTTCCTCAATGTACAGATCCACACCCCTTGTAAATGATTGGTCTAGACCTCACCCGAGGGCGGACTTGTTACCTGAGGGTACCTGAGGGCATAAATACTGAGATGTAATGAATGATCTGGACTTTGAGAGGAACTTTGACTCTTCAGATGCGTCTGACGAACCTGTAAACTTCCTCCTTCTATAGAGGAAAATATTAAATATCTTTTTCTTATACATCTTGAAATGAAACTTGAAGCTATCTTTATTGAAGCTATCTTTATTGAATTTGCTCTAACACATGTTTGTCTGCTGTATTTGGGGTCCCAGACACCAGCTCTGATCTTAGAAATGTCCCAGATACCCTACAGATACCCTACATCGGTGTTATATTCAGTGACATTCAGGTCAGATTCAATACTGGGGAACCGGAATTTCCCCTAAGAACGAACCGAACTCAATGACACCCAAATTATTTTCAGATTTTCCCGGCAGACATCAATATTGTAATTTACAACTGTAAAATAACTTATAGTGGCCTATTTACTGTCCTCAAACAAATGTAACTGCCTATAATTTAAAGTACAATCAAGTACAATTTAATATTCCCGAATCCCTCATTTTCCCAATTCTCCATCCTTTTCCCTGAAGTGTGTACACTTGTCAACTCCCCAACACAGATCTAGAAGCATTTCATTTTGATAAGCATGGGCTGTTACACCAATCCTATGCTTTTAAATCTGTGTTCTCTGTAGAGGAGCGGACAGGTGAACACGTCAGTGAAAAAGGATGGAGGATTTGGATGCAGGATCTATCTTCTCTCTTAACAAGAGTGCTCTGAATTCACCTCCCAGGGTGCACTTCACCAGACCGCCAGGAGTGATGTTAGTCGGGAGCGCTGTGGTCCCAAACCATATGAATCATTAAAGAGTGTGTGTGTGTGTGTGTGTGTGTGTGTGTGTGTGTGTGTGCTGGCCGGCTGAACTTGTCTCACCCTCCCAGTCAGCAGATAATGTGGGCCAGATCTGGTCTGGTGGTGGAACTTAGGCTGCATTTACACCGCAGGTCGGAGTGACACAATTCAGATTTTCTGCTCACGTGGCACAGATGGGATATGTAACATGTAGGTGTAAGCTGTAGAAAAGCACATTGAATCTGATACTCAGATCCAATTCAGGCCTCAATCTCATGCCAGCCTCAATCAGATACAAATCTGATATGTGTCATTTTGGCTTCGTTCACACGGCAGGTCTTGATGCTCAATTCCGCATTTTTCGGAAAAAGCTTTATTTATATAGCGCCTTTCGTACATGAAATGCAACTCAAAGCACTTTACAATAGAACATATACAACCAAAGATTACAAGAAGGGGGGGGGGGGGTGAGGGGGAGAGGAAACGAGACAACAGTAGGGGAGGGGTGGGGGAAGGGAGGGGAGGGAGGGGTTACATTGGTTGTTAACGTCCGTTAATCGTTTCCCTTAGTAGTAGTGTCGGCCTATTCCCTGTCCTCCCGTCTCTGATCTTCTAACGGAGGAACGGCCTCGTTATTCTCAACCTTTCTTCATTCCTAATTACCACCCAAAGTCAAATGGATACACTATTTGTTTCACTCAGTTTAACCGATATTTTCCTAGCAATATCCCTCTTAAAGACCCTGGGTTTTAATATTTGCCTTTAGTATTTGCCTGGGTGTCTGTTTTTCAGACTATTTCAGTGCGATAAACGAAAGGCTAGTCGTCCCCGGTTCTCCGTCTGCCAGCCTTAGCAGCTGCTAGGATGTTCTCTGTGTGTGTGGGGGGGGGGTGCATTAGGATGTACTCTGTGTGTGTGGGGAGGGAGGGGGGTGCATTAGGATGTACTCTGTGTGTGTGTGTGGGGGGGGGGGTGCATTAGGATGTCCTCTGTGTGTGTGTGGGGGGGGAGGGGGTGCATTAGGATGTACTCTGTGTGTGTGTGTGGGGGGAGTCGGGGCTGCATTAGGATGTCCTCTGTGTGTGTGCGGAGGGGGGGGGGGGTACATTAGGATGTACTCTGTGTGTGTGTGGGGAGGGGGGGGGTGCATTAGGATGTACTCTGTGTGTGTGTGGAGGGGGGGGGGTGCATTAGGATGTACTCTGTGTGTGTGGGGAGGGAGGGGGGTGCATTAGGATGTACTCTGTGTGTGTGGGGAGGGGGGGTGCATTAGGATGTACTCTGTGTGTGTGTGAGGGGGGGGTGCATTAGGATGTTCTCTGTGTGTGTGGGGAGGGGGGGGTGCATTAGGATGTCCTCTGTGTGTGTGGGGAGAGGGGGGGGGTGCATCAGGATGTACTCTGTGTGTGTGGGGAGGGGGGGTGCATTAGGATGTCCTCTGTGTGTGGGGGGGGAGGGGGGGGTGCATTAGGATGTTCTGTGTGTGTGGGGAGGGAGGGGGGGTGCATTAGGATGTACTCTGTGTGTGTGGGGAGGGGGGGGTGCATTAGGATGTACTCTGTGTGTTTGGGGAGGGTGGGGGGGCTTGCCACCTTTAATAAAGTCACTGCATTAGCTTGGTGAAAGAGAAGAGGAGGGGGGGAGAGAGAGAGAGTGGGATGGAGACAGTGAGATATAGGATATAGGAAGAGGAAACAAGAACATTGTTTGAACACGGACATCTAGCCCGGAGGAGGAGGAGGAGGGGGGGGGGGAGGAGGAGGAGGGGGAGGGGGAGGGGGAGAAGGGGGAGGGGGAGGGGGAGGAGGAGGAGGAGGGGGAGGGGGAGGGGGAGAAGGGGGAGGGGGAGGGGGAGGAGGAGGAGGGGAGGAGAAGGAGGAGGAGGGGGAGGGGGAGGAGGAGGAGGGGGAGGGGGAGGAGGTGGGGGGAGGCCAGACGGAGCAGCCTGCCTCCCTGCTACCTGCCATCAGTCACCTGTGATCTCAGCCAGGAGCAGAGTCTCGTTTCAATGGGCCGTAAAATGAGCTGTTTGGACTGGATCCCGAGACCTCTCTACTCTCTCCTCTCCCTCTCTCCCTCTCTCCCTCTCTCCTCTCTCCACACACAGGGGGGGTAAGGAGTTACAGAGACAAAAGTGACACTTTTGTGACATTGGCAGTGACGGTGACAGTTGGGAGGTATGAATGACGTGCCAGGCCAGTTTTTCCTTTTTCCTGGCCATG
>NC_137687.1:13135692-13148192 GCF_963989245.1 Nansenia antarctica | reverse complement strand
TGTAAATGAGCCTGCCGTCTACACAGACAAACTGCAACAAAATAGCTTTATACTAACTTATCCTGATGTGATTTAGAAAATGTAAGGATACTGGGTGGTAGAACGCACATATCTAGGAAAAGTCATGAAAGGAGGGTGAAACAATGACCCCTCATGGCTGATTAAGTGTTAAACCTATTTACAACTATATCATTTTTTGATTTTCATTTGGTACTTAATGGCTAACCTCAAGTCACAAGTTGTATCTGCGTCTTAATAGGCCATGTGATTTAAACGTCATATCCCACTTCTTATTCAGGGAGCAACAACCTTGGCTAAACTATCTCAAAGTGTCTTTGGCTAGCTTTTTTTTGGTGAGCTGTCAACGTAATTGCTATATAATTGTGGAGAATAGCAGTTGTCTCCTCTTTTTTAAAGGTAATTTATGGGTATTGCCCTAGGCCAAAGTCAACAAAAGCAGGACTAAATTGTTCATGCATTTAATCGTTTTTTGTTTTTTCTTCTTCCACATTGTCATTTGTTTGAAGCTCATTCTGAGATGTGGAGCCTGCTTCTAATCCCTCAATCACTTCCAGCCTTGTTTGAAATGTCAACCCATCGATTTCACCTCAACCAATAGTGAATTTCCTCACAATACTCTTGGAAGACTTTTAATTCTTCATCTCATTTAGAGCAGACCCCATACATAGAAGATAACCACTTCATGATTTCCAATGAAGCTACACTACTACACTACGCCCCACCAATTGAGCAGACTCGGTGTGTCTGCCAACAAGCTCCACCCAAAGATATGTACATAGAAAACGTATTTAAATACTGTACATGAAATTAATAATCCATCATTATCATCATTATTCTTGCCATGGTGCCTGGATGTGTAAGAGTGTGAGCAAAGGGCAGCAGCAGGTCAGTGAAACTCTGATTGCCTTATTAATTCAGCACCACGAGGAGGCTGCAGGCTGGAACATCACAGCGTGGTGGAGATGATACTGTGAGGCCAAGACAACCTTGTGAACAAAGGTGAAAACGCCAGAATGTTCCAAGAAACTACTTGAGAAGATGAAAGTGGCATTATTCACTTAAACACCAAGGGTCAGTAAAAGTTGTCATGGCACACAAAAATAAAGTAGCGCACATCAAATACAAAAACCTAGAGCCAGAGATGTCTGTTCAGTGGCTAGCCCTACTACTTTCTTTCCTCTGTTTTCACTCATGCCTCTCTCCTTCAATTTGTAACTGAATAAAGATAGAATACCAGTAAGAGAATATATGTCCGTTCTCCATTTGTTTATACAACGACTATGTGTTGGTTCTTACTAACGCATGTTGTCGATGCGTGTTATTTTCTCACCAGTGAGAAGACGGGACAGGACACACACACCACCACAACTCGACCCAGGGCGTGCCGCTGGCATAAACACTATGTGGTTGTTAAGGGCCACAACCGCTAGAGAGGGCCACACTTACGCCTTCGATTTAGCGCAAGCTAGCTACCACCCGTCAATCAAAAACGCGGCTACCATCTACCCCCTCACCCCAATCAACGAAACACCCGTCAAAATGTCCACAAACCCCCCCCCCACCCCCCCCCCCCCCAACCACAATCTAAATCTTGTTCAGGATCACCAGGGCCAGAGTCAGTCAGGATGCAGGCTCGTTGAGAGGGTCCTGTGAGGTACGTGTTTTACTAGCCTAGCTGGCCTAGCCTAGCCTGGGTAATCATTCATCCTGTGTCACTGCCTCCACTGGGTCCAGTCCCCAAGGGCCTCACCACTTGTTCCAGGCAACGCGCTAATTAACTGAGACATTCATCATCATATTCATCCGTGTTCCAGCATGAAAGGTTGAGTTAGGGTTAGTTAGTTAGTTATTATTATTAGTATTATTATTAGTAGTATTATTATTATTATTATTATTATTATTATTATATATGCAGCTAATAAAGCTATGATAGCACAATTTTTATGAATCAACTGAAAACATAAATACACAGTTTGATATATTTCTAGCCTAAACAATATTACTGAAACAGTCACTGAGATTCAATCTGTTCGAGTGTCCTTCATCAAAGAAAGAGATGTTTGCTGTTAGGCTAATGGGCATCTGGTTCACAGCCAGGAGACCATAACAACATTGAGTGTCATTTATTGTCCTTGACAGCAAAGTGGCACTGGCCAAAGCAGCAAATTGATGCTTTCAGCCATAGAGTAGGCACTGCCCTTCCTGTTATTGCACCATGATATATATACTGTATATACGTATATACATTCATATTTAAATAATGACAAATCCCACCACTGCTTCCTCATCAGACGTAGCTCTCATGTTCACTTACAGTGTGTGGTAAGAGAAGTGTCAAGAGTAAAGGTTAGTAAACTTTCTTTCTGCTTCTATCACGACGACTGCCAATGGCCCCGGGCCTGAGCTAGATTACTCTTCCTGGAATGGAATGGACTTTATTTGTCATTGCTACAGTACAGGTACCAAACAACGAAATTTAGGAGGGGTGGCTCCCCTGGTGTTAGGAAAGGGAAAAAAAAATAAAAAATAGAAAAAGCATAAAATCACAAGAAGGTAGGGAGCTGGTTTACATCAATAAAGGCTATGTACACAATCCACTGTACTATACTGCACAGATAGTCAACTAGGGTTGTCATATTGCACAAAAGTATTTTTTCACGTTATTTTAAAGTGTCACAGTTTGCAGGCTTGAAATGTACATGTTTGTGCCTCAGCACAACTGGTGAACTGGTGAACTGACTGGTGAACTGATGAACTGGTGAACTGCACTTGCTTAGTCTAATGTATCGATTGTAAGTCGCTTTGGAATAAGGTGCCTGCTAAATGCCAAAAATGTAAATGTAAATGTAAGGGGAGAGAAGGGACCAGTGGATTGAGAGAAACCCATGGTGTTGCATACCATCCTTCACTCCATTCCATGCGTTACAATGAGCCTGTCCTCCGATTTCTACCTCCACCAGCCTCTACCCCCACCAGCCTCTACATAATGTGTAGACACACATTGTCCCATGCAGTGTCTCTCCTACCAAGAAACTAAACTCAGATGGAAGAGACTTGGATGGATGGATGGATGGAAGAGACTTATGGATGGATGGATGGATGGATGGATGGATCTTGCAAGTCAGAAGGAACAAGATGAATGTGCATTAGTGAAGGAAATGCAAAGATGTATCTGCATGTTAATTGCAGACTAAAAGGGAGAAAGAACCAATGACCTAGGCATTGGCCACAACCTAAGCATTGTTAGCACCATGCTCTCATCAACTGAGCCACAGAGGACCACAATTCCTCAGTGAAACGGAGACAGAAACTGTTCTCTTGTGTCCTGCGGTGGTCCAGTGGTCTAGCACCGTGGTCTACAGTGCACACTTATGCCCGTGTCAGCATGGGTTCGAATCCAGCCCATGCCCTGCTGACATGCCCTCTCTCCCTTACTTCCCTGTCTATCTTCACTGTATCTGTCCAATAAAATGAAAAATATGAGTGGGACTGCGCCACTCAAGAAAAATAACTTTAAAAAAAGAAACTGTTCCCTCGTTACCACCAGCTCCCTTTGAAGACACGTATCTCAATCACTTCTTCAAGACACACACGGAGAAACGAGACAATGTATTTCTGCCAAAGTTTGGAAGAGAAGAACCCACGCACAGACGTAGATACACAAGAAACTGCACGCACACGTACGCACGGCACGTGCACACAATCGTGCTGAATATTTCAGATATTACACATTATACAACAGTTAGTTCCGACCAAGTAATTTGATTGGACAAGAGGCATTCCATGAGTGCTGATATACAGTATAACAGCACTGGGAGTAGCTAGCCTGCAGATGTTTGTGTTCAGGTTACTAGGCAACAGTCCAGTTGCGGAACTATTTTTTGTTGACGGAGCCAAAATAAATGATTAAATAAACAAACAAATCATAATCTGTTGTCACTTATTACTGTTAACTAATAAATTGCGCTGTAGAACTGTTGCATAAAAGCAATATCACACTCGAGGTCGTGCTGTTATACTGAATATATGTGATTGTCTTCATACTCGGCCTGCGGCCTAGTACCTACGACCCAATCACAGATTGCTTAAAAGAAATGACAAGGCATCCGACGCCTGAACTCTTACAAAGCAGGGCGGAAAATAGAAGATAAATAAAATGATCAATAAGGAGAAAAGGCTGAATGAGTCAACGAGGAATAGATCTGTTCAGACGGGTATGGGGGTGGGACTCCGTCTGGGAGAACGTAATCGTTTGTGCTCTTGTTGTTGTTGTTTCGTGTGATGTTTCTGTCTGTCTGTTGCTTTTGAACAGCCATGGTAGGGTGGGGTGTTCACACCAGAACAGCCGTGCCTTTTTTACCCCCTATAAGAGCCGCCTTGGGGGTCATCTTTACAATGCTAAGCTGGTATTTACACACAACGACCACTAGTTGGCCGCCTTGTAAATTAGCCTGCTTCCTACACAGATAAACTAGCAAAATAGCTTCATACTAGCTTATCCTGATTTAGAAAATGTAAGGATACTGGGTGGTAGAACGCACATATCTAGGAAAAGTCATGAAAGGAGGGTCCTGAAATTTGATCGAGGGCAAAGATATATATATAATAATAAAAAACGTTTTATTCATGGCTGTTCTAGTGTTAACCCCTTTTTGACAAATTCAAGGAAGGAACACAAGTCCCATTCTGAGGCACCGCGGGACTGGAAGGTGAGAGGAAACCATAACCAGATGGAGACCGTCATTATTTGATAGAGGATATGAAACTTCACGGCTCCATCATTATAGATCTTCTCTGGGCGCCTGTGGTTCAGGAGGTAGAGGAGCCGCCGTCTAATGATCGCAAGGTTGGCAGATCGGTGGTTCGAGCCCCGGCTGGCCACATGTCGAAGTGTCCTTGGGCAAAACACTGAACCCCAAATTGCTCCCAGTGAGCGGGCCGGCCGGCGCTTTGCATGGTAGCTTGCCGTCATTGGTGTGTGAATGTGTGTGTGTGAATGTGTGTGTGAAGGAGAGGCCGTTGTAAAGCGCTTTGGATAAAGGCGCTATATAAGTCAGTCCATTTACCATTCTCATTTCAGAGATATGTCAAATTAAAATAGCGTAATGTAACCATAGTACACAGACGTTTTCTCTCAGATAAAGAACTGTACATTTGAAACAGACTGACATTTTTGTCTGACAAACAACTTGCTTGTCAAATACTCAAACACTCTCATCAGCACATGCTAGTCTACTTTAGTGATGATGCTACAGAATCCATCAAACATCACATTAGTGTGTGTGTGTGTGTGTGTGTGTGTGTGTGTGTGTGTGTGTGTGTGTGTGTGTGTGTGTGCGTGTGCGTAGGATTGCATCTTTATGAACATGTGCCAACCAGGGTAATAACACCAAATGAATCCCTGTTTGCATATGAAGGGGCTTCTGCTAGCAATGTGTTTTTTATCACATTATAACACTAGCTGTGCATGTCTTGATTACATTGCAGTCCCACACTCAGTCTATTTATAGTGGGAGAGAGGCAGCCATTCTCCCATCACCACCTCTGAGTTACCTCCCAGCACACACAGCACAGGAAGCAGAAGAAGCTGTTCCCAGTCACTGTTAACAGACGCATGGCTGACATGAACTCATCCATGGCGCTGAAGTCAGAACTGTACAGGGCCACACGGTGTCAGGGTAGACACGTATGTGTGTGGGCGTGCGTGCGTGCGTGCGTGCATGTGTGTGTGTGTGTGTGCCTGTGTGTGCGCGCGCGCGCGCGTGTGTGTGTGTGTGTGTGTGTTTGTGTGTGTGTGTGTGTGTGTATACCTGTGTGTATATGTGTGTGTACCTGTGTGTATGTGTGCGTGTGTGCTTTTGTGTATGGTAGTATGCTTGTTGATACAAGCATACTACCTGGGAGGAACATGTCAAGGGTTTACCTCTATGAAGGCTTAACGTCAGTTACAACATTGCTCTATCTGTCATGCAGCTGATGTAATGTGTGTGAGTGTGAGTGTGTGTGTGTGTGTGTGTGTGTGTGTGTAATGTAATGTGTGTGTGTAATGTAATGTGTGTCTGTGTGTGTGTGTGTGTGTGTCTTTGTCACACACACACACACACACACACACACACCACATTACACACACACACACATACATTACATTACATTACATTACACACACACACACACACACACACACACACGCACACACACGGACACACGCACACACACACTCGCCCCTGACTCCATATTCAACTGTCCAACGGAGAGGTTGGATGTGCTCAGACAAAGAGAGTGTAGTAGTTAATTATTCAGAGAGCTCACTGCAATCCATTACATCACATGTATTATGAAGGAGGCTGAACTACAGCAGCTCTTAAAAGCCCATCAGTCTTAATGACCCTGGACCCTGCAGCGGCCGGTCAGCAGCATTAAGACCAGCGACAAAACAACTACGCTGCCGGCTGTGTGTTGTAGCCTAAAGTCTGAAGTAGGTAAGAAAAGAAAGTCGAAAAAGACCACAATACCTTGATCAACAAGACCAAGAACATCTAAAACTGAATGTCGGTAGTCGTAGTATCGACCTCCGTTTAAAAGCTGGACAACGGTAAGAGTATAGTGTATATATATATATATATATATATATATATATATATATATATATATATATATATATATATACAGCCATGCGTGGCTAGGGGTTTAAAGTCATTAAATTACCAAATGTATCAGCTTAATATTAACACCAGAACAGCCGTGCCTTTTTTTACCTACTATAAGAGCCGCTTCGGGGGTCAAATGACAATAGTCTTTAGAATGGGAAGCTGCTACTTACACTCAAAGTCCACTAGTTGGCCGCTTGTAAATTAGCCTGCCTCCTACACAGAAAAACTGCTAAATATCTATATACTAGCTTATCCTGATGTGATTTTGAAAATGTAAGGATACTGGGTGGTAGAACGCACGTATCTAGGAAAAGTCATGAAAGGAGGGTCCTGAAATTTGATCGAGTGCAAAGATATAACGTTTTCTTTTACTCACAGGGTCAAATTACCCCACCCACGGCTGTTCTAGTGTTAATACTATGTGATGTAATGATTGATTGGTCCACCGATGACAGCGGTAAAGGCTTTGTAATATGAACAGATTCAGGTCAGTGTGTCAGTGTCTGGTTTTATGACACATCATCCATCACCAGGTCATGAATACAGGGGACTGGACTAACCTCCATGGTGGTCAGGTTGCATCGATTGGTCCCTGCGAACCAGCCGTCAGCGGAGCACTGGTCAATATCCACATCCTGGAGACTGACGTCCACCCTGACCACGCCCCTGGAACAGAGGAGGAAAGCAGAAGGACAACTTGTTGAGCTTAATATAATAATAATAATAATAATAATAATAATAATAATATCTTAGATTTATATAGCGCCTTTCTCAAACCCAAGGACGCTTAACAGATTTCATAGACAGACAGTCAGACAGACAGAACAGAAAAAACAAAGCAAAGAAACAAAGACAATGAGACTGACAAACTAGACTAGAGGCTAAAGGCCTTAGAGAACAGGTGGGTTTTGAGGGCTGATTTAAAAGTGTCCAGGGTTGGGGGGGGGGGGGGGGGGCGTTGCGGATCGCTGTGGGGAGAGAGTTCCAGAGGGTGGGAGCTGCCACACTGAAAGCTCTGCCCCCAAAGGTCCCCAAATATGGAAGCAAATCGCAAAAAAGCAAAACCATAACAATTCTGGAATCCACCACTACTGTAAAACACACCGTCGAAGAACACGACTACAAACACTAACTTTCAGAAAAAAGGTAGAATCCTTTAGTCCAGCCATCGCTTGAGAGAAAAAAACATTGCTCGGGGCGGCTATGGAGCAGGAGGTAGAAAATATTTGTTCTCTTATTAGTGGCGATGACAAGGGGGTCAAGCGGGTTTGATAGTGGTAACCCCCCTCCCCCCCCCCCCCCCCCTCACACACACACACACACACACACACAAAAACAATTCAGATGTGACCTAGTACAATGGAAATAGTAAAGTAATCAGCCGTGAGAACCGACGGTTCTGGAGCCTAACGGCCCTTAGGGGGCAGGAGCCTATCTGCATGACGCTGGTATGTCGCAGGGTCTTACCCCCCTAATCCAACCCTTAATGCTGAGTGCCAAGCAGGGAGGCACCGGGTACCATTTTTATCTTCGGTCGACGACTCGGCCCGGGGATCGAACTCACGACCTCCCGGAGGACACTCTAACCCGCAAGACCGCCGCATAGTCTGACCTCAACCTTGAAACATATCTATACGCTTTCAAATTTCAATCAAGGTAGGCTTGCCGACTAACTGTACTTAACATAAACAGGAAAAAACCTGGTTAAAGCTAAATGACGCTTTCTCTCCTGGTTCGATCAGTTTGACCGGTGAATGGTACGGTTATTGAGTTTGGCTGGGGAGAAAGAGAGGAGTTGTTAGAGAGAGTTGTGACAGAGTTGTAGCACAGCTACGACAGGAAAGGGTTAAGGAACATAGTACGCTGCCACAGGGCTGCTATCTTCCTCTTCACCGTGTTTATTTTTTACTGCAGGTGCTTCAGGTGTTTCGGCAGCTGATTTCCTGCCCCGGCCTGTCGGTGGGCAGGGCTGTGATTTGGAGAACAGCTTGACGCGAGCAGATACCCACAGAGATCTGATAAGAAAAAAAGGAGACTTTCCTCCTTCCCTCCTATGATGCGACCAGATGGTAAAGAAGGCGGCATTAATTACCTTATGAAATAGACTAATTAAAATGGTGCCCTCTCTAATGACCTTGTGATGAAGTTTGAATTAACTACAAATTGAAGTGCGTATGCGTCGATAGAGAGTATAGAGATGTGTTACTGTTTCGAGTCCGGACCGTAGTGAATGTGTACAAGGAAGAGTCATTTCTCTCTCTCTTTCTCTCTCTCTCTCTTATTAATAACAGCATAGGTGAAAGAGTCTGTGTGCATGCACTCACTCTCTCTCTCTCGCACACACACACACAGATGAATGTGGCGAAGCACCTTCTCCAGGTGCAAGCGAACTGATTTATCGTGTTCCCAGTGCTGTGTGTGTGTGTGTGTGTGTGTATGTGTGTGTGTGTGTGTGTGCACGTGTGTGTGTGTGTGTATGTGTGTGTGTGTGTGTGTGTGTGCGTGTGTGTGTGTGTGTGTGTGCACGTGTGTGTGTGTGTGTGCATGTGTGTGTGCGTGCGTGAAAGAGAGAGAGAGGGAGAGTGCATGCACACAGACTCTTTCACCTATGCTGTTATTAATAACTCCGCTCCATGGCCTTGCCTGAGGGCTAACTGATTCAGTGTGTTTCAGTCCCCTACTGCTCTCTGCAAAACACTTCAATTCAAACCTACTGTAATAGAAAAATAACAAAAACATGTGTATGGACAGTCTACCCCCCCCCCACCCCCCATACACACACACACACGCACATACACACACTCACACACACACAGAGACACACACACACACACACACACACACACACACACGAACACGGACACACACATACACGGACACACACACACACACAAACTACACCACTTCAAAGACAGACAAGAGCCACCATTAAATGTAGCAGTCTATTTGATTTTGCCAGTGTGCTTTTTCCCATTGGTCAGACAATTGACAGACAGCTGACTCTGCCAGGCTATGGCGATGGTACACACACACACACAGACAAACACAAACACACATGCCCCCCGCCCCCTACCCCCCCCCAACCCCGAGTCCTGTAGGCAACACAGCTCGTCACATCTCGTCAGCTTTCAACCACTCACAAACTCCCCGAAACAAAACACACTCCGGCTTAGTTGTTTTCCTTTCCCTTCTTTCTTATTCTCTATCCATTCCCTCCTTTCTCTCTTCCGAAGCCCTCAGCTCCTCAGGCCGCTTTTTGAGCATTCAAGCCAAAAGTGGACATATGGTCCACGGATCGTCTGAAGCCTCGGGACGCCTGCAACCATGACTCTCAGAGAGGCGACGGCTGAATACAAATAAACAGCCTGCAGCCGGCAGCTCAGCCTGGGCAGCCAAGAGAGGAGCACTGTCTCCAAGGCTGCCATAGTGGTCATCTGCCCCTCAGGCCCAGAGACGGAGCAGAGGGAAGCAGGAGAGAGGGAGAGAGAGAGAGAGAGAGAGAGAGAGAGAGAGAGAGAGAGAGAGAGAGAGAGAGAGAAAGCAGGGAAGAGAGAGAGAGAAAGCAGGGAAGAGAGAGAAAGAAAGCAGGGAAGAGAGCTTTTCCCCAGGAATCAAACTCTCTTTCTGAGTGTGTGTCTGTGTCTGTGTGTGTGTGTGTGTGTGTGTGTGTGTGTGTGTGTGTGTGTGTGTGTGTGTGTCTGTGTGTGTGTGTGTGTGTGTGTGTGTTTGTGTGTGCGTCTGTGTCTGTCTGTGTGTGTGTGTGTGTGTGTGTGTGTGTGTGTGAGTAGCCCTCTCTTTCGTTTTTCCTCCATTCATTGTCTATGTAAAGAACAGTAGGAGAAAGGATGAGCAGCAGCATCCCACAGCAAGTAGTTGTTTGGTTTGCCGACCAAACCACCCTCAAGACCACCAGGACCAAGCTCCGGACCTGGGGTGATAGGGCTTTTTCAGCCGCAGCCCCGTCCCTCTGGAACGCACTCCCCAACCACACCAGACAGGCCAACACCCTCCCAACATTTAAGCAGGCCCTCAAAACCCACCTCTTCAAGCTCGCCTTCACCAGTTAACCCTCTCCCCCTCCCCTTCCCATGTGTCCCCAGCGTTTTTACTCGTCTTTGAGTGTCTAGAAAAGCGCTATATAAGTCTAATGTATTATCATTATTATTATTTATTAGTAGTGTTCCCTTGTTTCTAACGGACCAAGACAGTGACACAGTCGTGCTTATATTAGCCTGACAATTTGTACACTTCTAAAGTGTGTTTATGTTATGAATATCCAGGTCTTACTGGTAATAAACAAATAAATCACCCAAAAGACATGTTGCTCTAGACTCCGGTTCAATGGTTTCTAACTCTATTAGCGAATTGTACAATTAGCCTACATTTTCAGTTTGGCTAGTGAAAGTAACCATGTGGAGATGCTAGCTAGCTGCTGTCTGGGCAGCTTGACT
The DNA here is from genome assembly GCF_963989245.1 of Nansenia antarctica. Classification (NCBI taxonomy): domain Eukaryota; kingdom Metazoa; phylum Chordata; class Actinopteri; order Argentiniformes; family Microstomatidae; genus Nansenia; species Nansenia antarctica. Next base: position 13,137,070 of record NC_137687.1, on the reverse strand, counting down.
ACCCTGGGACATCCCAGCGTCCGTTAGCGGGGGGGGGGCACAGCGAGGGGGCATGAAGCATCTGCTGAGATGGACCGCATCCAGAAACAGACAGAGAAGGAAACCCCAAACCTCCTCCGGCTAAACGCAAACATGCTACTACTAAACTGTCGACTTCAGAGAGGCCAGAGAAAAGGGCTGTTTTAACAGTCCAATAAAGGAATCAGAATAGTGAAAATACCACCGCTCATCCGTGATCAGACTTTGCTGAGGTGCTGGAACCCGAAGAGTATCAATAGAGCTGCAAAATAACAGCATCCGCACACTTAAAAAACGTATTTTATTGCGAGCTTTCGGTCAACAGACCTTCAGGCATAAAGCAGACAAGTGAATGCAGTGGTATGAAGGGTTCAAACAACATCACTTGGTTTATCCAACGCACAACACAACAACGAATAAAGGGAAAGAGATTGTAGCAGTAGTCATACCCAGTCTGGGCTCAGAGAGGCCTCCCTTACCATATTGTAATAATAACGTTGTATTTAGGTCAGGGTGCATTAGGCTGGAAATAAAAATGTCACAGCTGCACTTGGCAAGGGAAGGGGTTAACACTAGAACAGCCGTGCCTTTCTTACCTACTAAAAAGAGCACTCAGGACAGTGTCTGTGTCTTTCTGTGGCGTTACAGTCGCCGGGGGCGTTTCGTCTGCTTTGATGACCAGCGACAGAACTCAATAAAACGACCTGGGCCGCGTGGAGGAGGTGGTGGTGTGGGGGGGAGGGGGGGGGGGAGGGTTGCAGGGGGGTCCCATGTTCAGCCAACGGCGATAGGCACATTAGCTTCTCCTCGTCCTGTCCTGCTTAATGCATCTCCATCATGTCAGGGATGTTTTAGTCTTGAGAACAAGGCCCCACAGATCTGACATTGTGATCATTCTCTTGACGTGACGCATTAGCAGCGATGGCTGAGCCTCCTCTAAAAGCATGTTGTTGTTGTTTTTGAAGTTGATGGATTGTAATGGTGTGCCTTGAAGGATAAGAAGTACCTCACATGAACTGTTTAGAACTAGAACAGCCGTGCCGTTTTTACCTACTAAAAGAGCCGCCTCGGGGGTCAAATGACCATTGACCTCTTTACAATGCTCAGGCTGCTATTTACACACAACGACCACTAGTTGGCCGCTTGTAAATTAGCCTGTTTCCTACACAGAAAAACGGTAAAATAGCTTTATACTAGCTTATCCTGATGTGGTTTTGAAAATGTAAGGATACTGGGTGGTAGAACGCACATATCTAGGAAAAGTCATGAAAGGAGGGTCCTGACATTTTATTGAGTGCAAAGATATAAAATGTTTATTTACTAACAGGGGTCAAATGACTGTGTTTTATTATCTTAGGAC
>NC_137687.1:13113192-13130692 GCF_963989245.1 Nansenia antarctica | reverse complement strand
GTTGTAAGCAGCTCTTACAAGCCAGCTAGAGGCGGTGGAGGGTATTTTGACCACATTCATAATACATATAAACTCTAGGTCCTATCTGAGTTAAGATTTCAACTGTGTCTCATGAACATATAAACTGGCCATGTTGGAGATTGAGTGTCTGTGTCTCGAATTTCAATCACACGGGGATATCATTTCACTCTTCGTGAGCTTAGAATGATAAGGTTCTATCTCTGTTTAGGGTAGTTCAGAGATATTGAGCGTCAACGTTTTTACGTTCCATTATGTTTTGTGAGATGGAACCTTTGTATTTTATGAATTACTAACTCAAAAATGTCAACATTTTAAAAATAACACCACACAGGCATTAATAAACACCTAATGGCTCAGATTATGTAAAAAACTCAATTTGGACAAAAATGGAGATAGAACCTTATAATTCTAACGTCACGTCTTGACGAGGAATTATTGTGACGGAACAGCGTATATAGTATAGGCCTACATAAAAAACCTTCCTTTTTTGGAGAGGGGGGGGGGGAAGGAAAGTCACGCAACATTGCCGTTTAAAGGTGTGCGCGTTTTGAAGAATGCATTATCCAGAGGTTTCCACCGTTGCAAAAAAAATGACAGGTTATTTTTAGCAGCTCCCTCTCTGCACCTGCGTGGTGAGAGGCTGGAGGAAGGATGGATATAGACATGATACTGGCTGGGTACATGGGAGGGACACTGCGCCTTTCTGCACATCGTGATGTTAGAATTATAAGGTTCTATCTAAATGTTTGTCAAAATTTAGTTTTTTACATAATCCGATCCATTAGGTGTTTATTAAGGCCTGTGTGGTGTTATTTTAAAAATGTTGACATGTTTGTGTTAGTAATTCATCAAATACAAAGGTTCCATCTCACAGAACATAATGGAATGTAAAAACTTTGACGCTCGATATCTCTGAACTGCCCTAAACGGAGATAGAACCTTATAATTCTAAGCTCACGACATATAAAGGTTACTTTTAAAAACTAAAAAACACATTTTAAAGTACAATACGTATCCTATCAGAAATCACCCGAATGCGTTTTTCCATCATTCAAGTGAAACTTTTTGAAGAAAAAAAAGTAGACCTCTAGCTACAACCACTTCACTGGGTCTACTGTTAACTGTACTTATTGAGCAGGTTGGTACATAGATCAAAAGTGATTCAAAATAGCAACACAGCGATAGAATTAGGCTATAGTTTGCCTGCCACCTGATATGGAATCGGTAGTAGGCTATTTCACGAACAACATTAAAACAACACATACATACCCAGCCATCACCTTGTCTTGAGATGTCTTTTTAAGATGTCTTAATTAACCAAAATAAGACATTAGTCTGTCAAGATGTCTTAAGTCGTCTTAAGACCTAACCTGAAGACATGCACTCATGCACTCACTCAAGACATGGAGCATAATAGTCCAGACAGGCCCCCTTACCTGAAATCTGGCGCCAGGTTCTGCTTCAGCCCATAAAACCCGGCGGATAAAGTCAAAAGCCACCGCGGGATGAAATTCCCCTCCTCACACTCCAGATAGGGCGCAGACCACCTGATGTGACGCGCGTCGTCCGGGATGAAGCTCTCCCCTCTCCTCAGAGACGCGTCGACCGACCTAATGTCCTGGCTCAACATCCGTCTGTGGAAGTGAGGCTTGAAGTTCTTCTTATCTCTGACATCGTGGAACCACTCGGTCTCTGGGGTCCTGTTTCTCAAATCCCGGTGGGCCGTGCCAGAGAGATCCTGGAGGACGATCTCCCCCCCGGCCCGGGTGGCCTGGAGGAACACGGAGGGTGAGGGCCCCCCTGGCCCCGCGGGGTCCCGCTCCCAGTGCTCCGTGTTAAAGGGGTTAAACGTCACCACGGCCCGGTGGATCTTGGAGTCCCCCTCCAAGATGCTCATGACCAGTGCGTGGTACCACTCGATGTCCCGCCGGAGACTCTGCTCCCTGGACCGGTTGGCCTGCAGAAGCATGTTGAGGAAGTTGGTGGCGTGCATCACCGTGTCCACCACGCTGTGCATGGAGTAATGGGGGGTCTGCATGGACCTGTCTCTCTGCTGGGCACTGCTGAGCTCGTATCTCCGGGAGCAGTTGGCGTGCTTCAGGGTGGTGGAGTCCCCCGTGTGCAGGAAAGCCGTGACCACCCGGGGAAGATGCGCCTCGATCTTCTGCGGGGAGCCTCCGGAGCGCTCCGATGCGCCTTTCGGAGGGTGAGAGGCGCGGAGATGACGCGCCTGTTGGTGGTGGATGTGGTGGTGGACGTTCGTGTCGGAGATCGGCTGCTGATGCGCCCTGATATCTTTATTCCCGTGCTCTGGCCACCACGACACATATCTCTGATTTGATGAAGATCCGATAACAAATCCCACTTGCAACAGCAACGATAAGCGATGAACGAAAACAGCCATATCCCCTAAGCCCTTTACAACACACAGATGTTTGGCTTTGACAGGGGTTGATGAGGCTAAAAAAATAAATAATACTATTGGAAGAGCACGACAAGACAAGCGAGGAGAGGAAATTTCCCCCAGTTATAATATCATGTTTTTTTTACCTGTAGATATTCACGTGAGTTTCGCGGCTCGCCATTGAGTCTTTATTATTGCAAAAATAAAACAGTCTCGTCAAATCCCTTGGCTTTTTTCTCCCCTCTCTTCTACAGATTTCACATGTAGCTTTGTTGATGATGTGAGTATCCGCTTGCAGCTGTTTTATCCAGTCTGTTTTATTCCGTTTGGTAAAAGCCAATCCAAGGAACAGCCAAGACAGGCTTGCGGGTTGACTGATGTCCGCTCCCAGACTGTACTTATATTAGACACAGTAGACTGAATTGAAAAGGAGGGGGGGGGGAGAAATCAGATTTTTTTGGAGGCACCGAGTATAGTCAGTATTACTTCACACTTCGGTGACAAACACACTCCGCCCCTCTTCTCTCTCTCATCCACAACAAGGCAGTAACTAAACCGTCGGGAGTCGGGACACCGGGAACCATTCCGTTTCTTTAAAGCCCCGTCTATCTCCTTCATTATCTTATAGGGTTTTCTAAAGCGCCCTTGGTTCGCGTATGGCCGCTTCCCCTGTCAATCATGTGAGAGGGCGGGGTTAGGCGGAGGGAAGGAGCTGTCCAGTGCTGAAAACACAGCCAAGGAAGGAATCACCACCACACCCGTCGCCTTTCTGCGTGATAACCCGCGATCATCTACGAGGCTATATAGCAGTCGAGTGTTCTGAAAAACAATAATCTTTGAGGTTATAATCTTGAATAACATCTGAGTTGTGTGGTTTACGGTTGTGTTGGAGTCTACGGTCGTCTTCTGTAGACTGTAGCGCACATTCACATGGAGGTGTTGAAAAGACGCTGTATGTATGGGGTTGAACTGACGCTGTCCATTGTGGTGTTGCTAAATCCTTTAAACTGAGGCAAAAACACAAAGAAAGGAAATATTATGTTGTGAGAAAATGCTTCGTGCTTACAGACGAGATCACACAGAGTAGGAGAAGCGTGTTCTGTACAGGGGACGCGCTGAAACGCCACTATGTATTAGCCTAGGGGGCTACAAATTAATTAATGATAAATGCTGTTAGCATTGAAGCCTATACAATGGCAGATCAGCCTATAGTAGGTTGATTTATTTCTTATCAATGAATACATTCATGAGTACAGGTCAATAAGGCAACCACAGTGTTTTAGGCTGCGCTAAGACATAACCGTGCATCTTGGACACTTGTGATTGAAATCGAACACGCTTCGGAAACACACCCTGAGAGAGGTCACACGGCTCTCTGAATGTGCCATCCAGATTGTCGGCTGTCGCACTTCTGCCTTGCAGATAGAGAGACCTTGCAGTGGCATGTTATGAAACAGCGTATTGGGAGAGCCCAGGCACAGTGAAACAGCCTCAATGCAAATCGTTTAAAGTTGTGAATCATGGTGCAATGAGTCATCGCCGCTGCACGACCGCCTAATCCTTTGGCTGAGATATGTAAACAAGTCATTGAAAAACAAACGACTTAATCTCTCATTGGACATGCGTCACCGGATCATAACAACAAATTATATATTTTTCTTTCTGGTTTTAGACATGCAATCACTGCTGCTAGGGCGTGGCCGTTTGAACATTGGTATTTGGTGTTGGCCAAAAATGAATGCAATGTCAGTTTCAATCATATGTACAATTATGTTTAATTACATGATCTTACATTACAATTCATTGTTTGCCCCTTAAACCCCCCCCCCCCCCCCCCCCCCCCCCCCCACACACACACACACACACACACACACACACACCCTGAGACAGTCTGGTACAGGTCTAACTTGTATGGATTTGTAATTACTATAATTTATTGACACCAAAGTACAATTCCCACCAATCACTCCGTAGGGGGCGGCTGTGGCTCAGGAGGTAGAGCCGGCGTCTAATGATCGCAAGGTTGGCAGATCAGCGGTTCACCTGGCCACATGTCGAGGTGTCCTTGGGCAAGACACTGAACTCCAAATTGCTCCCAATGAGCGGGCCGGCGCCTTGCATGGTAGCTTGCCGCCATTGGTGTGTGAATGAGAAGCCATTGTAAAGCACTTTGGAATAAGGTACTATACAAGTCAGTCCATTTACTTTGTTACATCTTCAGTAGCCCATCACACTGGTGCTTTGACACAAGCACATTCATTCCTTCCTTTATCTTAGTTATATGTTATATGTAAAAGTAAAAGCCATAAATAACAGGTACATCCCGCCTATACTCTCCCTACCCCCATTCCACTTCCCGTTGTCTGTTGCAACTTGTACCTATGCATCATGGGAACCCGAAATCATTTTAATATCTCTGCTTTGGTCTTCTCAGCAAAGTTGTAAGTTCTGCATTACACAGGGGTGTGTCACTTACATGGAGACATGAATATTTAACGCACACGTTGTGCTAGATCAACAGTATTCTTTACAACCAAGACCGTCAATACAGCAGCCAGGCAGTCCTCACAGTGTTTACTATCACCTCAGCATCTGTTGTTGGTGGGCTCCCTTCTCATCACACTGAACCTATCAATCAAGCTGTAACACATTGTGACAATTATAAGGTTCTATCTACATTTTTGGTCAAAATTGAGTTAGTTTACATAATCTGATCCATTAGGTGTTTATTAATGCCATTGTGGTGTTAATTTTTAGTTAGTAATTAATAAAATACAAAGGTTCCATCTCACAAAACATAATGGAATGTAAAAACTTTGACGCTCAATATCTCTGAACTACCTTAAATGGAGATAGAACCTTATCATTCTAAGCTCACGATATTTTCCAGTAATTTGTAGAAAATGACGTAATCCACATTTAGAGCTTATACAACATAAAATAGCAGGAGAAGCCACTTCTGAGAATAGAGTTGGACAGGGTACACATCTTCCTTATTGGCATGAACTATGTAGGTTTGACTCAACTTGCAAACATGCAAACATCCGACAAACTATCCAAATGGTGAACTTGGACTTCCCACACCCAACCTCACAGCACTAAACCACAGGGCCATCTCACGCATCGCAACCACAATAGAACAGGACATCACCCACCCCCTCAATCTGTACCTCGCCCCACTGCCATCCGGGCATAGGTACAGAACACTAAGGTGCAAAAGGGCTTGCTTGAGCAAGCCTGATCCCCGCAGCCATTGTTGCCTTAAATAACAGACCGCGCTGAGCGTGTGTACCTGTGTATCTGTCACGTACTGTCTGTTGTTGTCTGTGTTACACGGTGTTGTATGTATATATGTATACTGTATAGTGGTGTGAAAATTAATTTCCCCCTGGGGACAATACATCTAATCTAACTATCCCTTTGTGCAGATACAGTATACAGTACAGTACCGTAGTTAAAGCATGCTCTGGGTTTTAATCTGCATTACTAAACTTAGCCTAAATTGAGGGATCCGTTTAGACAATCTCAGTCTCCTATCTCTCTCTTTCTGTCTCTCTCCCCCCATCTGTCTTCCTCTCTCATTGCATCTGTCTGTCAGTCACCCCACCCCTCCCCTCCTCCCTCTCTCCTTCTCTCTCCTGGTTGTAGGGGCATGTCACGTCACGCTGTGTGGGCAGAGGCATCTGGTCCAGGGAGGGGGGGGGAGGGGAGGGGAGGGGGGGGGTAGGGGGGGTCAGGGAAGACAGGCGTGACGGAGGGGGGGTGACAGCTGAGGCTGGGGTGTTTGTTGCAGAGCTACTGGGGGGGGGGGGCGGCAGTCCTACAGTCCTACAGACCTCCAGTCCACCAGTCCTCTGCGTCTCAGGAGGTAGAGCCGGCGTCTAATGATCGCAAGGTTGACAGATCGGCGGTTCGAACCCCGGTTGGCCACATGTCGAAGTGTCCTTGAGCAAGACACTGAACCCCAAATTCCTCCCAATGAGCGGGCCGGCGCCTTGCATGGTAGCTTGTCACCATTGGTGTGTGAATGTGTGTGTGAATGGTTGAATGAGAGGCCGTTGTAAAGCGCTTTGGAATAAGGCGCTATATAAGTCAGTCCATTTACCATTTACATGGCCTTGCTCATGGTCCAGTACTGGGAAGTGATATCTGGCCCTGTTACATTCCTGTAGTTACTGGGCCATCTCTGGGCTACGTGTGGCTGACCAGAGCTAGGGCCAGCTCATGGGCCAGTTCTGGTATGATGAATGTGGCCCTGGTGGCCCATTCCTGTCCTGTAGTTACTGGGCCATCACTGGCCTGAATGTGGGGGACCAGAAGTGGGTGAGAAGCCACTTGGCTCATGGGACCGCTTAACACTAGAACAGCCGGGCCTTTTTACCTACTACAAGAGCCGCCTCGGGGGTCATTGTAAACCCCTCTTTACAATGCTCAAGCTGCCATTTACACACAACGACCACTAGTTGGCTGCCTTTGTAAATTAGCCTGCCTCCTACACAGAAAAACTGCAAAATAGCTTTATACTAGCTTATCCTGATGTGATTTTGAAAATGTAAGGATACTGGGTGGTAGAACGCACATATCTAGGAAAAGTCATGAAAGGAGGGTTCTGAAATTTGATCGAGTGCAAAGATATAAACCATTTTTATTCCACCATGGCTGTTCTAGTGTTAATACAACAAGCTTATGTTTTCCACTTCTGGTTCTCTTGGTAGAAAGCAGACATGGGACAGATCTGGGCCGTGGTTACTCTGCTGACAGGGTAGACAGAACTAGGACCGAAACAAAAGTAAACAAATATCTTCTAATTACAAATCAAACTAATGTGAACGATGTGTAGAAATAACCTACTGAAAATACACTGAAATTTACGATCAAATCAGTGGATACAAATATTTGGTAAGGAACCAACGTCCACTAAAGTTGTCTAACGACAGATTACATCGTATGGTTTCAGATTCACATTTTCAGGTCGATGTGAACATCAAGATCTACTTTGATTTTGCATTACAACATTGGATTATGAAACAGATAAACACCATTGTATTACACAGTGTTTCACATAGGCTCTACAATTAAAGACCCACTCCAGTAAAAAAGTTCAAACTGAATGCTGAAAATCAATGTTCTATAATCATGACAGTGTACAACCATTTTGCACTGAAAAAAGCATTTAAAAAAAAGAAGAACAATAGAAGAAGCGATATTTAGACCCAAAGACATCTTCAAGGACCTTCTGCTCCTTCTGCTCTCATGTTTGTTATGGGCCGGGCCGGCACCTTTCTGAGGTAACCAACCGCCACTTCAGCTCTTTGACAGCAAGTTCAAATTGAATAATAATGAAAAACTAGGAACAAAAACTAAAAGCATATTTTATAAAGGAGCCCCCCAGTAGTCATGTAGTGGCTATTTGTCAACAAAAGAGTTTCAACAAAAACCACGGATGCACCATTTCAGTTAGACTGTACTCACTAGGTACTTAAGAAGTCAAATGTCCAGGCAAGATCCACACTTAAGTTGACTTCTTATCCAGTTCCAAGCAAACACTCATATTCAATGGCTGCCTCTCTCTTGCTCGGGTAAAAAAACATTTCCTCTCCTGGTGCATCACCTGACACATAGTACCTTTATCCCAAGTGCTGCCCCTAGTGGTTACAAATAGATTAAACAAATACAAAAAATAACAAAATAATAATAACAAAATAATCAAACTAATGAAATAGCTTAAGTTATGTGGATGGAAATGACCATCATAATAATCTTTTAAACATTCTTATTGTCTCTTATCTTATTGTCTCTTGTCTTATTGTCTCTTGGGCAATCCGGATCCAAGGCCCAAATGTTAGCTTGAAGCATTTTCGTTTGATTGTTCTGCATCATGCACATGTGGGTCTGCTGGGTGCTAATCATAACATGTTTTTGGTAGCAGAATGTATCCGTTCCAAAAACGTGGTTGTCATCGGTTACGCACCTCTCACCAGGTTTTGTTTTATCTTGAGTATTATCGTACGGCACGACAAATCCCTTAAACGCTTGTTTCTCCTCATCACTCTGGCCGTTATCTGAACCACACGTAAACAACGACAAAAACACTGGGATGAAAGTGATACCGTGAACCAAGCCTAGAATCATAACCAAGAACATGATCTTAAAAAAGGTTCTGAAGACATGATTTTTCGACGCAGCCAAAACTACAACACCCAGAACGGTCGACACGGCCCCTTGCACTATCGGATAACCCAACCTAAAGAGGGCGTCGATGACCCTATCGTTGGCACTGGACTTCTTACTGGACACATAGCAATAGGATATATGTGCAGAGAAGTCAACGGTGAACCCGATGCACACGACAAGAATGATCATAGACACAGAGTCTAGATGGACATCCCACAGTGCCATGGCACCGGTGACCCCCACGATCACAGAGCCGATGGAGAAGGTCACCCACAGGGAACAGAGAGGGTTGGGGATCAGCAGGAGGGAGACCACTAGCATGACTGCTGTGGTGACACCGATGTTCTGGACGGTGCTACTCACTATGACAGCGTACTGGTCGTAGTAGATGAACGCCGGGTGATAGACCATTAACGAGACGATATTATTACATTTCTCTGTGGTGTCTTTAAAGCTGTTGACCATTTCGATCTCCATACTGGCGTTGGCTATGTGCACAGTCTGAACGAAGAAACGAGAAGCGTGGATGGCACCGCCGCTGAAGTTCACGTCTTGCTTAAAGTCAGGGTACAGATTAAGAAACGAAGAGAGATTTGTTTTGAAGACGTCTTCGTCGTCGAGATTTAGATCGGTGCTGTGTCCGTACGCTTCGTAAGATTCGAGCCAAGACGTGTACAAATCCTCTTCGATGAAGCGAAGCTTTTTAAAGTCACTCATGCTGGAATGAAGATCAGACCGTTTGGTCCTATCCCAGTATGGAAACTCCTCACTGACCACAACCATAACGTTAGGGCCGTAATCTGAGAAGTATTGCCGATCGTCATCGTAGTACTTGATAACGTAGGAGTCGTCAGCGGCTAAGTCGCGGAGATCGATGCCCTGTTGTATCTGGAAGCATCCGTAGATACTCACAGCCAAATACCCTGCGTAAACCAACATCACAACAGCTTTGGACCATGGCTTGGTCAACATTGGACCATAGGACGCTCTAAAGAAACGATTGATTGGTAGCTCTTTCTCGGTCCCAGTGATTTTATCATAGTCCCCCCCGACACAGCAGATACTGTAGGATTTGGAACATTTTTCGGGATTCTCTGACGGAATCTTCACGCAGGCCAGCCAGTGCTTGTTGCAGGCTTCTCTCCTTCCGTTCAGCGCCAGGAACGCTCCGAAGAACGTGATGTTGTAGATGTAGCAGAATACAATAGAGGTGCTAGTATACAGGCAGAAGGACTGCACGGATGGGAAGTCGGATGTGAGACCGATGTAGAAGCCGAGGACGTCGGTCAGGGTGGTGATGGTGATGGACATGGCCGCCTCTCTGTAGGTGCGCGCCATTCGCTTCGCCACCGGATCCATCACGTTGGTCTGCTGCCAGTTGGACACCATGATGAACATGTCGTCGACACCGATACCTGAGAAATTAGAAAAAGTGTCAATCGACCAACCGTCAATATTAACGAGAAGTATCTGTACTGTAGGTCTTTATAAGGGTTTATGAAGTCCACCGTTTTACTGTGTATAACATGACATTAGTTAAAAAACGAGTTAGAGGAGTGAGGGCTTCATAAAGCCTTAAAAGACGTAATTAGTTTGTTTTTGGACAGACCAAAGCATCCTGATCCAATTACCTCATAAACCTGTTAAGTAATACATAATACCCCAATAATAAACAGACTGAAGAACTGTTTCTACCACAGGGCCGTCAAGGCCCTGAACACAGCAAAGGCCTAAGTTCTGGGCCCAGGACAGTCCGGACGGATTGTATGGCAGCTAGTGCTGAGGCACAAACATGTACATTTCAAGCCTGCAAACTGTGACACTTTAAAATAACGTGAAAAAATACTTTTGTGCAATATGACAACCCTAGTTGACTATCTGTGCAGTATAGTACAGTGGATTGTGTACATAGCCTTTATTGATGTAAACCAGCTCCTTACCTTCTTGTGATTTTATGCTTTTTCTAAAATGTTTTTTTTTTTTTCTTTCCTAACACCAGGGGAGCCACCCCTCCTAAATTTCGTTGTTTGGTACCTGTACTGTAGCAATGACAAATAAAGTCCATTCCATTCCATGTGACACAGTCTGATTATTTGGTCCTCATATCGGCAACCAATCAAAATGTTCAGACTTTTCTTTTGAAACACGGAACTACGTTTCAACGACGTTGTTGAGAATCACAACACAAACTCGCTAGTCGAGCCAAAATACTGCAACAGTGAGTAATACCCTCTGCTACCTAGTTAACTATAACACTACTTTACATTGTTAGCAGGCTCACAAAACAAGCTGTGTTAGTTGACTAGCGATGTGTCGTTGATTTTCAACAACGCGGAAATGTATTCAAATTTTTCGAAAGAAAAAGTCAGATCATTACATCGGATCTCGACATGAGGACCAAAGCATTAGAATGTGTCACATATGCAAAGTCAGTGTGCTGATAAAGATAGTGATGCACTTTTATATCTATCTATAATCTTACCAAGTGTCAAGAATGGAGAGTTGGCCACAGTGATGACGAAGGGCATTCCAATGTACAACATCAGGCCGAAGGAGGACAGGACAGCCAGGCCGGCAGAGAGAACACCAACGGCAGCCACCCAGACCTTGTTCCTCACATTATCCAGCCTATCACAGAATAAATGGACTGACTTATATAGCGCCTTATTAAGAAGCACTTTACAACGGCCTCTCATTCACCCATTCACACACACATTCACACACCAATGGCGGCAAGCTGCCATGCAAGGCGTCAGCCCGCTCATTGGGAGCAATTTGGGGTTCAGTGTCTCGCCCAAGGACACCTCGACATGTGGCCAGCCGGGGTTCAAACTGCCGATCTGCCAACCTTGCGATCATTAGACGGCGGCTCTACCTCCTGCACCACAGCCGCACCCGTAATGTTCCTCCATTAACTATAGATACTTGGGATGATCGATGGTGAGAGGCAATATCTCATGTTCATGTTCTATTATTCAGTACATGTTCGCTAGCTCCGATGTTTCATCCGATCCCTGATTGATGGCATAAATGTGCCGTAGTCTGGTTAGACAGAGTGTCTTCATGAATCAAAGATGCAACATGCTGACGGGAGCTCTTATCCATGAACGGAGAAGAGCGGCATACTCTTTTTTAATGTAAGAAGTTTACAAGATTATACTCGGTTTATGAAAATAAACATTGATTGCGCTTCCCTTGCAGTGCATGCATATTGTATGAGCGCATCTGATGCTTCCACTCATGATCAGGACTTTTGGGCATGAAGCCCAAATGTCACAGTATCACAGTATCCAAGTACATCAGAATATGGCTCAGAGACTACAGTATCTGACTGGTCAAAACAATCTGAAATGTGATAATTGCTTACCTCAGGCAGGATAGGACCGAGAAAGAGATGGCAAGGGCATATGTGATTGAAAACAGTGGAATCCCATCTGTGGTGTGTTTCTCAATCTCTTCCTGCCTGGAGCGTGAGGTGTAGTGAGACACCTAAAGAAGTAGATTCCACATAATCAATAGATAATCAATAGACGTTTTCATAAATGTATTACACACATAGCTGTACCATAACTGCTTTGGTACTCCTTATTCCAAAGGGCTTTACAATGGCCTCTCATTCACACATACATACAATACTGTTTTTAAAGTACAAAAAAATATGTATTATTATTATATTAAATATGATTGCATTTTCGAGTAATTCTGTTTTTATATTACGTATATATTAGTTAGTGTTACTTTAAACATTTCATTTTTTAACATGTATTCTCCCACAAAGTTGTAGCATTTTTTGGTTTACTTTACGCTATAATTTCCATTTCATATTAATTATAATATCCATACAGATATGTATGCCCCCCTTGTACTGTCTCTCCAGTGTCAAAAAAAAGAAAAAGAAAAAAAGACTTTTTCACGATGACTGCCAGTGGCCCCTGGCCTGAGCTAGATTACACTTCCTGCTACAACTGGTGAATTGATGATTCACTTCCTTAGTCAAATGTATCGATTGTAAGTCACTTTGGAATAAGGCGTCTGCTTAATGCCAAAGATTTACAAAAAATGTTACAAAAAAAATGCATACATTACCTCAATATGTTTGCTGTCCTCATCTGACAGGATCCTCTGGAATTCCTTCAGCCACACGTCCGCCTTGTCATGATCCCCTAAGAAATACAAGAGTTTTACAGCTTTGGCACTGTTGACTAAACCCTTGACATTTGTCTTTACTCCGCCTATGGCAGAGCCCAGAAAGCGTGGTCTCGAATCGAGTGTATGCAAAGGGTAAGAAATGTTTATATGCTCGATTCTGCTGGCGTTGTATTCTATCATCTCCAGTATGTCATTGGACACACAGTCTCCATTGGTCCTGGCACACAAACTGCTGAACCTCAACAGCCGTTGGTCCACTTGAAGAGACAGAGAGATAACTTTATTGTTCAGTCGGATGATGTCCTCAAAGGCTTCCTCTGTCAGGACGTTTGATTGGTCCTTGGAGGAAGCGATGACAGATGCGTAGTTCCCCTCCGAGTGGAGCCTCTGGCTGGAGAACGTGACATCGTCACAGGGGAAGTTGTCTCTGACAAAGTCTCTCGCTGTCTTGGAGGGTCCGTTCCTCGGTGTGAACTGTCGTTCGACGTCGTTGTCCTCTCTGTCTTTTAGAAAATAAAAGCCCCCTCCTAGACATGCCGACACTATCAGGGGGAGGATGAAAAACCACACAGGGTAAGAGCCGACCACCCATCCGAGTTTCTCAAAAAGGTTTGACAAAGGTCTCTCGATGCAGTCTGTGTGCTGGCAAGCCATCATACGGCGTAGATCTCCTGCTCTTCACTCAGGTAAAGGTGCAGGTAGAGAGCCTCAGAGGGAAAGTGTCATAGTAACCTCACTATTTATTCTACTCCTCTGGCACAGCTGTGACCTCACCCCAAGGAATATGTTTGCATATAAGATAAAAGCACATAAGATATAAAAGCAATTAAGCTAGACATAAAGGTCCTTAAAGGACAGGAAAAAAACATACACACAGTACGTCAACCGTAGAATGTTTATGCAAGGAGATGGTTTAATACAGTATATGTTTAATGGTTTAATACAGTATTATGTTACTCATGAGAAAGAACATGAGGTAAAGTCAATATTGTGTCACACCCAAATTATTCACGTATATCGAGTGCAACGGACACAAAGTAAATAGTGATTTTTTTTTGTAAAAGCATTTTTACAAAAAAAACACCTCTATGGTTTGAGAGTTCATATATAACACCTCTATATGAACTCTCAAACCAACTGAATGATTAACAGAACCGACGTCGAGGGTAAACAGGCTCTTTTATGCAGTGAGGTTATTGTAGGTTTTTAACTTCACCATCATACTCATACTCACCATCATACTCTGAATAAACCTCCAAGTGAAGTGTGGAGGGGGAGTGTGAAGTGGGGAGGCTGTGTCTCAGGAGGTAGAGCCGGCATCTAATGATCGCAAGGTTGGCAGAACGGCGGTAAAAGCGCCAGCTGGCCACATGTCGAGGTGTCCTTGGGCAAGACACTGAACCCCAAATTGCTCCCAGTGAGCGGGCCGGCGCCTTGCATGGTAGCTTGCCGCCATTGGTGTGTGAATGTGTGTGTGAATGGGTGAATGAGAGGCCGTTGTAAAGCGCTTTGGAATAAGGTGCTATATAAATCAGTCCATTTACCATTAGAAGTGTTCAAATACCATAAAATACCATCTTGTTTTGCATTGAGAGCAGGCCGACTATCTGCACGAACATCATTTATTTGATGTGTTTACCAGAGCTGTAACATGGTAATGTATCGTCAGGTTATAACATCCTTTGTTTCTGTACAGCGTGTGTTTTGATGCCGACACATCGTAAAAGGTTTACCCTTTCTGCCCTAACATGATTTGTGTCAGGTACGCAGGGTGGAAAAGCAGTCAAGTACAGATAAAAACAACAAGCAATAAGGAAAGAGATTCATCATCTGCTAACCCAGAAAGGGGAGAACCAGTATGAGAGCAGACGAGACTATCTACATTTCATGTACAGTAGTAGCTTGACTGTGACAGGAGGTTTTCTCTCTCATAACTTACTGTATACAGACAATACATTGATGACACCTCTATGCCTTATTGGGGGCGGCTGTGGCGCAGGAGGTAGAGCCGCCGTCTAACCGCCAAGTTGACCTCATGTCTTTTAGCTTGCTTTTATAGTTGTTTTTATTTTCTTAAGATTGTTGTCTTTATGTGCACTTGACACCACGGACCTCATTGTCTCTTAGCTTGTTTTATAGCATTTTCGCTTTTTAATTTGTCTAGTGTGTTATATTTGTGATATGTTATATGTGTATGTTTGTGAATATGTGTATGTTTGTGAATATGTGAATATGTTTTTCTGTTTTTGCACCTTCAGAAGAACCACTATAATTTCATTGTATAGGCAACTGTACAAGGACAATAAAGTCTATTCTATTCTATTCTATTCAACCTTGCGATCATTAGACGCCGACTCTACCTCCTGCGCCACAGACGTCCCCTCCCTTACATCAGTAAGGGAACCACCACAGCTCAGCGGTGGCCGGCCCTCTCTGTATCCGTCCCGCCTCTGTTGAACGCACCCATTTCTAATAATCAACTCCTTTGCATTGTCAAGTGCGAGTCTGAGAAGGCCGCTGTTTTACACTTTCAAACCAGTCCTTCTCTCTCTGGCAGTTAACCCCTGTCACACACACGCACACAGACACCAGTTAACCCCCTGTCCGTCACCTGTCACTCAACGTGTCGCCTCGTCCTCCGAGACACAACTCATATCGCATTTCACACAGGCCCATCTCAGGGTCATTGATTTCTCAGGCTTCCAAGTGAGAAATGGATTCTTTCTCCCTCATCGCGGTGGAGGGAGGGAGGGAGGGAGGGGGACTGACCACCCCCAACACTCGCAGACAGCCCTGTCTGCCTGGGGAGGGGGGAGGGAGGAGGGTGGCTGGAGTTTGAAGGAATCAATTTCGAGACTGTTTCCTCTTGGAGTCTCTCTGGACACTCTTGTTGCCTCTCATTTATGTTTAAATTGAAGTGTTGCTTCTTATGTGTCAGAATTCAAAGTTGTGATCAGTAATGTTTGTGTGTGTGATCATTTTAGTGGAGCTACACTGATGGAAGATGGTGAACAGATTGGTTGTTGTTTTTTCGCCCATTGATCAACGGGCGGAAGTGTGTGGAATCTAAACCGTAACACATCACATCACACATCTGACTATTGTTCACCTAGGGCTTCTCTGCTAATTAGCGAAGACATCGATTCTCACCTGAAAATATCCTTTTGAAGGGGGCGGTGGTGGAAGAGGGGAGGAGTGAAAGTGAGAGACAGAGCAGGACTAAATAAAGACTTCAACAGGGCTTTCTCATCTGATTCCAGAGATCCAAGTGTGTTGGTGTGATCCTGAGATCCAAGTGTAATCCAGAATGTTAACCTGGTATTGGAATCAGGGTTGGGTTAGCATGGAGCTTCATCTAGAGGTCAGTGACCTCATCAGTCGATCTGAAGATGGTGGTACCTACCCCTTCCTGGTTAAGTGCATACAGTATCATGTAGCATATGCTAACGGGAGACTACAGTATCATATAGCATATGCTAACGGGAGACTAGTTCCATGTAGCATTATGCTAACAGGAGACTACAGTTCCATGTAGCATTATGCTAACAGGAGACTACAGTATCATGTAGCATTATGCTAACAGGAGACTACAGTATCATATAGCATTATGCTAACAGGAGACTACAGTATCATGTAGCATTATGCTAACAGGAGACATCCCAAGTGACCTGATCACATTCATCTGATATAGTAGCCCCAACGGTGAAAAGGTACTCCTACTGTACTTCATAGGGTTAAAGGTCATTCAGAGAATTCCATACAGTAAGTAATGTTTATTTATATAGCACTTTTTACAACGACAAAACAGAAAAACACTAGTAAAAGAGAACAAACAGATAAAAAATACACTAAAACAAGGAGCAATACAAAATACAAGTGCAGAAATAAAAGTACAGAAAGTGCAGTGTCGGGAGGCAGGCTCAACTCAGGTCAAAGGTCAGGGAGAAGAGGTGTGTCTTAGATGTTTTAAAAGCCTCGACACTCTGGGTGGATCTGACGTGGAGGGGGAGGCTATTCCAGAGCCTAGGGGCAGCCTTTGAGAAGACTCTATCCCCTCTGGTTTTGAGCCTGGTCCTAGGGACCTCCAGCAGCAATTGGTCAGCTGACCTTAGGGCTCTGGATGGGGTATGGTGGCGCAAGAGGTCAGCCAAGTACCGGGGTGCCTGCCCGTTAAGTGATTTAAAAACAATCAGAAGTAATTTAAAATCAATACGGAAGCGGACTGGGAGCCAGCGGAGTGAAGCCAGGATTGCTGTTATGTGGTCACGCTTTTTGAGTAGTCGAGCAGCAGCATTTTGGACTAGCTGCAGTTGACGGAGCAGAGACTGGTCGATGCCAACATACAATGAGTGATATGAAACCTGAACTGTAATGTGTTTTTGAAGAAGAAAATTAGAAGAAAAAAAAAAACTTAAGCGGGAAGTACTTGTTACACCTTAACTGCTCCTCCTGAGGACACCTGCTTTTTGTTACACCTTACACCACTTGCTACACCTTAACTGCGTCTCCTGAAGACACCCGCTTTTTCCCCTCTACTGTGTCCCCTAAAAACTTCTGTAGCCCCCCTTGTACTGTTTCTCTGTTTCTCCAGTGTCTATTAAAAAAAAAAGCTAAAAAAAAAAAGGCTAGGTTTAGAAGAAGGTGATAGAAGACGGTTTTTCCTTCTATCAATGGCCCCTGGCCTGAGCTAGATTACTCTTCCTGCTGTGGATTGATGATTCACTTGCTTAGT
Organism: Nansenia antarctica; assembly: GCF_963989245.1. Lineage (NCBI taxonomy): Eukaryota > Metazoa > Chordata > Actinopteri > Argentiniformes > Microstomatidae > Nansenia > Nansenia antarctica. Next base: position 13,113,212 of record NC_137687.1, on the reverse strand, counting down.
CAAATGTATTGATTGTAAGT
>NC_137687.1:13063192-13108192 GCF_963989245.1 Nansenia antarctica | reverse complement strand
AGAGAGAGAGAGAGAGAGAGAGGGGGGGGGGGAGAGAGACAGAGAGAGAGACATGGCAAGAGAGAGAGAGGATCATAAAATACTAATATAAAAACTAATATTGCACACCCATCCATTGGCTCACTCCTCCCACCAAACCATACTGTATAATTCTCCCTCATGAATGTGAAATCAAATAACAAGACCTCTACATGAATCACCTCATTATCATGCGAAATGATATGAAAAACAGATTACATTAACAGATTGTACACTAACAGTACAGTATGCATCGCTTCAGTGTGTCTGAAGTGTTAAGGTTAAGGTTTTAACTGGTTTTCTCTGTGTACCACATAGATTTGGTGAGGCTGCATTCTCATTATATGCACCCAGATTGTGGAATGCACTGCCAGTTTACATTAGGGATGCAACCTCAGCAAATGATGTTCAAGTCAAGACTAAAAACCCATCTTTCTAATATTGCCTTTAAATGACTAAATAATTAAATTAGGATTATATAATGATTGGAGCACTTTGAGCTGCAACGTTTGCAGGAAAAGCGCTATACAAATAAAAGGTTATTATTATTATGATTATTATTGTTAAGGTCACTTCCTGGTTGTGCTGTGCTGTTGATGATGAGGTCATGGCAGTAACAGAGTCCACTCTGAAGTCTTGAACGTCACACTTATCTCTCATCCTTCAGGGTAATACTGACGACCTTCCTCATCCCTGTTGTCGGTATGAAACATGATCTGAAAATCGAAGACGGAGACTTCCTTTTGGGAAACGCAATGATCCTGTTGTCGACCATCCATTCATCCAACCCCCTGGTATTCAGCCTCTATACAGTGAATGTCATGAAACCTTATGTTGTACTGGACCTGCTTCTATTGTGTATGTGCTGACTTTTGCTGAAGTTCAAAAACAAAGCTAATAATAATAATAATAATAATACATTAGACTTATATATCGCTTTTCTAGACACTCAAAGACACTTTACAAACTGAAATGATTGAGTAGTAATGCTGGGGACACGTGGGAAGGGGAGAGGGTTAACTGGTGAAGGCGAGCTTGAAGAGGTGGGTTTTGAGAGCCTGTTTAAATGTTGGCAGGGTGTTGGCCTGTCTGATGTGGTTGGGGAGGGCGTTCCAGAGGGACGGGGCTGCGGCTGAAAAGGCCCCATCACCCCAGGTCCGGAGCTTGGTCCTGGTGGTCTTGAGGGTGGTTTGGTCGGCAAGGCTGAGAACACAAACCTAAAAACACAATGTTCACCGTAACCACTACGGTAGAGACAACAATAAGAGAGGGCTTCAATAACAGAAATGGCCTATACAGTGTCGTGGGGTGGTCCAGTGGTCTAGCACCGCGGTCTACAGTGTACACGTGCCCATGTCGGCATGGGTTCGAATCCGGCCCATGCCCTGCTGACATGCCCTCTCTCCCTCCTTACTTTCCTGTCTGTCTTCACTACATCTGTCTAATAAAATGCGAAAATATAAGTGGGACTGCCCCCACTCAGAAAAAAGAACGAAAGAAAATAAATGGCCTTTGAATCCTCAACGCTTCTCATTTGTTTAGAGCTTCCCGACACTGGATACAGTCGTTAGTGGGTTGAAAGGGAGCACGCCATAAAAGAGCAAAGAACAGTGCAGCAGCTAAAAGGCTTTAGTAAATGAATGAAAAGCTAGCCATAGCCAAGCCGAGTTAATGAGAGTGTGGACATTGATAGGAGGGTTCACATCGCCGCCTGTCTCAGAGCCTCTCCGACTTGGCTCAGTGACTGCTGGACCGCGCAGCTAGCCCGGATCGATTAATTAGCGAGGTTTCAATGTCACAGGCCCGAGATCTGCCTGTCGCTTTGTCAGCTTCTCAAGCTACATCTTCTCTCTTCACTTCCTGTGTGGGAGTGAGAGAGAGGAGGAGAAGAAGTGCGAATCTGAATATAATCATACTCATTCCTATAGAGCCCCAATAGAGCTCTCAGGTCTTTTGCTAGCATATCAGCCCGATAGAGCTCTCAGGTCTTCTGCTAGCATATCAGCCCAATAGAGCTCTCAGGTCTTCTGCTAGCATATCAGCCCAATAGAGCTCTCAGGTCTTCTGACGCTGGTTTTCTCTGTGTACCACAATGTACAAAAGAAGAGATTTGGTGAGGCTGCATTCTCATTTTATGCACCCAGATTGTGGAATGCACTGCCAGTTTACATTAGGGATGCAACCTCAGCACATATGTTCAAGACAAGACTAAAAACCCATCTTTTTAATATTGCCTTTAAAGGACTAAATAATTAAATGATGATTATATAACGATTGGAGCACTTTGAGCTGCAACATTTGCAGGAAAAGCTGCTATACAAATAAAACGTTATTATTATTATTCACTTTTTCTTTATTAAATAAAGAAGTATTAGGCTTTGCCCTGCAAAAACATACATTTATAATCGATTGACAAATCACAACCTCTGACTGTGTCCACTGAAGTCAAAGAATATGTGTTGCAATTCTGTCAGCCATCATCATACACTACATGTATAACATATATTACGTATACACTTACATAAATACCAATGAATGGACGTATAACCTGAACATATTCTGGGTGACTGATGGTAAACACTGTATTTCCCGTCATGACATTATGTTAAATAGTATCAATGCATCAAGAGAAAGAGATAATTGATCATATTTCAGTTATGGAAAATGTTAAAAAAAAGAAGAAAAAAAAAGAAGAAAGGTTTACAAAAACAAATCACAGCCAGGTCATAAACGAGAAACCTGAACAAGCTTATTTTTCAGATTGTGTACCGAGGGCTTTGGCACAAGGGGATTAGACCACAGTTCTCCAGCCTGGATCCCTCTGGGACTAGTTAGGCATCCAGTGGTTGTCTGTATATAGCTGGCCACAGCAGGGGAGCTTCCTCATGCTGTTTCTGAAGCACAGTTTACTAGTCAGACCAGTGAGGTAGATAGCGCCATCTAGTGTTTATTCAGAAGCTAGAAAATACATTCATGGTTTTTCAGATCCCCACCCTAGCAGAAATATAATCCATACTCTAATCCAGTCAAATAAGGAGCTGCTTTAAACAATTAATAGAATCGTTAGAGTAGGAAATTAGTTTTCACTATTTTTTTTTAACCCCTCTCTCCTGAGTAGACAATCAAATGTAATGGACTCAGTCCAACACTGTTTGTAATATGAAAGAGACCTAGTGGGTGACATGTACAAAGATCTGTGGAAAATAAATAAAAACTCATCTTTTTAATATGCATATATATGTGTATATGTATTCTTATATTATTTTGTTATTTTGTATATCTTTGTTCTAGGCCTCTTGGATTGTATGGTTTATTCTTCTTTTATTATTAATTTTTAATTTTAATTAATTTTGCCATTTAGCAGACGCTTTTATCCAAAGCGACTTACAATTACGAATTACAGGGACATTCCCCCTGGAGTAACTGAGGGCTAAGTGCCTTACCCAAGGGCACACTAGTAGTGGTGTGGCTTCAGGCGGGATTTGAACTCACAACCTTCCGATCCCAAGTCCAACTCACTATCCACTAGACCACCACTACCCCTATATATATATATATATAGTATTTATTATGTAATTTATATTACAGCTATTGTGTGTTTTATTGATTACTTGTTCTATTATTATTTTTTTTATGCTGTGTGGATATGTTAAAGCACTTTGAGCTGCAACGTTTACAGGAAAAGTGCTATACAAATAAAGGTTATTATTATTATTATTATTACAGAACTTTTAAGAAGGAGTCTTTAATCATGGTCTCTACTTCCTCCACTAACACACTGACATCAGCCTGACACACCGTATGTGTCTGACTACGGCTTTCCTTAAGGCCCTTGAGCATCTGCTGATGCACGTCTGGTCTGGCCACCACAGACCCCAGCTCTCTCAACTGGTCCAGCGGGTCACTGGGGGCGTTTTGGTACCCCAGGGCTTTGAACACCGCCGGCGCAAACTTCCCGTGGTGCGCCGTGGAGCAGATCACCACAGGACAGAACCGGTCCTGCAACCGGTCGGCCACCACCTTGGCCACGGCCGTGTGCGGGTCCATCAGGTAGCCCGTGGTGCTGTTGACGGTCCGGATCGCTGCCAGGCACTCCTCCTCAGAGCACCAGCCGGCCAGCACGTCCTCCTGTATCTTCCTGAGTAACGGCTCCGGGACTTTAAAGTACCGGTCTCTCTCCAGGCGCTCGAAGAGGTCCCTCGTGAGATGCCGGTCGCCCCCCGAGACGTGGTAGATGAACCTCTCCAGGTTGGAGGATTTGAGGATGTCGATGGCGGGGGATTCTGAGACGACGAGGGGCCGGTGGCGGAGGTCGCACTCCCCCGTGTTGATGAAGTCTGAGACGATGCGGTTGTGGTTGGAGGCGCAGATGACTTTCCTTATGGGGACGCCCATCTGTTTGGCGTACAGGGCCGACATTGCGTTGCCGAAGTTACCGGTGGGGATGCACACGTCGATGGGCTCGCCGAACTTGATGACGCCGTCTCTGAACAGATCCAGGTAGGCTGAGGCATGGTAGACCACCTGCGTATGGGGAAGCACTGTTAACAAAGTGATGTTATCTTACTATGTTGTCTGAGTAAGTGCAGCATTGCTAAACAGGTATATAAGAGCAAGTTAATGTATGTTTTCATCTCTTCATATCTTTGCACTCGATCAAATTTCAGGACCCTCCTTTCATGACTTTACCCAGTATCCTTACATTTTCAAAATCACACCAAGATAAGCTAGGAAAAAGCTATTATGCAGTTTTTCTGTGTAGGAGGCAGGCTAATTTACAGGACGGCCAACTAGTGGTCGTTGTGTGTAGGTAGCATCTTTCCATTGTAAAGACTATGGTCAATTTGACCCCCGAGGCGGCTCTTTGGCTATAGTAGGTAAAAAAACGCCACGGCTGTTCTAGTGTTAATTAATACAGGATCTAGCCTATAACAAACGCGATCGTCTCACCTGGGGCAGCAGACGGGCCCAGTTGATGGAGTTGGCGGTGCTGAGGACGGTGCCGTACTCCACGGTCAGGTGTCCGGTCAGCCCCGGGTCCCCGAACATCCCCTTGATGGCCCGCTGGCAGAAGTCAAAGTCCGACCGCACGCTGACCGCCCTGGTGTTGCCCTCTCTGTACCCCGTCATCTGCAGCTTCTGGATCTCGCTCACTCCCTCCTCGGGGAAGAACACCAGCACCCCGGTCCTCTGACGGTCGGCGTCGTCGTCGAGGCGACTGAACCCGCTCAGCACGGCGCTGCCCGTGTCGCCAGATGTGGCCACCAGGATGAGGTAGTTGCACGTCTGGGGGAGGCAGTAGGAGAACAGCTGCGGCATCAACTGCAGCGCCAGGTCCTTGAAGGAGGCGGTGGGGCCGTGGAAGAGCTCCTGGACGAACTGGTTACGAGCGAGGTGTTGGACCGGCGCGATCGCCTCGCTGGCGAAGTTGCCGCCGTAAGCTCTGGACACCATGGCTTTGAGTTCGACGGCAGGGATGTCCTTAGGGTGGATGCACTTTTCGAGGATGGCAAACGCTCGTTCGGGGTAGGACATGTGGGCTAGTCTCAGCCATTCGCGCGTATCGAGCTTCGGGAAGCCGTTTCGGGGCACGTAGAGCCCGCCGTCAGGAGCAAGTCCCTCGACGACGACATCGCTGAAGTACTTTGCGTCACCGCTACCGTTACTTCTGGTTGAGACGAACGTTTCGGACTCTGAGTTCTGGTATCTCTCCACAACCTTAAGTACCTTCTCCGCAATCTTCTCCGGTGTATCCCCAGTCCCGCATAACACTCTAGTGTCAAGCCATTTCTCATAGAACTGTTTCCTGTATTGTAGGATCTGCCTCATGCCGACCCCTGACTCCTGGCCCACGATCCTGTTCACCTTCATCCTGGAGAGCCTCTGGATGACGTCCTCGGTGTCGACATCCAGATAGACGACCAGTCCGGTCTGTTTCAGGTGCTGCATGGCCCCGGAGTGGAGCGGGTTGGACCCCGTCAGGGAGATGACACTGCCCGAGGCCGAGAAGTCACACAGAGCGCGACCCTCTTCTTCTAGAAACCGCTCGCCCCCCACCTCAGCCAGCTTGTCGGCCACGGGCATCTTCCACGCCACCTCCAGGACGTGGTCGTCGACGTCGATGACCGGGACTCCCAGTCTGCGGGCCACGAGCCGCCCCACTGTGGTCTTCCCTGCGCCGGGCAGACCCATTAGGAGGACGTTAGTGTCTCCCAGCTGGGAGGTGTCTGTGGACAGCCATGATTTGGAGGTGAAAAACAGTGGCTGGAGGTGGCTTGAGGAGGTGCGCCATCTCATAGTTCTCAGAGCAAGCCTGTGTGTGTTGTTCAACACTCCCATCTTCATAAAGGAGTTGACCATTCGGCAGTAGTAGGGGATCATTTTGATTCATATATCAAATCTGTAAGACAAACACAAGACCATTGCAGTAGCCTACGTATATTATTGTGTTGCCATCGAATTATGACAGATTAAGCCTCTTTCTCAAACTATGAATGTGCCTCGTGTTATTAACGCATCTTAATCTGAATACATGAACAAATATGAGCATATCCCCTTGTGTGTAACACGACTAAACGAATAAAAAAATAATTGCATGCAGCCGATTGCAATGACATTCAATGTAAAAAGGGGTCATTCATTGTTTACAATGTTATAGTTGTTGTGATATGTCCGGCTGCCTGCTGTGGCTTATTATTAATCATTCATTTAACAAATCTGCCGCACAGATCTATCACTATTCTACACTACGTAACTTATATTTTACCTTCACTCGTATTGAAAGTACAACCTGCAGAGTGCTGCTGATCTGCCTGTGTTGACACATGGCACACGTGTGCATACGGCACGAGTGAATGGACAAACTTGGTTGGGCTAGCCGCTAGCGCGATTCTCCGATGTCGGTGTGTAGGAAGCACAAGGGAATACACACTGACATCCTAAATATGCATTTGCGACGATTTGACAGGGTGCTGTGTTTCTGTCATTGACATGTATTCAGTAGAATTATGGATATCTCGATGAGCGACACACAGGATTTCTATTCGATTGTAACAATAACGGTTCCTAATGTTACATTTGGAAAGGATAAGATATGTTCATCTGTTATGTCAACATAGGAACATATCATTGTATAACTCTTTCATATGAATGAAAATGAGCGTTGGCACAACAATATACTGTATGTATTAAGATGTTTTGGCTCAATAAAAAAAAATCTATTAAATACAATTATTATCATTTATTATTTATTAAAGCACTTTGAGAGCTGCAACGTTTGCAGGAAAAGTGCTATACAAATAAAGGCTATTATTATTATTATTATTATTATTATATTTAATTATTATTATATTTGACATATCGTGAGCTTAGAATGATAAGGTTCTATCTCCGTTTAGGGCAGTTCAGAGATATTGAGCGTCAAAGTGTTTGCATTCCATTATGTTTTGTGAGATGGAACCTTTGTATTGTATTATTTACTAACTCAAAATGTCCAACATTTTAAAAATAACACCACACAGGCATTAATAAACACCTAATGGATCAGATTATGTAAAACACTCAATTTTGACAAAAATGTAGATAGAACGTCACGATATTGGAGCCGACCCAGCGGTTGCCAAGCAACCGTTTCAAAGGGAACTTGTTGTCAAACAAACCAGCCAGACACACGGAGCTAAAGACTGCTGGACCTTTGCTAGCTAATATTTCCTTTTATTTGACTGGATCATAATCTAACCAATGCAATGTCGACCACTAAGTACCCACCACAAAGTATTTACAACCTTATCCCCAGGGAGGAGGTTAAAACAGATAAACCACCCAGGTATGATGGTTTAGTTAAGAATGAAGTAGGCTAACGTAGCTAGCACACTTTGAACTGGTAGTAAGTAGGCTTCAGCAATTCAGTAACTTGATAGGAAACCTGGCAGTAAATCGTGATGTTAGAATTATAAGGTTCTATCTCCATTTGTCAAAATTGAGTTTTTTTTACATAATCTGATCCATTAGGTGTTTATTAATGCCTGTGTGGTGTTATTTTTAAAATGTTGACATTTTTGTAGTTAGTAATTCATAAAATACAAAGGTTCCATCTCACAGAACATAATGGAATGTAAAAACTTTGACGCTCAATATCTCTGAACTGCCCTAAACGGAGATAGAACCTTATCATTCTAAACGGAGATAGAACCTTATAATTCTAAACGGAGATAGAACCTTATAATTCTAAACGGAGATAGAACCTTATCATTCTAAACGGAGATAGAACCTTATCATTCTAAGCTCACGTTATGCCTACAGGTGGTGGTGGATAGTTGATGTGTGCAGTGCCAGTGGATGCACTGCATGATGTGTAGGCTTGCATACTTGTGTATGTGTTGATTCAGCATAATGCTACTAACTACACTTGATAATCAAGCCAAGTGATTTGTGATTGAGTGCCGTGTGTGTGTGTGTGTGTGTGTGTATTGTATTGAATCTCTTATCTGTTCTCGATCCTATTATCTCCCCAGGTATATGTCAAAGTTTAGGGAACAAGTGAAGCAGGAGAAAAGGCTGAACAAAACTGCAAACAAGACCATGGGACCAGCCAAAGTAGATGTGCCCTCACCAAAGAAATATCTGACCAAACACTCCAAGCAGCCCATCCTCCCTGAAAGTAAGACCATTTTAGCCTACCTCTCTCGAATCTATCTATCCTGGAATATCGTCATTTCCTAAAATTGTTATTCATTTTAAACTGTTTGACTTTACCTCAGAGAAACCGTTCTTGTATTCGGATGATGAGACAAAGAAACCACACATACCTGCAAAGAGGGACAACCCCATCATGGGCCTTCACACCAGACAGGACTTTGTAAAGATGAACGCCATGAAGAACATCATGGCCGTGCCCAGGAGGCCGCAGCCTATGTACGCAGACACCAAGTCTGGAGACAAGCAGCCCCTGGAAGACTCTGGACTTGTCCCAAAGTACCTCAAGAAAAAGGTAGGCCTACATTTCATAATTTAATAATTTCATTCTCCTAGTCGACAATGACTGCTTTGACGTTGTCTGTCCAGCAGGTGGCGAGGCGTGCTTGTTTTACAACACTGGGCTTGTTTGACTTGAAAATGTGTATCTGTGCAGTCTCAAGTTGTCTCAATGTTGACGCACTGCTTGAAAACATGGCGGTGACAAACTTGAGGGCTATGAAATCCTCAATAAAACCTGGATGACCTGGGATCTGGACCTGGGGTGATGGGGCCTTTTCAGCCGCAGCCCCGTCCCTCTGGAACGCCCTCCCCAACCACATCAGACAGGCCAACACCCTCCCAACATTTAAACAGGCCCTCAAAACCCACCTCTTCAAGCTTGCCTTCACCAGTTAACCCTCTCCCCCTCCCCTTCCCATGTGTCCCCAGCACTACCTCAATTAGGCCCCTATATTTTCTTGACTTTTAAGAATTGACTTCACAGCTAACATTTTTTTAGCAATCCCTATCCCCCATCATGCAACAGATATTGAAAGGCACTACCGTAATCAGTGCTGGTCAGCAACTGCACGAAGTTGATCCCCTCAAACACGGTCATGGATTCCAACAATTTAAGAGGAATGCACACTGGATAAATCTGTACTGTAGAAATCCAGCCACATAACAAGCAAATTATTCATTATTTGATTCTCTCTACCCTCCAGGGACAGACTTAACACTAGAACAGCTGTGCCTTTTTTACAGACTATAAGAGCCGCCTCGGGGGTCAAATGACCATAGTCTTTACAATGGGAAGCTGCTACTTACACACAAAGACCACTAGTTGGTGGGTCTTGTATAAGTAGCCTGCCTCCTACACAGAAAAACTGCAAAATAGCTTTATACTAGCTTATCCTGATGTGATTTTGAAAATGTAAGGATACTGGGTGGTAGAACGCACATCTAGGAAAAGTCATGAAAGGAGGGTCCTGAAATTTGATCGAGTGCAAAGATATAACATTTTTCTTTACTCACAGGCTACCATACCTCAAGGCTGTTCTAGTGTTAAAATGAAATACTACATTTTCCATCCCGGCATAGATTTGATAATTCTGTAATGACAATGATTGGCTGTCCCCCTCCCTCCCCAGGACTATGGCCAGACCCCAAAGTACCTGGAGATGCGGCGCAGGGAGGTGAGGAGGGCCCAGGAGGAGTACGACTCCTACGTCAGGGAGCGCAAGAAGCAGGGCGCCATGAATAAGCTCTCAGACGAGGAGCGCCAGAGCATCCTACAGGTACAACACACGGCCCCCCAGGTTCAGAATAGATACTACAGGGGCTACAGCAGGGGTACCTGAGCATTGTGTGTGTGAGAGTAACGTCTTATAAATATAGGCCTACATGTTGTATGTTTGGAAATCATGGGAAATTGATGTCATAGGTCATAGCAGGTTTTAATATTGGTCAATATAATATAACTAGAACTATACAAAAAAAATGTATGTATGTACACTGTCATCTATTTGATTTGACTGACGTATTCATTGAGAGAGAGAGAGAGAGAGAGAGAGAGAGAGAGAGAGAGAGAGAGAGAGAGAGAGAGAGAGAAAAAGAGAGTGTGATGGTAAGATTTGTATCTGCCTATATTAGTAACAAGACATTGTCATTGTGCTAATAATATGGGCTCATTGATTCAATCATTGCTCCTCCACAAGAATTGAGCGCACATTTCCCTTGCCTGAATGTTATTGATTGAGGTGTCAAGCTTAAAAGATGAACGATCTTTCTCAAGATCCTTCTGCCTGTTTATAAAGCTCTCACTGGCACAGCACCAGAATATGTTCAGACCTTTTGCTAGCATATCAGCCCAATAGAGCTCTCAGGTCTTCTGACGCTGGTTTTCTCTGTGTACCCCATGTACAAAAGAAGAGATTTGGTGAGGCTGCATTCTCATTTTATGCACCCAGATTGTGGAATGCACTGCCAGTTTAGCCCAGGGCCCTGTTCTGGAGCTGGGTTGGCGCTGAGCTTTCAGGGTTAGCCTGGGAGAAAGAGAGTTGTGTCCTGGGTCTTCACTCCTGTACGGCTAGATGTAATAATAATAATAATAATAATAATAATAATGATAATAATACATTAGACTTATATAGCGCTTTTCTAGACACTCAAAGACGCTTTACAAACTGAAAAGATTGAGTAGTAATAATAAAAAGAAACAAAAGATAAATAAAAGAATGTATAGGGGCCTAATTAATTTTCAGATTACTAATCTAAATCTAAGTGTCTTTGTAGGACAATCTACTCTGTATACTGCAATTACACCTAGATTTCGGGCGGAGAAGCGGCGAACAAGCATTGTTGTAAGCAGCTGATCACAATGATTGATTTAATCCCCACTAGGGTCTGAAGATGAACTGGGGGGAGCTGCACCACCAGTACCAGGGCCTCTCCGTGAACACCGACACCACCCCCAAGAAGCACCGCAAGGAGCGCCTGGAGCTGGAGATGACGCAGCTGGAGAGAGACATCGAAATGATCGAGAGATACAAGACCATCTACATCGCCGACAACTAGCTGACTGACATAGGAGATCTTTCACTCTAAGACAAGACAAAACCAATGTTAAACACATGTTCAATAGAGGAAAAAAGACAACTGCCTGAAATGCTGGATTATAAAATTGTATGCCAAGCTACTGTTCTTTGCATCTTTCTGTCTTTGTGATGTCACGAGGGTGAATAATCGCCAATTAGAATTTCTTGTCACATTTTCATTTCACCATTTAATTCCAAAACAGTTGTAGGCCTACCTGAGTGTTCAATCCAAAACGTGGCAACACAATATTTGAATGTCTGCTTATTATGTGCTTGCATACATTGCATACATATCAGCCTACACTATTACTGGGCTTGCTTCAGTAAGTCCAACTATTGTCCTTCCTCATATTCTTTTTCCACAGCTACTCCCATAACGTTTAAGGTATTCACACAATCCAACTTTAAAACAGACATTAAAACAGACATTACAACTCAATGTTGGGAACGACACAGGAAAGAAGTATTAAACACGGCTGTGGCTCAGGAGGTAGAGCTGGCGTGTAATGATCGCACGGTTCAGCGGTTCGATCCCCGGTTGGCGACGTGTCAAGGTGTCCTTGGGCAAGGCACTGAACCCCAAATTGCTCCCAATGAGCGGGCCATTGCCTTGCATGGTAGCTTGCTGCCATAGGTGTGTGAATGTGTGTGTGAATGGGTGAATGAGAGGCCATTGTGAAGCGCTTTGGAATAAGGCGCTATATAAGTGCAGTCCATTTACCAAACATGCTAACTGAAATGTATTTAATACATGGTGTAGAAGCCCTTGTTCCCAATAATATCTTCAAGACGCTCCCTGTACGAAAAATGTAATCTCTCACAATGATCTGGTGGGATTAGTGGTAACCCTGGGTTCAGTGGTGGTAACCCTGAGTTTAGTGTTAACCTTAGGCTAACGATTCACATTTGTACAGCGAAGCTCTGGGTTAACAGAAATAACATGCGACCATTCCAGCCATGCGAGTTGGCTAGCTAGCTTGCTAGCGCACCGTCAGGACAGAAATGAACGACTTATAGACAAAAAAGAAACATAGCCTACTGGGCGAAATTAGCAATGTTTGTAAAGCACTTTGAATTGCCCTTGGCTTGTTGTATGAAATGTGCTATACAAATAAACTTGCCTTGCCTTACCTACCTACCCCCCACCAGCCTATTGCTAACAGGAAATCACATGCAGTTGATTAGGCGCCCCTTTTAAATTGGCGCCCGTGCATTCAGATGGGCTGTAACACAACAACAGCTTCTGTTAGTCATACTAATGACTTCAGCATGACCTGCATACACCAGGGCAGGCCCCAGCCAGGGACATAGAGGTCTTGGCTTATTGGATATACCGGTACAGTATATAGACTATATGTCTTAAAAAGACCATCCTATAAAACACTGATAAGGTGTCAATCAATGAACAGGACATTATAATTATTACGGTAATTTGATTACCTGCTTTTTTTGCAGTGTATTTGTGACACTTAATGACAGAGTATTTGTTCACTGTAGGAGTCACACACATGACTTGATTGATTCTGATTACTGTTCCTATGTATAACTTGTTTCAGTTACAGAACTTGTCTTGTTTTTGATAGTGAAGCCTTACTTTTAAAAGGAACAGTAGGCATTGTCAGGGAATATCTCCATCTCCTCAACCCCCTCTGTGCCTTCCCTCCCCTTCTTCCCCTCCTCCCCTCCAGTGTCTGTCTGCTCTCTCTCTCTAAGTTGGGAACTTTGCCCCAGAATCTTCTTTCCCAAGTGTCTGTCTGTCATAGCCAAGAGCTCCCATGGCAGAGTGCTTAGCTCCCCAAGACAAAGGGATGGAACCCAGAAAGATGGAAGCAGGAATTGTGGTGAGTAGTTGAAATAAGCCTACAGTATAGTTGGCAACTTTGTCACTTTACTTGATTCACTCAAGACTGCAGCTTGTGTCTGCCTGTTACTGTAGAGTAAATCAAATGAGTCATTGGAGTGGTTCACATATTTTTCAACTGAGTGAGTTTTTGAGGCAAATTTATGTATTGAGCAGGGATTTTAACACTGCAATCGCATGATTTGGCATCGACAAATCATCTTCACTTCAGTATCCAGAAAATGTGCATTTGATTTGTCATGATTGATACTGGATGGTTGGATCTGTACAGTAGACTATTGTCAGGAGGAGCACAATGCACATCTATCAGTCAAGTCAAGTCAAGTCAGCTTTATTTATATAGCACGTTTACATACAGCAGTGCTGAACCAAAGTGCTTCACAGTTGTAAAATAGATAAAATGCAGGAAATAAACAAGATGCACAATGCACACAATACAATGCAATACAATATATGGTAAAGTTAAAAGAGAAGATAAAAGGACTAAAAACAATAAAACAATAAGACAATAAGAGCCAGGGACCTACAATAAAAACTATAGAAAATACAGAGTTAAAAATATCAGGAGCAATGCAATATGTGATCATGCACTTACTCTAAACATCACATGTTATGTATTACATTATAACATGTTATTTATTACATTATAACATGTATTAGAGTCATGTATAGAGTCATGTATAATATGATGGAATGCATGCAGAAGATTGCATGTAAAGATTGCATGTAAAGATTGACCAGGACTTTGACGGCGCGTCTTCCTTCTCTCTGTCCTGACCCAGATCAAAGACGATTGGCCTGGGTACAGCCTGGACCTGTTCACCTACCCAGCTCACTACCAGGGAGACATAGAGAGCGTCTACATCCCACATGGAGTCATCATGGACAGGTACATAAAACATTGTATCATGCACATGCTCACTTATTCTGTTGCTTGTTTGTTGTTATTGTATGTTTTTAGACTGTATGTGGTGGTCTTTTTAACTAAGTGCTGCTTTTCTTGGCCAGGGCGCATTTGAAAAAGAGGCTACTATCTCAATATGACTACCCTGGTTAAATAAAGGATCAATTAATCATTTAAAAACAAATCTGTTAGACATTCAGAGAGCAGAAAACACACTGCTGTTTGTCAGTTTGCTGACATAGGAGACGGTGCCTGTAGCAAGGGTCTTTGTCTATCGACCGTGCTATAAAATGACCGTGTGTTGCATTACACTGTCCTAAAATTATTCATTCTTTATTGTTGAAATCAGCCCATGTCCCTTGGTAAGAAAACTTCAAAAACATGCTCTAAATATAGAAAAGAAAACATGCAACTTGTGAAACTATCATGAATATAGTGGTGACAAAATTCAAACAACAAAGTTGAAGTTGTTGTTGAGGTAACATCACCCCGTTTGTGACACTTGACCAGGTTTGCTGGCCGTCTTCTTGTGCACTCGTTTGCGTCAGGGTCACTGCGCTAACGTCCCACCTCATGTGGAAAGGAATGCTGCCGCATGCCACTCTGTACAACTCTGTACAACTCTGTACAACTCAAGTAGCAGTGGACAGCAGTGTGTGTGTGTGTGTGTGTGTGTGTACAACTCTGGACAACTCTGTACAACGAGGACGGGTGCGTGCCCAGAGTTGTACAGAGAGGCACACACACACACACACACACGCACACACACACACACACACACACACACACACACACACACACACACACACACACAGAGGCACACACACACACACACACACACACACACACACACACACACACACACACAGGCACACACACACACTACTCAGGCCTAACCCCTACATTAGCATGTAATCCATAAAGGAATAAAGGAGAGCATCGAAATGTGACTTTGGAATTCCTTAAAGCCTCCTGATCCAGGCTTGGCAGAGGAGGGGCGGGCTGCGTTAATTGACCGTGTCCAGAGTTGTCTAGAGTTGTCCAGAGTTGTCCAGAGTTGTACACACACACACACACTGCTGTCCACTGCTACTATGTCTATGTAATTATGACTTCCTTGTGAGGTTTACATTTACATTTACATTTTGGGCATTTAGCAGACGCCTTATTCCAAAGCGACTTACAATCGATACATTTGACTAAGCAAGTGAATCATCAATTCACCAGTTGTAGCAGGAAGAGTAATCTAGCTCAGGGTTTAACATGCTCTGTGCTGCACAGGACCGAGCGCCTGGCCAGCCACATCATGGACGACATCGGGGACCACGACATCGTGGTTCTGTGTGTGCTGAAGGGGGGGTACAAGTTCTGCTCCGACCTGGTGGAGTTCATCAAGGTGCTCGGCCGCAACTCCAACAAGCACCTGGAGACCAGGGTGGAGTTCATCAGGCTGAAGAGCTACCTGGTAAGAGACTCATCTCCTCCTCCTCCCCCCCCTCTTTCTCCTCTCTCTCTGCCCAACAGGTGTCACCCATTCACTGTATAGGAACGAGGTAGCCTACTTATTGCTGCCATTCATGTCATACTGTAGATAATAGAACGCCAGAGCCTGTTCAACAGCCCATGAATCCAGAAGGTTTGTTTATTTGTTTATTAGCAAGGATCCCCATTAGCTCACGCCAAGACGACAGCTAGTCTTCCTGGGGTCTGAAACACCATTAACATGACAACATAACACCATGAACATGACAACATAACACCATGAACATGACAACATAACACCATGAACATGACAACATAACAACATTACAACATGTCAAGACACATAAACCAAGGAAGCATAACAACATTAATACACAAATGTGTATTATGACAACCCTCGTGCACATAAGGTTCAGAGATAGGAAATGTTAGGATATTTATAGCATAGCATAGAGTACAGCACAGTGTTTTATTTGTATAGTATAGTATAGTGGATAGTGTACATAGCCTTTATTTATGTAAACCAGCTCTTTTTCCCTTCTTGTTTTTTGTTAAAAAAAATCCTAGCACCAGGGGAGCCCCCCCTCCCAAATTTCGTTGTATGGTACCTGTACTATATCAATGACAATAAAGACCATTCATTCATTCATTCATTCATTCATTCATTCATTCATTCATTCATTCATTCATTCATTCATTCATTCAAATACACTAAAACTAAAACTAAAACACTAAAACAAAACACACCAAGGTAAAAGGTAACATAAAGCATAACTGTAATATCACTGGTTCACTTGTAAGTACGATTTTAAGCTCTTTTTTAAGCATAAAAATGAGATCCCATAACGAGTCTCCTTGGACTTGGACTCAGGTTGATGACATCACACCAGGTAGAGTGTTTATTAGCGTACCTAACTCCATCTCATCTGGAGACACCGGTGGCTCTGTGAGATAAAGAGACCTGAGTTCATTCTGTGGAGATCTGGGATCCAATCTCCTGACCATACTACCCTCTTGTTTCTTTGTTTGTTATCTGCATCATGACTGACAGAATCATACAGTAGATTGTTGGACACAGCCAATTCAAATCTTCTTGCTTTTTATTTTGCTGCATTATTCTATAATTGTCTAGAGAGTATTGTGATGTATTGTACATTCAGAGAACATGGTTTGGTCTCCTCCAGAAATCAAGTTTGTTTGTTTGTTTGTTTGTTTATTAGGATCCTCATTAGCTAATGCCATGCCATGAACTAGTCTTCCTGGGGTCCGACACAAAAATCATAAGTCGGTTTGTTTGTCTGTGGTTGACCATCTTGGTTTGGTGCCGAGGTGGAGGGTTTGTTTGTCTGTGGTTGACCATCTTGGTTTGGTGCCGAGGTGGAGGGTTTGTTTGTCTGTGGTTGACCATCTTGGTTTGGTGCTGAGGTGGAGGGTTTGGTGTCATGAAAAGCCGTCTATCTCTGTACCTGTCATAGAATACAGGTTTAATATACAGGTTTCACCAGGTTTCACCAACATCTTTAACCAGTCCCTGTCCCAGGCCACCGTCCCACCCTGCCTGAAAACCTCAACTATCATCCCAGTCCCGAAGAAAAGCACGGTGAGCTGCCTAAACGACTACCGCCCGGTGGCACTCACACCAATCATCATGAAGTGCTTCGAGAAACTAGTCCGGGCCCACATAGTCACACGCCTCCCGCCCAACCTGGATCCATACCAGTTCGCCTACAGAGCCCACAGGTCCACAGAGGACGCCATCGCGACGACTCTCCACTCCACTCTATCCCACCTGGAGAGGGGAAACAGCTACGCGAGACTGCTCTTTGTGGACTTCAGCTCTGCCTTCAACACCATCCTTCCAGACAGGCTAGTGACCAAACTACTAGACCTGGGACTATCACACTCTATATGTGCATGGATCAAGGACTTCCTGTCTGACCGCCCCCAGAGGGTGCGGGTGGGCTCCCACACCTCCACAGCCCTCAGACTCAGCACTGGGTCCCCCCAGGGCTGCGTGCTAAGCCCCATCCTCTACAACCTCTACACCTACGACTTCACCCCTGTCCACCCCAGCAACTCCATCGTAAAGTTTGCAGACGACACCACCGTGGTGGGCTGCATCTCGGGGGGGGACGAGGCGGCGTACAGGGATGAGGTAGAGCAGCTGAGCAAGCTGTGCAAGGTTAACAACCTGCTGCTGAACCAGTCAAAGACCCAGGAAATCATCGTGGACTTCAGGAGGAAAAAATCTGAGGTCCAGCCCCTGCTCGTCGACGGAGGGAGCGTGGAGAGTCTCAACCCTCCGATTCCTGGGGGTGCACATACAGGAGGACCTGTCCTGGAAGAACAACACAGCAGCCATCATCAAGAAGGCACAAAAGCGGCTCTTCTTCCTGAGAGTCCTCAGGAAAGACCACATCGGACAGGAGATGCTGGTGGCCTTCTACCGCTGCGCAGTGGAGAGCATCCTCACCTACTGCATCTGCATCTGGTTCTCCAGCTGCACAGCCGCAGAGAGGAATGCGCTACAGAGAGTCGTGAGATCGGCCCAGAAGATCACCGGCGCCCCCCTCCCCTCTCTGGAAGAGCTGTACAACACACGCTGTCTCAGGAAGGCCTCCAAGATCTCCAGAGACCCATCCCACCCTGGGTACGAACACTTTGCTCGGCTGCCCTCGAACAGGCGGTTCAGGACCATGTTCGCAAGGACAAACAGACTGAAGCTCAGCTTCTACCCCAGGGCCATTCAGGCCCTGAACACAGCAAAGACCTAGGTTCTAGGCCCTGGACAATCTAGACAAATTGATGGCAGCTACTAGATTGAAATCAAGTGTAATACTGAAACACAAATGTGTACATTTCAAACCTGCAAACTGCGACACTTTAAATGAATGTGCAATAACACTATGTGCAATATGACAACCCTAGGTTCAGAGAATAGGAAATGTTAGAATGGGTATAGCATAGCATAGAGTACAGCACAGTGTTTTATTTGTATAGTATAGTATAGTGGATAGTGTACATAGCCTTTATTTATGTAAACCAGCTCCTTTCCCTTCTTGTTTTTTAGTTTTTTTTCCTAGCACCAGGGGAGCCCCCCCTCCCAAATGTCGTTGTTTGGTACCTGTACTATATCAATGACAATAAAGACCATTCATTCATTCATTCATAATAGCCAAGCCCTCAACCCTCTCTCTCGCTGGGACCATTAAGGAAGTGTTGTTTGGTCGTTCAACGAGGCCCCTCCCATGTGTGGGTGTAGTTTGTATGACATCACTCTCTGTAGGATGTTTATTAGCCTCCCTGCCTCCCTCTGCCTCTAGTAGTGAAATGGGGCTCAGCAAGAAACGAATCTAGACTAGCCTTGGCCGGGGAAGCTAGGTTCGAATCTGACCTGAGATCACATCATTCTCTTGTTGTTGTTTTTGTCCTCTGGGGGAGGGGGGGGGGGGCTCAAAGTGCTTTAATCATTATATAATCATCATTTAATGATTTAGTCATTTAAAGGCAATATTAAAAAGATGGGTTTTTAGTCTTGACTTGAACATAATATTTGCTGAGGTTGCATCCCTAATGTAAACTGGCAGTGCATTCCACAATTTGGAGAGAATGCAGCCTCACCAAATCTCTGTACCTGTGGTACACAGAGAAAACCAGCGTCAGAAGATATTCTGGTGCTGTGCCAGTGAGAGCTTTATAAACAAGCAGAAGGATCTTGAAATCTATCCTAAACTTAACAGGAAGACAGTGTAGAGTCATGTGATCATATTATGTCCACCAGGTGTCACTGTTGCTCATGTTTGGTGGGAAATCAGCACACTCAGGGTTGTTTCAAGGGCAATAGATTGGAGGGAGATCCTCTACTAGACTCACACTTTTCTGGCTCAGATATTTTCCTTTCCAGCATTGTTTCAGCTACTATGGGGGGGGGATGCGAAACCCAGCCAGCCCAGTACAGCTCTGCTCGGGCTCGGTTCTGTAATGTAATGAAGCTTTTTTTGTTGAAATGGAAAGTCTTAGTCTTAATGAAATAACTAGCTCTGAGCTGGCTTTGAAACAGTGCAACAGTCATTAGAGGAATTGGCCTCAGCCATAGGCTAACGTTAACCACAGCTTCACCGTTCCATTGTAGCTTATCAAACCATAATAAGTAACGTTATTTATGGCCAATTTATGATTGATGATGTCAATCTCTCTCTGTGTCGTTGCCATAAAGAACCGCCCCCCGATCTAGAGACTTTCAAGACTCTGCTTGAAACTCACTACTGTCGTGAACTAGGCTGCTGAGATGTTCCTGGTGTGTTATATATATAGTATGGATGTCTGTCTTTAAAGGTGTGTGGTTATGAATGTTAGACATGCTCTGTGTTTATTTAGTTTATGTTGTTGTCCTTACCTGTTTGTGTTCCATATTCCATCATGTTTTCTCTCTTCTTTAGAGTCCGCGCCCAGGGCGCCCTAAACCGGTGTAGTTTGGTGCGTGTTTAAATAAATTGCCTATGACTATGACTATCTTTGTATATCGTTTATGCTTGCTTGGTTCATTCCTGGTCATCGTCATACTTGGAGCTGCATCATTTCAGGTGAAGATTAAAATGTGTGCTGCTCGACCATGTTTGACACAGCACAGACACACACACACACACACACACACATACACACACACAGACACACAGACACACACTCACACAGACACACACACACACACACAGACACACACACACACACAGACACGCACACACACAGACACACACACACACACACAGACACACACACACACACACTCACACACACACACACACACACACAGACAGACACACACAGACAGACACACACTCACACAGACACAGACACGCACACACACAGACACACACACACAGACACCCACACAGACACACAGACACACAGACAGACAGACACACACACACACACACACACGCAGACAGACAGACACACACACAGACACACAGAGACACAGACAGACACAACTATGTCTGAGGGCTGTCTCTCTTTGGGGTCATGTGAGACTGCACCCTGTCCTCAACTGCATGGTGACTAACTGGCACACCCACTCTGGACAGGACCGTGTCTGTGTGACGGCTGGGTCAGAGTGGTCATGCTGGGGTCATGTGGTCTCTCTCCTGGCTCCCGTCCCTTCCTCTGATGTGTCTGGGTCGACCTCCATCCCCACGGCGACCGTGGCAGGAATGCAGACTTAGCGTTTCATCTAAAGGAACGACGATGATGATTCAGGAATCTGAATCTGTGATCCTCTTTGTTAGTAGGATGGTAACTAACACCAGTCTTTTAGCTACAGTGGAATTATTTGCTTGGCTGAATTATTTGCTTGGCTGAATTATCATCAATCAGTTTTGGTTTTTCACATCATTTCACATCGGTTTTTACTGATTGATAGTTCTTCCCAGACGTGCTTGAGGCAGCGACACACACGAACACAATCACTAGTCTGTCATTCGTAGTTGTCATTCATGGGAACCAGACGCTTTCTACTGCCAAGTACATTTCCAAAAACATATGTACAGTATCATTCAAAATACATGACATTGGGGCAGCTGTGTCTCAGGAGGTAGAGCCGGCGTCTAATGAGCCGCAAGGTCGGGCAGATCGGCGGTTCGAGCCCCGGCTGGCCACATACCGAAGTGTCCTTGGGCAAGACACTGAACCCCAAATTGCTCTCATTGAGCGGGCCGGCACCTTGCATGGTAGCTTGCCGCCATTGGTGTGTGAATGTGTGTGTGAATGGGTGAATGAGAGGCCGTTGTAAAGCGGAATAAGGCACTATAAGTCAGTCCATTTACATTACTTGGTTAAGAGAAGATCATTTGTGAGACCATGTGTGTCTTTTCTCTACAGAACGACCATTCAACAGAGGACCTGCACATCATAGGAAGTCAAGACCTCTCTGTTCTACGAGGCAAGGTATGTACTGGATATAAACAAAACGTTTTAAACAATTCTTAATTCTAGCATTGTGACTGCCAATGGCTCCTGGCCCAAGCAGAGATTACTTTTCTTGCAATGACTGATGGATAGATGGATTCACTTACTTAGACAAATGTATTTGTTGTAAGTCGCTTTGGATAAAGGGCGTCTGCTAAATGCCAAAAATGTAAATGATATAATATACAAAACGTGTCTTATACTGTTTAGACTTGATGACGTAATATCATTTTAAATCACATCATCGTTTGGCAAAATGTCGCATTGCAAAATGTTAGATGTTGGAAAAAACTAAAATGAATCATGATGTTACCATCAGATGCTATTTGGGAGATTACAGTTTTTACATTTCATAACTGTTTCATTCATCATAAAGACATCCCGAGCTTCATGTTCGATTTCAATCATGTTGAGGTTGGGTGGGAGACAGATCTGGAATTGCG
The DNA here is from genome assembly GCF_963989245.1 of Nansenia antarctica. Classification (NCBI taxonomy): domain Eukaryota; kingdom Metazoa; phylum Chordata; class Actinopteri; order Argentiniformes; family Microstomatidae; genus Nansenia; species Nansenia antarctica. The sequence goes on along the minus strand of NC_137687.1, from coordinate 13,085,971 downwards.
TTTGTCGTTTGAGACGGTCTGTGTAAATCACTTGTGGATCAGTGAGAGTGAACCCGATGACTTAGGCTAGTATCATCCTTCGCTATATCGGTCATACATGTGGGATTCTTCTCCCTGACAACCGCCCTCTTTGTGTCCCTGTCATAAGAGTGACTTTGTCAGTGCGGCTCACCGCTTCACCAGTAAGAGTGAGTCACACATTCACCCCTGTGAAATAGAAAGGAATGTTTCTTCAACTCAGATTTAACACTAGAACAGCCATGAGGGGTCATTCTTTACTGTGAGTAAAGAAAAATGTTATATCTTTGCACTCGATCAAATTTCAGGACCCTCCTTTCATGACTTTTCCTAGATATGTGCCTCTGTAAAGAGGGGGGTTGACCCCTGAGGCGGCTCTTTTAGTAGGTAAAAGAGGCACGGCTGTTCTAGTGTTAGAGACAGCTTTTTCTAAAGGACCTATGATAAAAAATAAAAAAAAAAGAAAGAAAGAAAATCATTATATGGACTATATTATTGTATTAGTGCCATTGATGCGCAAAGCCTACGGTGGGAGGTTAGTATTGAAGTGTCTCCCCCTCCTGGTTGAAATGTGGTCCTGCAGCATAGAGTTACTGTCTTAGTGACCGAGGTCTGGCAGTGGAGTCACAGAGGACGTCACACATCACAAATAATCATCTCTTCTGACAGGCTCAGTCCTCCAGACTGCAAAAGACACCATAATCACTCACACAGACACACACACACACACACACACACACACACACACACACACACACACACACACACACACACAGACACACTCACACACACACACACACACACACACACACACACAGACACTCACACACACACACACACACACAGACATACACACAGAGAGACACACACACAGGGAGACACACACAGAGACACACACAGACGGACGGACACAGACAGACAGACAGACAGACAGACAGACAGACACAGATACACACACACACACACAGACAGACACACAGACACACACAGACAGACAGACACACACACACACACACACACACACACACACACACACACACACACATACACAGACCTTGTTATATAAGATCATGTTTTCGCTGAGGGTAAAAAGGTACAAAAAAAGATTAGCTGTCCGTCTAACGTCTGTCTGCCTAATGTCACAAACATCAATCCCACAATTAAAAACCACTGAATCACAGTAAGACTCTCTTCAGTTGAAACATAAATAACTAATAATGAAGTCAGTCATCAGGTCTGCGGAGAGAGATTGTTCTGGAATCTGTTTTTCTATTTGCAATCCCTCACTTTCTTTCATGGAAATCCACTGACCCCTAACCCCGTCATCTCCCACGGCGGCCCACCCGGCCCACCCAGCTGTCTGTCAGCACAGGTCAGCCTGCTCACCCCCCTAGTAGACATGACTCACCCCCGAGCTCACCCCCTGGTAGACATGAGTCATGGTAGACAGTGACCCTCTCTTTCTTCACTTTCATCTCCCAGTGGAAATAGGAGTCTTACTCCTCACACACAGGCCTTTCTCCATATTTTCAAGGATATTTTTCTTGCGTTGAAAAGAATCTAAGAACTAAGACTAAACTAAATCGGAGACTACAATTCCCTTGATGCTTAGCCACCAGGTGACATTTTTGACACAGGTGTTGTGTTGTTGTGCGTTGGCTTAATCAAGTGATGTTGTTTGAACCCTTAAAACCACTGCATTCACTTGTCTGCTTCATGCCTGAAGAAGGTCTATGACCGAAAGCTCGCAATAAACTATGTTTTTTCCGCACAGTGTTTGAGTGTGCAGACGCTGTTATTTTGCACTCTTGTGTTGAAAAGAAAAAGTGGTGGTAGACGTGTTGTATATCAAGTGATACCTTAGCACGCCCCTCTGTTAGCCATTAGCATCACGGGCGGCGGTTGGCACGTCGATGGTATGCATGTCAGTGTCACCCTGTGTCTGTAATCCATCTGTTGATCTCGAGCCAGCGTTAACTCTAACCAACATTATTTGACAGTGGCACACAAAAACTTATGTACTGGGATTTGGGCGAATTCCTGAAGGGGATACTGCAGTTCATTTCCATAATCATGGAATGTCGAGGAGTTTGAATTTAGCAACTGCCATGAATACGACACATTATACAACAGTTAGTTCCGACCAAGTAATTTGATTGGACAAGAGGCATTCCACGAGTGCCGCTATACAGTATAACAGCACTGGGACTTTTAACTATATGTATCACTCCGAAATTACCGTTAATACAAAGTAGCTAGCCTGCAGATGTTTGTGTTCAGGTCACTAGGCAACAGTCCAGTTGCGGAACAATCTTTTGTTGATGGAGCCCAAATAAATGATTAAATAAACAAGCAAATCATAATCTGTTGTCGCTTATTACTGTTAACTAATAAATGGTGCTGTAGAACTGTTGTATAAAAGCAATATCACACTCAAGGTCGTGCTGTTATACTGAATATCAGCACGGCTGTGATTGTCTTCCTACTCGGCCTGCGGCCTCGTACCTACGACCCAATCATAGCCGTGCTGATATTCAGCGTAACACACTCCCTCTCGTGTGATATTGCTTAAGTATGTAAGAGAGGGAGGTTTGGGAGGGAGGCTGGATACTGTTGAGAGCAGCTCTGTGAAATGTTTTGATTTGGCAGGAAAAACCTCTGCATGTGGTCAGGTTTCTACATACCTCCTCTCATACCTCCTCTGTCCCTCATCGAAGGAGGGGAGGCAGTTACAGTCACAGGTTGTAACTTCTCATCTCAACAATAGACAGACACTGTAGCTGTAGCAGAACATGGGGGAATGTTTATGGGAGTGAGGGGTTAAGAGGTTACATGTCAATTAGCCTCGTCTGTGGGGGTTAAATTATGTAACTCATCTGTCTGATACGATAATAAGGTGAATGAATCTTCTTGTCTGGTCTAAGTGGTTAGGTTACGTTTGTAAGCCTATCTGGAACATTCCAAAAGAAGAGATTTGGTGAGGCCGCATTCTCATTTTATGCACGCAGATTGTGGAATGCACTGCCAGTTTACATTAGGGATGCAACCTCAGCACATAATGTTCAAGTCAAGACTAAAAACCCATCTTTTTAATATTGCCTTTAAATGACTAAATCATTACATTAAGATTATATAATGATTGGAGCACTTTGAGCTGCAACATTTGTAGGAAAAGCTGTTATTATTATTATTATTATATATAATAAGTTATTATTATTATTATTATTATTATTATTCCAAATGTGATCCAGAGTGACTAGGGGTAGGGTTAACTCCTGAGGTGAATATGGGTAGGGTTAACTCCTGAGGTGAATAGGGGTAGGGTTAACTGCTGATGTGACTAGGGGTAGGGTTAACTCCTGAGGTGACTAGGGGTAGGGTTAACTGCTGATGTGACTAGGGGTAGGGTTAACTCCTGAGGTGACTAGGGGTAGGGTTAACTGCTGATGTGGTTGTGTTTGTCTGTGCATTTCCGAGGCATGTGGCAGAGCAGGTTGGTTGTGCTTCTTGAGGTTTTTTCCAATATGTTCTTTTTCAACATGGCCTCCCTGCACTACCTCCTCTCTGTCTCTCTCCGTCTCTCTCTCTCTATCCCTCTCTCTCTGAGTTATGTAAGAGTGTTCAGGTGTTGTAGGACTGACAGGAACATTGGCCTCACGCCTGCATTCTCTCAGAGCACCGGCCTCGAACCATAGATACACTCTCTACCAGGTCGACAAAGACCTCCATACACCCAGCCAAGGGAAAAAGCTGTCATCTGAACCCAAGCACCAGAGAGAGAGAGAGAGAGAGAGAGAGAGAGAGACGAGAGAGAGGGATAGAGAGAGACAGAGAGAGAGAGGGATAGAGAGAGAGAGACTCTAAGATACTTGGAATCGCCTCTCGTTGACTATAGGGACAAGCGGTACATTATAAGGAAGTATACTGTCACGTCTTTGTGTCTGTTGAGGCTCTAAAGACAGAGCCAAGATGGTTGCTATAGCAGCAGGGTATAACAAGTGTAAAGCCTAACAACTATCTGCCCGGTATAGATATAAAATGTTCAATATGAGCAAGCATGGCACTCACTGAATCAGGATTCTATGAGACTAAAAGGTAAACAAAACTGTGCGCATACAGCCTGTTCTGTACTCCAATAAAGAAATAACAAAGAAACTGTTTACTGCTTAACTACTTTTATTACATTCAGTGGGGAATAAAACAATGGCATAAGTACTGGACTTCAACTGACTCAATTTCAGCTAGAATACATTCAACGATTTGTTGGGGGGGGAAATCATGAGGTATTGCATTTAGCGAGTTGAGGATGTTGAGTGTCCTCTACATACACCTGCCCAGTCACAATGTAAGTCAGATCCCCCCAGTTAATCACATCACCTGGGCTGTAGTCTATATTATCGGTGAAGTGCTGAATCTCACAAGGAGACAGGACTTTGTTCCACACATGCACATCAGTGATGTGGCCAACAAATGACTGGCTGTTAGCAAAGCCCCCCCCATAGTTGTCTTGCTCCTGACCCAGAACAATGCTGAGATTACCATCAATTTTACTCCCTCTGTAGCCCTGCTTCCGCAGGCTGGGCTTCCCATTGGTCCACACCTGGCTGATCCCATTGGTGGAGTTCCAGGTCCCACACACTGACACGCACACATAGGGCTCATGTGGCAGCCCCTTAAACACTTGAACTCTATCCATGATCCCAAACTGCAGTTCCCCAACTCCCTTGAACAGCATCAGGTTGTTGAAGTGTCTTTTGGAGGCGCCGGACAACAGAACATAGTTTCTCTGCAGGTCTGTGAAATACCTTCAGGAAGAGATTCATAAATATAGAGTTAGATCAAGAAATGTTCAATATAACTAGGGATTCACCATGCAGACACAAGGTCAACGTCAGTCAAGGTGTTTTGAGTTGTCTTAACTTGACGACAGAAGAAGTATTGAACACTACGTTACCTGAGACATAAGGACACAGAGCCAAGGATCTCTCCTATTGGGATCAGCTTCACGTGCGCATTCTTCGTCACTTGTCCAAATATAAACATTTTACCTGTGAGGTCTGGTCAGACAAATAGGATTTAGTCCATCAAATCAAACCATTCAAAGCACATATGGAATTGTAATGGTAGTACTGTCTGAAGAGATTTCCAGTGCATACACAAATGTAAATGGTGTACTTCCAGGTATGTGCGCATTGCCATATGAATACTGATCGTATGTCAAATGAGCGTTCATGTGATCAAAGTAAATCAACAGGATGGTCTCACCTTTATGCTGAAGTGGGTCAGAGGCCCAGCACATGGTGAACATGACCAGCACCACAAAGAGTCTCTCCATCTGTTCACAATACAACAGCATTGTTTACAATTACAACAAATATTACATTAGGGTTTCAATGTGCATGCATTATGTGCACAGTATAAATAGGTTTGCATTCTCTTCAATTGCATGGCATTAATGGACAAAATGGCTTTTACCATGTCATGTTAGAGAACCTACCTTGTCAGTTCTACTGAACGGCGGATGTTCTGTAGCTTTGTTGATCCAGAAGACGTCTAGTTTAGTTCTCAAGATGTCTGCTGGTCTCTCCTGTCCTTTTTATTGTGAACAGGGAAGTGGCTGCTCCTTATCTGTGAGTCCCTAGGAGGAGGCCCAGGTGTGGCATGTGGGGCTAACGAGCCTGCAGTCTGCTTCCCTGGGCCATCCACCTGATTGGGGAATGCGGGGCAGCTGTGCATGGTTATCTATACCTGTATATTTGTGTGTGAATGTGGTGTTGGAGTTTGAAGATGTTGTCTAATCTGCGTTTCTCTCTCTTTTCTATGTCACAACAGAACGTCTTGATTGTTGAGGTAGGTGTATAATAATCACACACACACACACACACACACAGGCACTCACAGACAGACACAGACACACAGACACAGACACACACACACCACACCACACCACACACACACACACACACACACACACACACACACACACACACACACACACACACACACACACACACACAGGTATCTGCATCATGCTTAATAGGTATAAATATGAACATGAATCAATGTCAGTATTTGTATTTGATTACATCATAACATCAAAGGGACACATAGCTTAAAAGTAACAATTGATCGCTTTGATGTTATTATGGCTCTGAAAGTGTTCCCCCTATCCCCTCCCAGTATACAGTACATGGACCACACATCTCTTGTTGTTTTGTGGTGAAAACAAAGGGAGAATAATAGGTATTATTTTCCCTGTGAGAACATGTTTCCGTTGTGAGAGTTTTCCAGACTGAAGTCGTCCACGCGTGAAGACGTCCTCACACACGGCCTGTCTGCCTCACTGTGGATGGGGGTCTGATCAACACTAGACAGGCTGTGTGACGTTCCCATAGTTCCACACACACAGTCACTCAGTTATTTCGTATGTTATCCATGTTTTCCTGCAAATTTTAGCATAATTGCCTAAGTCATATTGTGTCCAAATTGAGATATCTGCCGAACTCTACTCTCCTAACACTGCTGATTCACTGGGCATTATTGCCTATGCCAGCATCAGAATGCTTGTTACATTCCAAAATCACTATCTGCCCAAGTCATCTCTTTGACATAGGCATTTTTGACACTACACACAAAGACGGCTCGGCTGATCACAAGTGAACATGACTTAGGCAGTTATGCTATGAGGCTAACAATATGTATTTCACCGAACTCTACAACTTATAAATGGTGTCATTGATAGCCCCATTGCCCTCGATTCTCCACATATTCCACATTCATGTTCCTCTCACCCTCTCTCTCCCCCTCCCTCACCCTCTCTTCTCCCCCCCCCCCCCCCCCCCCCAAGGCCATAGTCGACACAGGAAAGACCATGAAGGCTCTTCTGAAGCATGTGGAGGGCTTTGCACCCAAAACGGTCAAGGTCGCGGGGTGAGTCCATCTCTGTCTGTCTCTCTCTCCTCCTCCAGGGGAAATGCCAAGGCTGTGACAGACAGGAAGATGTCACTCTTCCCTTGTTCCAAATGCTCACTCAGATAAGAGCCAGGGTCTTGAGTTACAGGGCTTGGTTTTTTCTAATGTTTCATGTCTGGTTTTTTAGCGATGCGATGTTATTGCCCCAGTAACTCTATCATGGTATTGTTATTCACGTGTAGTAATTCAGTACAGGGTTGACGTCTATCCCTTCAAATGTATTCTACAATGTTTGTGATGTTAGAATTATAAGGTTCTATATCTACATTTTTGTCAAAATTGAGTTTTTTACATAATCTGATCCATTAGGTGTTTATTAATGCCTGTGTGGCGTTATTTTTAAAATGTTTACATTTTTTAGTTAGTAATTAATAAAATACAAAGGTTCCATCTCACAAAACATAATGGAATGTAAAAACTTTGACGCTCAATATCTCTGAACTACCCTAAACGGAGATAGAGCCTTATAATTCTAAGCTCACGTATTGTTTAGACTGAACTAATACTATAGAGTGGAGCTTTTTTTTTTAGCAGATTTACAATTTACAATTGCGAATAACAGGGACATTCCCCCTGGAGTAACTGAGGGCTAAGTGCCTTACTCAAGGACACACAAGTGGTGGTGTTGTTTCAGGCAGGATTTGAACTCACAACCTTCCGATCACCTTCAACTCACTATCCACTAGACCACCACTACCCCGCTAAAAAGAGAGTAGTATGCATAGAGTGGGTATGCTCCTTCAAGCTAGATTACAGTATACTGTTACTCACTGTTGGACATAGCTCGGTAGGTAGTTGCTGTCATTGTTGCAATGTAGTCATAAACCGTCAATGAATGATTGTCGTTTACAATTAAAATCTCTTCTCCATGGTTTATAAGCTCAGCTTCTACCCCAGGGCCATTCAGGCCCTGAACACAGCAAAGACCTAGGTTCTAGGCCCTGGACAATCTAGACAAATTGATGGCAGCTACTAGATTGAAATCAAGTGTAATACTGAAACACAACTGTGTACATTTCAAACCTGCAAACTGCGACACTTTAAATGAATGTGCAATAACACTATGTGCAATATGACAACCCTAGGGTACATAAGGTTCAGAGAATAGGAAATGTTAGAATAGGTATAGCATAGCATAGAGTACAGCACAGTGTTTTATTTGTACAGTATAGTATAGTGGATAGTGTACATAGCCTTTATTTATGTAAACCAGCTCTTTTCCCTTCTTGTTTTTTGTTTTGTTTTTTTTCCTAGCACCAGGGGAGCCACCCCTCCCAAATTTAGTTGTTTGGTACCTGTACTATATCAATGCCAATAAAGACCATTCATTCATTCATTCATTCATATTTGATTGATTGAGTCATTGTTGAGACTAGCAGCGTTGTGAACTGAAACTGGTTATATTGAAACCGGTTTGTACCGTGATTGTCTGACTGTTGTTGTCTACTTTTTTGTTTGATGTGGTCTATTGTGCACTCTTTGTTTTTGTCATTTGTGTGCTGCAGAGAATAATATGCTGTACTGAAAACTAATGACACCGGCTTTTGGTCGTGTGGCTAGATCTAAACTATCTAAACTGAACTAAAACTAACTGTGACGTCTGTTTTTCAGTTTACTGGTAAAGAGGGTAGCTAACGGGGTCGGAGGGCTCCCAGACTGTAAGTGCCTGTCTGTTGTCATCCATTTAGTCATGTTCATCATCCATGATTCATCCTTCTACGTCACTACTGATGTTTACATGACTACCTTTTGTACCACTGTATATTGCACATTGCACATGTCTCCAGACATCAGATACTGTACATAAACTACCTCACTGTATAGCTCATAACTGTACATAGATCATAACTGTATATAGCTCATAACTGTATATAGCGCATAACTGTATATACCTCTAAACTATACTGATGTTTACAATACTACCTCTGCACATACTGTATATTACATAGTTCCCTATCACTACCTCCTTTATATCATGCCCTTATATCACTATTTGCACTTCTGGTTGGATGCTAAACTGCATTTCGTTGTATTGTACTTGTACTCTGCGATGACAGTAAAGTTGAATCTAATCTAATCTAATCTAAAGGATATTTGTACCATGCCTATGAATTTGTAAGCCCGCAGGTGGTTGTTAAAAGTGAATTAGATTGTACTGTAAATGTTGTAAATGTTCAATACGCCTCTAAATATGAGAATGTTCTCTGTGTCATGTAAGATATTTGATCCGGAGTCATTCTTGATTGATGTTTTAAAGCAGTCAGACTCTGTCTACATATCTAACATATTCTAACTGCACGTGTCTGCGTTTATCTCAACAGATGTTGGGTTTGAAATCCCCAACCGTTTTGTCGTGGGTTATGCCTTGGACTACAACGAGTATTTCCGTGACCTGAATGTAAGGCCTGAACTTATATATAATAATGTATATAATAATAATAATAATAGCTTGGTTTTATATAGCGCCTTTCTCAAACCCAAGGACTACTTATAGTCACTAAAAGACTAAACATGTAGGCTTAGAGATTTTACAGACAGGAAGTGGACAGCACTTATAGCGCCTTTATCCAAAGCGCTTTACAACGGCCTCTCATTCACCCATTCACACACACATTCACACACCAATGGCGGCAAGCTACCATGCAAGGCGCCGGTCCGCTCACTGGGAGCAATTCAGGGTTCAGTGTCTTGCCCAAGGACACTTCGACATGTGGCCAGCCGGGGCTCGAACCGCCGATCTGCCAACCTTGCAATCATTAGACAGCAGCTCTACCTCCTGCTCCACAGCCGCCCCAGAAAGTCAGACAGACACAACAGAAAAAACAAAGAAAACAAAAAGACAGCGACAAAACTAAACTAGGGGCCAAACTGGAACTGACTTTCACTGCTGCCATGACGACAGAGATATGTAGAGCTGTTTGAAAGGGATGAAAGAGCTTGAACCTAAGAGTGAACATAGTCTATCTCTCTCTCTCTCTCTTTCTGTCTGTCTCTCTCTCTCTCTCTCTCTCTCTCTCTCTCTCTCTCTCTCTCTCTCTCTCTCTCTCTCTCTCTCTCTCTCTCTCTCTCTCTCTCTCTAAAAGCTGAACTCACCCAACAGGTACCCTTGCTATGGGAGTTTTGCATAGCCAAATCAACAATGTGTTTACATCCAATACAAATAGTAGAGAGTCTGTCTGTGTGAGTGTGTGTGTGTGTGTGTGTGTCTGTGTGTGTGTGTTTTTGAATACCTGCATGTCTTCCCTGACCTCTTAAACTGTGCCTCATGCCAACACTCCTAGGACGTTAAACTGAGTTATTACATTCTTACGTGAAATTTATTGCCCTTATCTCTGTGAAGGCCTGACTCTCAGTCATTCTCATAGTCAGATTCATATGAAACACAACTGCTTTATGTCTGTGTATGTACAGTAGGTGCGTGTGTGTGTGTGTGCGTCTGTGTGTGCGTGCAAGCATGTGTGTGTGCGTGTGCATGCGTGCATGTGTGTGTGTGTGCGTGCTGGGCATGCGTGTGTGTGTGTGTGCTTGCGTGTGCGTGCGTGCATGTGCATGTGTGCGTGCTGGGCATGCGTGTGTGTGTGTGTGGTATTCATTACAGAAGTTGGAAGGAAGGTGAGCAGTGGAATGTCAGGGTTAGGATCTGCTTATCTGCCAGAGTCGAGCTTCCTCCTCATCTCTGACATCTTAACTCCACAGTTACAACAAACCCACAGTCAGATAATTCATGATGTTAGAATTAAAAGGTATCTACATTTTTGGTCAAAATTGAGTTTTTTACATAATCTGATCCATTAGGTGTTTATTAATTTAATTATTAACGTGTGTGGTGTTATTTTTTTTAAATGTAGACATTTTTTAGTTAATGATGAATAAAATACAAAGGTTCCATCTCACAAAACATAATGGAAGGTAAAGACTTTGACGCTCAATATCTCTGAACTACCCTAAACGGAGATAGAACCTCATAATTCTAAGCTCACGAATTGTCACACCGCTTTATGATTGACACCCAGATAACCTCGGAAGACGAGAGTCTAGATGGAGGAGACGGAGGGGGGGGGGGAGGGGGGCGTTTAGTGAGGCATGAATCAGAAAGAGATGAGGCGATTCCGTTCTGACGTACGGGAACATCTGACCTCACATTCCCAAACTCACCCTCCTCCCCAATATCTCTAATCAACTCAACACATCTGTCATCTAGGGGGGGGGGGGCTTCCATACCGCGGTATTTCGCCACGCCATCAGATAAGAACCCGTAGACTACTAATTTACACTCTGTATTTACACTCTGTAGACAGAGGGGAATTAAAACATATTTCGGTGACGTTCTATAAACACAAACGCAGAGTGTGGATTAAACATCTTGACTGACGCGTACGAATGTCTTTTCTCTTTTTCTCTGTCTCTCTACTGCAGCACATCTGTGTAATCAGCGAGACCGGGCTGGTGAAGTACAAAGTTTGAGAGGAGCTGAAGACACACCGTGAGACACACTGAGAGACACACACTGTGAGACACACACACAGAGAGACACACACTGGAGAGACACACACACCGAGGGACACACACAGAGAGACACACCGAGAGACACACACACAGAGACACACAGAGAGACACACACCGAGAGACACACACCGAGAGACACACAGAGAGACATACACCTGAGAGACACACACCGAGAGAGACACACACTGAGAGACACACACAGAGAGACACACCGAGGGACACACACAGAGAGACACACACAGAGAGACACATACAGAGAGAGACACACTGAGAGAGACACACTGAGAGACACACACAGAGAGACACACACAGAGAGAGACACACTGAGAGACACACACAGAGAGACACACACTGGAGAGACACACACAGAGAGACACACACTGGAGAGACACACACTGAGAGACACACACCGAGAGACACACACTGAGAGACACACACTGGAGAGACACACACTGAGAGACGCACACGGAGACACACACCGAGAGACACACAGAGAGACACACAGAGAGACACACAGAGAGACACACAGAGAGACACAGAGAGACACACAGAGAGACACACACAGAGAGACACACACTGGAGAGACACACAGAGAGACACACTGGAGAGATCTGATGAGGTCTGAAAACATTTTGCGGCTTCTGTTCTCTGCGTTGGCAGTGTGATCGGAGCCTTCTTACTAGGGTTGCAAAGTTCCCGCAAGTTTGGGAAGCTTTCCGATAATTCCCAAAGTTTCCATATTGAAACCCATCGGGAAACTTTGGAGATTGGGATTTTCGCAACCCTACTTCTGGCACCTCCTAGCTGGGTGTGTGTGTAGCTAGCTACCTAGCTTGTTCTGTTGTTCTGTTCTTGGTTAATTCATCTGTAAAACATGCTAATGTTATCCTTTCCTAAAGTACTAAATATTAAAGTCCTATACAATCAATTTTGAAGTGTATGTGTGTTTGTGTGTGTGTGTGTGTGCGTGTGTGTGTGCGTGGGACATGGGTGCCTGTGTGTGTGTGCGTGTGTGTCTGTGAACATGTGTGTGTGTGTGTGTGTGTGTGTCAGGGGGAGGAGGGTCCAGCCGTAGAACAGAGTGTTCTGGCCCAGAGAGAGAGAGAGTAAAAAGAACAGACCATGAGAGCTGCACGTACAGTACAGAAACAGCACTCCCTAGCAGAGCAGTGTACAGTACCAGTGTACAGTACCAACATGCTTGTCTATCATTAGTAGAAATCAAGGCCCAAATCCTTAAAATCTTTAAATCTAAGCTAAAAAACCGTCAAGTTTTGCAGCAGTTATGATTAAACATAAACACTTCTATCAATGTATTTTATCCATTAACTGTCTTATTAAATGTTTTAGCTATTTACTTCTTATATTCATTGTCATTTTTATTTTCTTACTATGCTCCTCTTGCTGTATGTTTAAATAATGTCTGTAAAGCACTTTGAATTGACCTATGAAATGTGCTATACAAATAAACGTGCCTTGCCTTGTAGAGTTAAACATGTACCTGGGCAGAGAACCATCGGTCAATTCATTAAGACATCAAACTGGAAAACTAGAAGCTCAGTTTTTCCCCCGAAACTGAAAAATTCATGTGGTCGACTATTATAGTATGTTTATTTAAAGCCTAATAGATGGAATGTAGTATGGCGTACTCTAAATATACTCTATGAATATGGACTATTGTATATGTAACGATGGTCAAACAGCCAAACTTCTTTCATTTAATTCGTTTATTTGACCTGCAGAGAAGACATATAGAACACAATTCTTCTCTGGTCTGCTTGTGAATCCATTGAGGTGGCGGCCATGTTCTACCACCACCGTCTATGTACATTTCACATCAGGACAATTTGTTCACAGAAAGAACACAAACTTCCCTCAAACATTACAAATAACAATTACAAACAACATGTGGAGCGACATACCTGCAGAGAAGACATATAGAACACAATTCTTCTCTGGTCTGCTTGTGAATCTGCATGTTCAAAACAACATACAATAAATGTTCTGTTTCACATCATCACAATACATCACATCATCACAATACATGTAAAAACAAACAGCACAGTACTACACCAACACCTTCACCCTACATTACAAGATTCTTCATACAAACAACAAAACACGAGGAGCATTTTACATAGCGCACATACCCATTGAGGTGGCGGCCATGTTCTGACGCACCACCGCAAGTACGGCAACAAGAGAAGGACAAAGAACGTGCAGACCTGCAGTACACCCAAACTCCAAAGGGGGGCTCCAACAACAACCAGGGCTGCTCAAAGCACGGCGAAACTCATCTACATTCACCACAGCTAAACATACATTCCCAACTCTGTTACACCCACCTCCCCTGAATTTCGCCAACCTTGAGCAGCAACTATACATTTAAATACTACTTTTTACTTTTTACACTATTACATAGGGCCGCCAAAGGACAGGACAGCCAACTTGAAAAGTATCCTATAAGGATGAAGTGGAAAGAGAGGTAAACTACCTCTCCAACCAACTACTGGCGGTAGGATGCGTTCTACACCCCACAAGACCCTATTTTCACTGTGTATTACTAGCCTTCAAGAGGCCACAACCTCTTATGAAACAATCAGAATAACGAACAAACCTATATGTCATAGGATGTCAGTGTGCACAGTGTATACATGCACTGAACTGAGCTTCGGCTTATCTAACTGTGGGAAGCCTGGAACACTGACCTGCAAACAGCTCGAATGTTTGACTTAGTGTCTTGAATAATGTCTTGTCCTGACATAGTATATATCAATCTGTCAACCGGTTTGATAAGGCGACCAAACTTGGACTTGACCTGTGTGACTGTACTAGGATGTTCACACTGTGTGACAGAAGCTAAAGTGTCAGTACGCTGTGTGTCACTAGCATCATCTGTCTGATTTGTGTTACCAGAAACATCAGTACAATCATCAGCGCTAACCACGAATCTAGAATCAGAGTTAATGGACTGATCTACCATTTGCTCCTCAGCCATCTGCTCGGGAACCCTCTGAGGGGCAAACGAGACTGAAGACACTACAGTGTTAGTAGCCTCTGTCCGTGAGTGGTCAGGGAATGGTAACTGGGTGACCCACTCCAGGGTTCTTCCCTTGGGATCCTTGGGCTCTGGAACAGTCAAGGGAACATCCCTCTCCCGAACAGCTCTTCCCCCATACTCCATGTCTTCAACCTCCCCTCCCTCACTCCCAGGACAGGAATCCACTCTCTCCGACTCGAACGCGGTTCCTCTACTCACTTCCCCAGGCAAGGAATCCTGTTCCACTTCCGACACGGACATATCACTTGGCTCATTTGATGTATGAACAGCAGACAGGGATGAAACTGGGTCAGAGATCACACTCGTATCATACACCGGCAGAAAGTTCACCAACAACAATAGATTACGGTGGACTACCTTCTCTCGTCCAGTGACAGTGTCTTGTATCCTATATGTGTGAGTCTCAGAGTTCCTATCCACCACAGTGTATACAGTAGACTCCCAACGATCAGCCACCTTTCTCTTTCCTCTCTCTCTCTTGTTCGCCAACAGCACACGGTCTCCGACGTCAATGGTGGGCCCTTTTACTCGTCTGTTGTAGAGCTCTGTGTGACGGTGCTGTTCTTTTATGACATGTTCCTGGGCTATGACCATAGCTTCTCTCAGATCCTTCGTGAGAGACATCACATACTTGTCGTAGCTGACCACAGCCGGATCATTCAGGACTGTCCGGAAGAGTATATCGACAGGGAGACGAGGAGTACGCCCAAACATCAGATAGAAAGGTGCATAGCCAGTTGACTCATGCGCTGTGCTATTGTACATGAACGTCAGAGTTTGCAAACGCCTCGGCCAGTTGATTTTTGCCTCTGGTTCAAGCGCTCGGATCATGTTACCGAGAGTTCTATTGAAACGTTCCACACTACCGTTACCCATCGGGTGATACGGGGTTGTGTGCGACTTTCTGACACCGGAGACTCTGAGCAGCTCACTCACTAGTTGACTCTCGAAGCTAGCTCCCTGGTCGCTGTGGATACGTTCTGGGAACCCAAAGACGCAGAAGAACTTGTCCCATAGAACTCTCGCCACCTGTTTGGCTGACTGATCTTTGCAGGGGAATGCCTGGGCCATTCTTGTAAAATGGTCAGTAACAACTAACACATCAACTGACTTGTTCCTTGAGTCCTCCGCTGACCAGAAATCAATGCAAACCAGCTGAAGTGGCCTGGTTGATGTGATACTCTGCAAAGGCGCCCTCGCAGCAGGTTCAACAGTCTTACTGACAATACACCGCTGGCAGTTACGGACGTAGTCTCTTACGTCTCTGTCGAGGTTGAGCCAGAAGAACCTCTGTCTGGCCAAGCCAAGACTCCTGAACTGACCTTGATGGCCAGCATGGTCATGAACACCTCTCAGAACTTCAACTTTCTTAGACTCAGGAACCACATACTGGCGGCGTTTTGACTTCACGACTTGATCCCTCGAGACTCTGTAGAGTATCCCATTGCTCACAACAAGTTTCTCCCAGTGCTTCAGGTACCTCATGACTGTGACTGATTCCTTATCTCTCTCTCTCCTGGAGGGTCTCCGATGTCTCTCCACATAGTACAAGACTCGAGAGAGAGTCCTGTCTCTGAGCTGTTCATCCCGGAGTTCCTTCTCACTGTAAGCAGGAAGTGAGTCCTGACCACCTGGGACTAACTGAGGCAAATGATGCAAGACTGCTACAGCGCGCGTTCTTGCTCCGACCTCCCACAGATCGTCATATGACTGTAGAACAACAGACACTTCATCCATCTCCATAGACTGAGCGTGGACATGCAGAGGTGATGGGACACTTTGAGCGTAACTCTCTGCCTGGCGTGGAGTGTCACCACTATCATTGGACGACCGGAAGGCGTCCTGTACAGAAGCACTCGACACATCCTGGACTTCGGAGAGGAGATTCTTGTAGGGCTCTTCAAGTAATCTGTGACTGACTCTCTGCTTGACGAAAGGCACACGACTCAAGGCATCAGCGACAACATTCTGTGGGCCTGGCACGTACTTGATGTCGAAGTTATAGCTCGCTAACTTAGCCACCCATCGTTGCTCGCAGCAGTCCAGCTTGGGCTTCGTCATGATATGAGTCAATGGATTATTGTCCGTCCAAACAGTGAAATCATGCCCCTTCAACCAATGGCTAAACTTGTCACAGACACTCCACTTCAAGGCTAGGAATTCCAACCGATGGGCTGGATAGTTTCTCTGAGACTGAGAGAGGGACTTGCTGGCGAATGCGATTGGCCTCGCTCGGTCTTCACCCTCTTGGATCTGCGACAGGACAGCACCGATGCCATCAAGGGACGCGTCTGTTGACAGCATGAAGGGACGGCTGAAATCAGGGTGAGCCAGGACAGCCGTCTCAACCAGCGCCGTTTTCAGCTTCTGGAAAGCCTGCTCCGTTTCGGGGGTCCAGTCAGTAACCTTCAACTTCCTGCTTTGTGACCTTTGTTTGGACTGTTTCACCTTCCCTTTTCTCTTCTGGCCCGTCAACAGAGAGAAGAGAGGCTTTGCAATAGCGGAGAAGCTAGGCACAAAGTGCTGGTAATAATTGATCATCCCCAAGAAAGATCTGATTCGTTTCTGTGAGGGGGTTACACCGTCCGCTTCCATCAGGTCAGCACTTGTCATCTTTGCGATGCTCTCAACTTTGCTGGGATCAGTCAACACACCGTTGTCATTAATTATGTGGCCGAGGAATTTGACGGATTTCCGGAGAAAAAAACACTTCTTGGGGGCCAATTTCAGGTTATGACCACGCAGTCTACTGAACACCATCTCCAAGCGTTCCAGAGCTGTCCTCTCATCAGGGGCGTACACCAATAAATCATCCAGATAAACCAGTAAGCTCAGATAGTTCTGGTCTCCGAAAATGCTAGTCATCATACGCATGAAGCTCCCAGGACTATTACAGAGGCCCTGCGGGAGGCGATTATACTCATACAAGCCCATAGGTGTTGTAAAGGCAGAGTACTTTCTGTCATCCTCGTGTAGTGGCATGTTATAAAACCCTGAGGTTAGATCCATAGTACTAAACAAGGAGTTACCTCCAAGTGCAGCTAAGCAGTCGGCCTGGTGAGGGAGAGGGTGAGCATCCTTCAGGGTCCTCTTGTTCAGCCAGCGAAAGTCTGTACAGATACGGAGATCTCCGTTCTTTTTCCATACAAGAACCAACGGAGATGCATATTCACTGGTTGACTTCCTGATTATATCTTTCTCCTCCATCTCACTCAGTACTTGGCGCAACTTCTGATACTGACTGGGGGGCACTCGTCTGAATGGGAGCCGGAATGGCCTGTGATCTGAGAGGTGAATGCGATGTATGAAGCCCTTTGCCTCTCCACAATCCAGGTGATGGCGTGAGAAGATGTCCTTGTAGCGCACAACCAGGTCAGCCATCTTGCTTCTACACTGTTCAGACACGTCACAGGAGTGTATGTCGAGCCCACTCAATCCCATGTACTTCAGTTCCTCATCAACAGTGCGGGCCGCATTTTCACTGGACGGGGTTACTTGACAGCAACTGAGTAGTGGGACCTCAGCAGGTCCGGTCTCATCCATGTCCTCGAGCGCAATGCAGGAGAAGACGTCGGCCAATTTAGCATTGCGTCTTACCAAGACGGGCCTGTCGGACGAGTTGATCAGCTTCAATGGAACCCATCCGTCTCCCCACAAAGGAGTAACAACTCTGGCCACCAGAACCCCTCTTGGAGCTGAGCGACACGATGTGGGCTCTGTCATCACAGCGCTACCAGGAGACACAATAGTGGACTTGGGTAGCTTGCCCCACATCAGGTACTCCCGACCAGGCTCAAGACACACGGCTGAGTTGCACCTGACTGTGCCTATCTTGTCAGGTATGACGTCACCTCGCCAACGGTTCAGACCAGCGAGCATCGAGAGAAACTGTTCAGATTCTGGATCGCCAGCAGGACAGGGCGTAGACACAGCCTTCCAGTAGCCATCACTTTGCTTATACTGCCGGAGGATATATTTAATAACATTGGTGCCTAGTATCAACTCATCATGCTGGCCTTCAACTACCAGAGTGGGAACCATAATCCTACAGCCATACACCTCCATTTCCACGTTGAAAGCTGACTCAGGCTTGACACGGCGACCACCACAGCCAACAAGCACCACATTTGAACTGAACTGGTTATGCTCTGTAGCAACTCCAACCTCTCTAAGCTTTCCCTCTGCCGTCTTACTCATTGTACAAGCCATAGACCCACTGTCTAGCATAGCATTTAGAGTCACTGTATTACCAACTGTCACAGGTGTGTAGAAAAGGCTGTCACTACCACTAATTGTATGCGTATTCTGATAAACAATATCTTCAGAGTTATCACTTGAGTTTTTGAGAGCTATATACACTGTCTCAGCACTAGATTCGTCCTCACAATGGGAGTTTACTTGGCGACCTATACTTTCTCCCTCTGAATACAGGCCACCTAGTTTCCCTGAGGCTGAGGTGCTCGGGACGACCTGGTGGGACACTCAACTTTTGTGTGACCTGGGGCTAAACAGACAAAGCACAGCTTCTCTGACATGCAGTGTGAGATGGTAGTGTGTCTACTGTCATCACAGACTCGGCAGGCCTTCTCACGGGCGCCACCCTGGTATCTTCCGCCACGAGGAGCACTGTCACGCTGCTGCACTTTCCCCATCATCTGCTCCAGCCTCTCCATAATGCGAGCAAGAATCCTGTCTTCAGATTGCTGAGTGTTCTGGGCCACAGCAGTCGCGGAGGAGTGGCACGGAAGCTGGCCTAAAGCATGGTCCTGGGAAGGAATGAGGGTAGAAGGCGGACACTGTGTGTGGTACACTGGACTATGGGCAGGAGAAGGGGGGTACTGGGTGGAACACTGCTCAGACACAGACTGAATCGAAGGCTCTGGATGAGACTGCACAGTGTGGAGGGCGGTGGCATGGCTCTTCAATGGCACAAAACTACCGGTCCTGCCAGAGGCTCTCAGCTCTCTCTGATAATTATCAATCTTCAACTGTATGTCTCGTGAGCTCCACTCCTCAATAGCCTTGCATTCCAGAATACGGGATAGTCCAGAGTCCGGGCAATGCCTGACAAACATCCGTGCTACCTCTTCACCCACGTTCTCCATCCTCCTACCTTGTCTGCGAAGGCCCTCACCAGCTACATCAGCTGCTTTGTTGATCCTCAACCAGTAGTCTACAGGGTTCTCATTGGGTCTGGGTAGAGTGGCATAGAAATCTGACAACGGGAGGCATGATGACACATCACTGAAGTACTTGAGAAGGATATCATAGATGAGATCAGGGTTCTGCTTCACATCAAGTGTCTGATCGCTTCGCAAACCAACCCTCACAACATCCTTTGCCTTACCCATCAGCCTTGCCAGTATCTCCTCAGCCTGTTCATGCATTGGACATTTCTGCTTTCTCAGATAAGCTTTAGACATGTCAATCCAGTCCTGGACTGAACACTTATCAGAACTATCACCTCGGAACATTGGTGGTTCCCTGTCTGATGTTACATTCACAGTAACGCACGGAACCTCCTGTCTAACAACATTAGGATCAGTTACAGGATCTGGAGGCGATGTGCAGTTGAGGTGTGCACTGCTCATACTACTTGAGTGAACTACACCAGCTGAAATTAACTTGGTTACAATGGACTCGCCAATCTGAGCACCTAGCTGACCCATCATGTCTGAAAGGTGATGAAGAGCTTCAGTGTCATTAACACTGGGTGTGGATGTGGGAGGAGCCTCCCCTGTAAACTGTCCGACAGCAGCACAACCTGGGTCCTGACCTGACCCTGTGCCTCTACCACTGTCAGTAAACAACTGGGAACACCCCACCTCCCTACTATTGACAGCACTGTCAATGTCTATGACAGCACTGTCTGCTCTGCTCTGACATGCCCCCCATGCACCCCTCCCCATAGGCAACACTGGACTGGCAAAAATCTCATCATTAAAACCTGGCCTCTGAGCCATAGTGGTACAGACTTGCGTTGTGTAATATTACTGAATGAAAACAATAATAATAATAATAATGTTTAAAAAAAAATATAAAGTTACAGCAGGACATAAAAACCAAAACAATCAAAGCACTTTTTAAACTGATATAATCACAGACCTCAGACTGAATGACCATTTACTATAATACTCTGACCACACTTGATCTATCACACTAAGACCTGGCATCCACGCAGCATCCACGGAGATCGGCGTTCAGCTGATCTTGAGATCGACGTGTCACGGCACCAGTGTAACGATGGTCAAACAGCCAAACTTCTTTCATTTAATTCGTTTATTTGACCTGCAGAGAAGACATATAGAACACAATTCTTCTCTGGTCTGCTTGTGAATCCATTGAGGTGGCGGCCATGTTCTACCACCACCGTCTATGTACATTTCACATCAGGACAATTTGTTCACAGAAAGAACACAAACTTCCCTCAAACATTACAAATAACAATTACAAACAACATGTGGAGCGACATACCTGCAGAGAAGACATATAGAACACAATTCTTCTCTGGTCTGCTTGTGAATCTGCATGTTCAAAACAACATACAATAAATGTTCTGTTTCACATCATCACAATACATCACATCATCACAATACATGTAAAAACAAACAGCACAGTACTACACCAACACCTTCACCCTACATTACAAGATTCTTCATACAAACAACAAAACACGAGGAGCATTTTACATAGCGCACATACCCATTGAGGTGGCGGCCATGTTCTGACGCACCACCGCAAGTACGGCAACAAGAGAAGGACAAAGAACGTGCAGACCTGCAGTACACCCAAACTCCAAAGGGGGGCTCCAACAACAACCAGGGCTGCTCAAAGCACGGCGAAACTCATCTACATTCACCACAGCTAAACATACATTCCCAACTCTGTTACATATATCCGCTTAAAGCTTAAAATGTTCCCGTGAAATCCTCTCAGCGTCTTTTCAGATGTTTGTCTGCAACATCAAGACCAGATCCTCTTAGGGGCGATCCCCTAGGAACAACACACAGGACTTATCCAGTGGTGTAGTCTAGTTTTATCTAGTGGGTATACTGTGATTTTTCCCTCCCAGCCTCATATCGTTCATTTCGGAACGGCATAAAAATACATCTGCGCTCCCTGTCTAACTTTCGTAAAATAAGCTGCATTAACTACTGTGCTCCCAAAGTGTAGAGGCTAACATGCAGTCTAACCCTAACCACCCTAGTGCTTTTTAGATATTAGGAGCCCAAATCCGATGGCCAGTTAGGCAAACTATTATATAGTGTCGTTGCCGATCAATGATCGACATCGTTATATAGAGAAAATTAATGAAATAGGGGTTGATTTATCAGAGCAGTCATACGTCATCTCCCTGTCATCAGGGATTTGTAGTTCTTCAGTTGATTTGCCGTGGTCCTAACGTCTTCACCTCCAGTCCCCCCAACAGCGTTTGCTTTCGTTTCTTTGAACATTTATCTCCCATGATTACAATAGAAATATCATGCACAGTAGCACTAGTCCAGGGGTGTCCAAACTACGGCCTGCGGGCCAACTGCGGCCCATGGTCCGTTTTTAAAACAAATTTAAAAAATATAATTATTCTGTCATTTCTAACTGCAATTGCGGCATTGCGCCGACGTGGTGGCGGGGGCGCTGTTTCGCAAACAAGTTAGCTTTCGTTTTCGCTAGCGAAATAGCTGATAGTTGATGTTGACTGCTCAAGGAGAATACATATTTGAAACTTAAAGTACAGAATGCCTGAGAGCCTTATATTGCATTATATTACATTATATTTTGAATGGTCATCTGGTGCCTGAATATTGTGTTTTCCTTTACATAAATAATGACATTTCCACCATAAATTGATGCAGAAAGGGCACAAATTGGAGCATATCAATTCACCAGAATGCAAGAAATTAAGTGTTTGATGTTTAAGAACCCCCAGACAGCCCTGCTTCATGGGTCCCCCCCGATGTCAAACACCACTGGTACCACCTCCGCCTAATTTTGAGCCAGGAAAAACCCTGTACACTCATCATCCACCAAGAAGCCCTCTGTGCCAAGGCAGTCCAGCTTAATGATGTGATGAACACAGTTGTGAAAACTATCAACATAATTAGAGCACGAGGGCTCTACCACAGAGAATATTTCAAGTGTTCCTATCTGATGTTGATGCTGGATATGGGGACGAGCTCTATCACTCTGACTAAGAAGCAATCTGAGGCTGCTGTTTTGAGAAT
>NC_137687.1:13023192-13058192 GCF_963989245.1 Nansenia antarctica | reverse complement strand
TGTGGTGTGTGTGTCTGTGGTGTGTGTGTGGTGTGTGTCTGTGGTGTGTGTGTGTGTGTGTCTGTGGTGTGTGTGTGTCTGTGGTGTGTGTGTGTCTGTGGTGTGTGTGTGTGTGTCTGTCTGTGTGTGTGTGTGCGTGCCTCTGTGGTGCGTGTGTGTGTGTGTGTCTGTGTGCGCGTGTGTGTGTGTGTGTAGGAGGAGGCTCCAGACGTGCGTGTGTTCTTCAGTGACGACCTGCTCACGACCTGCTTGGTGATCAATGAAGCAGAGGCATCAAACAACTGCCGAGCAGCCAAGAAATATGATATTACAGAGTGTAATGTTAGAAGATGGTGAGACCAAAAAAATTCCCCTTCCAGGAGATTGACAGGAGGGTGTGTGAATACGTGACTGAAAAACGTAACGAATGTATGCCCATACCCCAAGATGATAAAAAATAACCTACATTGTTTTATTCAATGTGAATACAAATAAAATGATTTTCTTTACAAAAAAGATTTGGTCTTCAAAAAAGTCATTTTCCAAAAATGAGTCTTGAAAAAGGGGGGTCGTCTTATATTCGGGTCAATATGGTAACTATGAACTAGCTTGGTTAAAATGCAGCATCGCCACCGATTCAACATATATGTATATTTTTTTAGAATAGAATAAATCCCTCTGAAATTTTCTCAATATAGCCTACATCATGTAACGTTACACTTATTTGATTAAGTTAATTAATGGTATGCTTTGGCTGTATTCCTGTAGGAGCTTTGTTGAAATTCCTGAGTGGGCCCCCACCTCCAGCTGATGTGACAACCCAGCCACCTCCTCCAGTAGATCCTACTACTGCTGCTGGTGAGTAATGTTTCATACTTTATACTGTGTTATGTAGGAGCACAATTATTTGTGTGACATTGCAGATATACAGTATGTCCGTTTAAGGTAATGGTTTTCTGGTTATTATATATTATCTCATATGTCTGCTTGAAGGTCCTTCTACTCAAGAGGACCCTGACCCAGGAGAAATATACTGTTATTTATATTGAGAAATATACTGTTATTTATATTGAGAAATATACTGTGATTTATATTGAGAAATATACTGAGATATATACTCTGAACTTCTGTGGGCTATACTGCCAAATCAGCGGCGGCTGGTGAGTTTTTTATTTTGTTATTTTTCTATTTTCTAAAGATGCCATTGAAAGTGTGAATTTTATGTTTATATTTAAAGGAGAATAAATCCATATTTTTGTTGCAATTCTACCTGGACTGGATATACGATTTTGTTGGTTAGAATATTTGGATGTGCGTCAAAACCCCTGTCTTGCCTGGACGGTGGTTACTAAATAGTTTGAAGCCACTACAGGCCAAATTGAGATATCTGCCTAACTCTACTCTCCTAACACTGCTGATTCACTGTGCATTATTGCCAACAATGCCTATCAGAATGCTTGTTACATTCCAAAATCACTATCTGCCCAAGTCATCTCTTTGACATAGGCATTGTTGACACTACCTACAAAGATGGCCCAGTGACCAGGTGACCAAGTAAAGCATGACTTAGGTAATTATGCTATGAGGCTAACGAAATAATAATTGCCACGTTGCTCAACGTCCGAGAAACACTGTGACTGGTGAAATTAGGTGTCAGCTAAGATGATTGAAAGATGTCTGGTGAATCAATTTAACCAGTCACAGTGTTTCTCTTGGACGTTGAGCAACGTGGCGATTATTATTTGTAAAAACGAGTTACTACGAGGGGGGGGGGCCCATTTTCAAGATCTCGCCTGGGGCCCAACAGACCCACAGGCCGGCCCTGCCTGTTGATACCAATCAATCATCACTTGAATGCTACAGCCTATTTGAGTATTGTTGCTAACTATGTGCATCCCATCATGGCAACAATGTACCCATCTTTTAATGGCTACTTCCAACATGATAATATACAAAACAAAAAAAGTCGTCTCAAACTGGTTCCATGAACATGACAATGAGTTCAGTGTTCTTCAATGGCCTTCAGAGTCACCGGATCTGAATCCAATAGAACACCTTTGGGATGTGGTAGAACAGGAGATGCACAGCTTGAAAGAGCACTTGAAAAATCGACAGGATGTCATCATGGACCAGAATCTCAAGGGAATGTTTCCAACATTTTGTGGAATCAATGTCACGAAGAATTGATGCTGTTTAGAGAGCAAAGGGAGGCCGAGACATTGTAGGAACATTCAATACATAGTCCAGTCAAATGAAAACCTAATAATATAATGTATGTACAATTAAAAACACATACAGTACAAACACTTAACACACAGAAAACCAAGCACTTCAAGTTCAATATAACAACATACACAGAAACATTTAAAAAAATGCCTTCTATCTACAATTTGCTGGGCAACATAATCCTGGACAATCCATAATCAGGATTTGAGAAGATTGATAAGGTGAAGGTAATTATTGACTCTTGATTACACACTTAAAACCCATAGAGTTGTCTCAGGAGAGGGGAATTTGAATTCCTTTCTATCCTCTCTTCAAGGACGTGAAGTAGGCCTACCTTCCTATACAGTAACCCTAACCCCCCAGAGAGGTGGATCTATGATCAGGTATACTGTATATATTATTACAGAGGTCAAAGGTCAACCTCCTCAGCTAAATGTGACAGTACACACAAAGCTGGACTCACATACAAGTACTGTCCTGTTGATGATTTGAAGGTGGTTCTGAGTGAGGAAACGAAAGGGTTGAGAACCCGGACACGCCGCTGGACTTTGGATATTATTGTTCGTCCTCATTATATTCCAGCACAGCTGGCGGGGGTGTGCTGCTGCCTGAGGTTCGCTTGAAGTAGACTGTCTGTAACACATTTCCGACCTCCCCGTATTAAATGTTGACTGTGATAAATGATAAATATCCCCCCCCCCCCCACGTTGGGTGCCAAACGTAGCAGGTTTAGTCCTAGAGGGAGGTCGCCCGTTTATTACAGTCAACTTAAAGCGGACCTCAGCCACACACCCGCCAGCTGTGCTGGAATATAATGAGGACAAATAATAACATCCAAAGCCCAGCGGCGCATCCAGTTCTCCTCAGGCCATCGCTGCGTGTGGCGTCCGCTTCCCTCCTCACGCCCGCTCCCAGGTCACTGCCCCCAGGAAGAGAGCAAACACACACACGCCCCAAATGCCAGTGGTGATGGCATAATTGGCACGAGCCAACGTCCAATTATCCCATCTAATCACCCACACTCCACTACGGTCCGGTAGCTCTCTCTACAGGCCAGATGCTGCATGCTCCCCTCAATGACATTTTATAATAATAATAATAATAATAATAATAATAATAATAATACATTGGACTTATATAGCGCTTTTGTAGACACTCAAAGACGCTTTATGATGCTGCTTCTAACAAATAATTAAGTGTAAGTATAATTATGTGATTTAAAAAAATAAAAATAAAAATACAACACATATTTTACCACAGGAAAGACTCCTCTCTAGGTTTCTGACCTCACCTGCTTCTTCATGAATGTTGAATCTGTCGCCCACTCTATTCTATTCACATCTCCCCTGTTTCATGCAAACACCCCGGGACTCCCAGTATTGGCTCCCACTGAATGTCCATTAACGCAACGCAAATTGTGAAAAAGCCAAACACTGTGTTGATCACTCTGAAGCAAGCCAACTACCAAGAAGGCTCATCAATACACCCTCTGCAGTCCACTGTTGGCTAGCGTAGGGAATGTCCTGCACTGGTGACTCAAGACAGACTCATGACAAAGGTCCATTGTGTGCCCCAATAAAGCGTTCCTTTGAAACACTTCATCTTGCATCACTAATGGTTATTGTAGGAGCTATTTCATTAGTTTGATTATTTTGTTATTATTATTTGTTATTTTTGTATTTGGTTATTCTATTTGTAACCACTAGGGGCAGCACTTGGGATAAAGGTAGCAGGTGTGCATGTCAGGTGAGGCACCACTAGAGGATATGGTTTTTTACCAGAGTACGAGAGAGGCAGCCATTGAACGTGAGTGTTTTGTTTTGTTTTTTGTAATTTTTTCTGAGTGGGGCAGTCCCACTCATATTTTTCATTTTATTAGACAGATGTAGTGAAGACAGACAGGAAAGTAAAGGGGGAAAGGAGAGAGGTCATGTCAGCAGGGCATGGGCCGAATTCGAACCCATGCCGACATGGGCATATGTGTGCACTGTAGACCATGGTGCTAGACCACTGGACCATACCCAGGCCACTGAACGTGAGTGTTTGCTTGGAAATGGACAATAAATCAACTTAAACGTGGATCTCTGGCCTGGACATTTGACTTAAGTATCTGAGTACAGCCTAACTGAAATGGTGCATCAGTGACTGAGGCGTCGACCCGGACAAATGAGCTGGTGCTCCGCCACATCATCACGGACCACATGACTAACACCATCGAGTCCACAGCCCAGTCTGTGTGGAGGGTGGGGGGGTCTTTCTTGTTCTGGTCCAGAGGGCCCTCAAGACTAAGATCACAGACTGTGAACACAACGACACACTCGATGGTCGCACATCGCCCTGGCTGGGTTGGAGGAGGAGGAGGAGGAGGGGGGGGAGGTGGAGGAGGGGAGGAGGGGGGAGGAGGAGGAGAAAGTGTAATTAGTTTCTATGTGATAACAAAACAGTGCACAGAGCTCGTAATGCTTTTCACTTACTACAGCTGCTGGTGTGTGTGTGTGTGTGTGTGTGTGTGTGTGTGTGTGTGTGTGTGTGCGTGTGCGTGTGCGTGTGCGTGTGCGTGTGGTGCCTTTCGAGGACCTCAATGCAAGAGTCGAGATGTAAGGACATGGAGGTGTGTTCAAAACTTCCTTCAGTGTTTTAGCTCTTAGATTACCTATGAATGTTACTGCTAGGGTTATATCTCTCATATCCCTATTCAGATCAGTTTCTCTCAAACACTGCCTCCTCAGTAAGATCAGATCCACAAGCTCTGAGCTCAACTATCCATGTCTGAGCTCCGATCCACATACTCTGGGCTCGACTGTCCCTGCCTGGACCGACATGGTGCAGCAGTGTGCTGAGTGTACCCAATCAGAGACAAGCCGCAGTACAGCGATGCATTGTGGTCCGTATGTTATGTTACACTTCTAAAAGCCTACAGGCAGCTCAAGCCTGCATCACAGTGGCGGATCTGCAGAACTCACCCTGTGTTCGTTCAGACGTACACACATACATAGGTGGTCATGGATACATTCATAGCCGTCACTATTGTGGCTGTGACAGGAAAAAAAACGTGTGGTATTCCAAACACTTGTAAGCTATCCCTAACCATAAATGAACCACAAACAGGACATGGACTCGGTCATCATTTGTAGTAGTAATAGTAGTAGTAGTAGTTTATTTTGGTCCTTTTTTTGTGTATGAACATAGAAAATACATATCAATGAGACATTAAATAGAACATAAAGCAAAACTAAATTATTAACGAAAAGGTGTAGGCTGAAGCATACCTCCTTCAGGCGGCACGGTGGTTCATGAGGTCCACGATGTGTGTGTGTGTGTGTGTGTGTGTGTGTGTGTGTGGTGTGTGTGTGTGTGTGTCTGTGGTGTGTGTGTGTCTGTGGTGTGTGTGTGTGTGTGTGTGTGTGTGTGTGTGTGTGTAGGAGGAGGTTCCAGACGTGCGTGTGTTCTTCAGTGACGATCTGCTCAGAGAGAAGCCCCTCCTCCCAGGGGAGGAGCTACCGATGCCACGCCCCCAACCTTCCCCACGCCCCGCCCACTCCACCTTTGACCTCTACAACAGACACAGACAGTGGGAGGCAGGGCCCTGACACACACACACACACACACACACACACACACACACACACACACACACACGTGTCTGTCTGAAGAGGTGTGGATGATGTGGGAGGAGCCTGTGATGGCCACTGAACTGTGATTGGTCCCTATGTAACTGTATGTGATTGGAGGATGGAGATGATGTCATTTATCATAATAAAGGAATGAAGTTACATGAGGCGTTTTCTTGGGGAGGGAGGGGGGGATGAGGGAAGGATACTTGAAAAAGTGCATCATGTACTTAATGCCCATCTCCTGGGCCTGACACTGCACTAAAGCCCATTTTATACTTCTGCGTCGAATCTACGCGGTAGCCTACGCAAGGGCTCTCCCAATTTATACTTCTGCGTTGGTCGGTCTGCGTCGCGTTGGTCGGTGTACTCATAGCGGCATAATAGCGATTTTTTTTTGTTATGCTTGTTGTAAAGAAAATGTCTATAGCTGGCAAGTAAGAGAACGTGTTTAGAAAGTGTCTTTTGTTCATGTGGATGTTTACTGTTAGAGAAGGCACACAGTACTGAGACAGTAGGGCCAGAACCAAGCCCAGACAGACTAGTAAATCACACCCCAGCACCTTCTGCATACCTGATACTGTGATATCATTTGGACCATTGTAACCGTTTGGACTATTGTCCAAATCATCATAATCATCAAAACAGGATATACAACGAGATCGCCCGTGTACCGGGAGAACCTTGGTACTCAGTCCCCTCCCTGAGGCGAAAACGCCGGCGGCGAGACCGTAGGCAACGACGGGGCCGCCGGGGAGGCCTGCTAGCAAGGCTAAGACGTAGCCCGGACAAACCTGCTTTGCCGAGTATTTTCCTTTCCAACGTCAGGTCCCTGACGAACAAGATGGATGAACTGAGACTACAAGTTGCTAAAAATAACATCGTGGGGGATAGCTGTGTGATTATTCTGACCGAAACCTGGCTAAATGACACCATCATGGACTCCGCAGTTAGCTTGGAGGGACGTACACTACACCGGGCGGACCGCACGCAACTCAGCGGCAAGTCAAGAGGGGGTGGGATCATAATATCGACGAAGGATAGCTGGTGCTTAAACACGAAAACTGTAAGTAGCCACTGCTCCCCAGACCTGGAATACTTGACTGTTAAATGCCGACCCACATACCTCCCGAGGGAGTTCAACGCGGTGTTCATAACATGTGTGTACATAGCGCCTAGCGCGGACGGCAGCCTAGCATTGGCGCGGCTATATGACGTCATCAGTGGCCAACAAAGCACTGATCCACAGGCTATTCACATCATAGCAGGAGATTTCAATCATGTCGACCTGAAGGCAGTACTACCCAAGTTCTATCAGCATGTGAAATGTGCAACAAGAGGAGAAAAACACTGGACAAGGTATACACCAACATCAAACGTGCTTACAAGGCTAGTCCGCTAGCTCATCTAGGCATGTCTGACCATGTGTCAATCCTCCTGATCCCTGCATACACTACCATGGGGAAAAGTGCTCCCATCACCACTAAGACTGTCAGAACCTGGCCAGAAGGGTCCGCTCCACTGCAGATCTGCCTAAATGACACCCTATGGCAGGAATATGAGCATGAGGACCTGGAACAGTACACGTCGTCGGTTCTGAACCACATAGTGAACTGCACCAACTCAGTCACCGTGGACAAACGGGTCCGGGTCCCCAACACGAAGCCATGGATGACTGGGAAGGTCCAAAAACTGATCAACGAGAGGGACAACGCCTTCTTCGCAGGGAAGAGCACACCGCTGTACAGCTCCACCAGGGCCAACCTAAAGCGCGGAATCAAAGCGGCCAAGGCAGACCACAGAGAGAAGATCGAGGAATGCCTCCTGAGCAACGACTCTAGGCGGATGTGGCAGGGGGTTCAGCAGATGACAAACTTCAGAGCCAACAGGCTCACAGCCGCAGAGGACGACCCCCTGCTGGCGGGAAAGCTGAACACCTTCTACGCCCGGTTCGACGAGGGGCGAACGGAGGTAACCGCAACACAAACACCACTCTCTCCAGCTCTCAGCAGCCTCACCCTCACAGAGCATGAAGTGAGACGCGTACTGAAGGCGGTGGACCCCAGGAAAGCCTCGGGGCCGGATGGCGTCCTGGGACGGGTGCTGAGAGACTGCGCCGACCAGCTGGCCGGGGTTTTCACCAACATCTTTAACCAGTCCCTGTCCCAGGCCACCGTCCCACCCTGCCTGAAAACCTCAACTATCATCCCAGTCCCGAAGAAAAGCACGGTGAGCTGCCTAAACGACTACCGCCCGGTGGCACTCACACCAATCATCATGAAGTGCTTCGAGAAACTAGTCCGGGCCCACATACTCACACGCCTCCCGCCCAACCTGGATCCTTACCAGTTCGCCTACAGAGCCCACAGGTCCACAGAGGACGCCATCGCGACGACTCTCCACGCCACTCTATCCCACCTGGAGAGGGGAAACAGCTACGCGAGACTGCTCTTCGTGGACTTCAGCTCCGCCTTCAACACCATCCTTCCAGACAGGCTAGTGACCAAACTACTAGACCTGGGTCTATCACACTCTATATGTGCGTGGATCAAGGACTTCCTGACCGACCGCCCCCAGAGGGTGCGGGTGGGCCCCCACACCTCCACAGCCCTCAGACTCAGCACTGGGTCCCCCCAGGGCTGCGTGCTAAGCCCCATCCTCTATAACCTCTACACCTACGACTTCACCCCCGTCCACCCCAGCAACTCCATCGTAAAGTTTGCAGACGACACCACCGTGGTGGGATGTATCTCGGGGGGGGACGAGGCGGCGTACAGGGATGAGGTAGAGCAACTGAGCAAGCTGTGCAAGGTTAACAACCTGCTGCTGAACAAGTCAAAGACCCAGGAAATCATCGTAGACTTCAGAAGGAAAAAGTCCGAGATCCAGCCACTGCTCATCGACGGAGAGAGCGTGGAGAGAGTCTCAACCCTCCGATTCCTGGGGACGCACATGCGGGATGACCTGACCTGGAAGGACAACACAAAAGGCACCATCAAGAGGGCACAACAGCGGCTATACACCCTGAGATGCCTCAGGAAGGAACACAGCAAGCAGGAGATACTGGTGACCTTTTACCGCGACGCAGTGGAGAGCATCCTCACCTACGGCATCGGCAACTGGTTCTCCAGCTGCACAACAGCGGAGAGAAATGCGCTACAGAGAGTCGTGAGAACAGCACAGAAGATCACCGGCGCCCCCCTCCCCTCTCTGGAAGAGCTGTACAACACACGCTGTCTCAGGAAGGCCTCCAAGATCTCCAGGGACCCGACCCACCCTGGGTACGTACACTTTACCAGGCTGCCCTCGAAAAGGCGGTTCAGGACCCTGGCCGCTAAGACAAACAGACTGAAGAACAGCTTCTACCACAGGGCCGTCCAGGCCCTGAACACAGCAAAGACCTAAGTTCTGGGCCCTGGACAGTCTGGACGGATTGTATGGCAGCTGCTGGACTGAAAAAATCAGGTGTAGTGCTGAGGCACAAACATGTACATTTCAAGCCTGCAAACTGTGACACTTTAAATAACGTGAAACAATACTATTGTGCAATAATGACAACCCTAGTCGTCTATCTGTACAGTATAGTACAGTGGATTGTGTACATAGCCTTTATTTATGTAAACCAGCTCCTTCCCTTCTTGTGAATTTTTTTTTTTTAAGTTTTTTTTTTCCCCTTTCCTAACACCAGGGGAGCCACCCCTCCTAAATTTCGTTGTTTGGTACCTGTACTGTAGCAATGACAATAAAGTCCATTCATTCATTCATTCATTCATAATCATTCATACTAACATACATTTATACTAACACAGTATAGTGTTTTGTCCAGCAGTACATTTCACTATCCTAGGTTTCATTATCCTAGTTTCCAATATCCTAGGTTTCTCTATTCTTGTGAAATGACAAAAGACAAGGAATACAATAGATTGAATGCCAGACACACATTTATTCATATCAATTAGATAGATTCAGAGATAGAGATAGTGTGGTCTTTCTTTTTTTGTTGTTGCAATCATGGTGTGGTCTTTCTTGAGGCCTTCTTGAAGGGCTTACACAGGCCCTTGCCGATGGCTGATGCCATGCTCTTGAAGACTAGAGACAGGAGGGAGGGAAAGAGAGAAAGAGAGAGAGAGAGAGAGGGAGGGAGAGAGAGAGGGAGGGTGAGGGAGAGAGAGAGAGAGGGAGAGACATTAACTTAACACAGAATTCTTGTTTTTTCACGGATTACATTTTGTCTCATAGTGTATTGATGCTTGTAGTAATGTTGAGGTAATTAGCTGGTTCATGCAGTATCAACCCTACAGCAGAAGGGTCTTCCTGTCAGCAGACTTACAGAAGCAGCATCCAGCCTTGGGCTCCTCTTCTTCCTCTTCCTCCTCTTCTTCCTCTGGGTCCGGGCTGACCTCCCTCTGACTTTTCTTGGAGCTCTGTGAAAGAAACAAGCGTTACAAAAACAAAGTAACACACGTTTACATGACAGGCCTATCTTTAATCAATGGAATTGGTAAGACACCATAACTCCTAAAACACTGTGTAAGAGAGGAAATTGTGTATATAGATGACAGATGACATTGAACGGTCGTAATGTTTACAGAGACTATTAAATGTCAAACTCGGGACAGGGATGTATAAAGTATAGTAACATCTGGTTTACCTTGAAGCCGCCCTTGAGGAACCTGACAAACCTGGACCCCTTCTTTACTTTGGGCTCAGCCTGGGTCGCCTCAGCCTCAGATCCGGTCGGCGACACACACCTGCTAACAGAACCTGACTCTACAGAGCCACTCGCCTTCACGCTACTCTGGCACCCACCGGTACCAAAGAGCGTGGGGGAGGGGGGACATGTGGCAGACTGTGTCTCCTCCAGAGAGAGCATGACCTGCTGGACCAAGGCCGTTGTGAACAGGCTCACAGTCGGTTCGTAGACCTGTGAGCTGGAGGAGGAGGAGGAGGCTTTCTGATCCAAGCCCCAGGACGTGGGAGGGACGAGGAGAGTCGCCAACAACCGCTTCACCGACTCCTCTGCAAAAGCGCGGATCACCGCAGAGGAAGAGGGTCCTCTTGTTCCACTCCCTCTTTGGGTGTGTTCCAGGAGAGCAGAGTCGGATTGACTTTTGCCAGTTCCCGCATGGTCCTTTCCCTGTTCAAGCATCAGGCTTTTCAGGCGGTCGACCAGGTCGCGGGACAGAGCCTGGACCTTCCCTTGGGAAAGGAGCTCCTCCAGTCTATCCAGAAGGCCAGAGGCCTGCTGCAGCCCTGCAGGGCCGAGTATGGTCTCCACAATGGCAGCCATGGAGTCCCTAGCACCAGCCGATGATGATTCCAGCATTGAATCATTCTGATCATGAAGATCATCCTCACCTGTGCAGTCAATTGTTGACCTATGCACAATAGGGCAACTTATGACCTTTTGGAGCTCAGATGGAGATGGGGTCCCAGGAAGTGTGAAGGACATATCTTCCAATGTGTCCACACACAATCTTGCGGCTTGTGTGTGGATATCTTCACTACCGATGATGGCCAGGTCAATCTGGCTCACCACATCCTCAGAGGCTCCAGAATCACAGGGGGCAATTCTGGTCTTTTCCAAGGAATGTGTTTGAGAGAGCAACTGTATATCCAGTGCCACCTCCCTGAGCGTTTCCGCTGCGTCCTGTCTGCCTCCCTGTGTCTCAGGGCTGAGCTGGCTGAGCGTTTCCCCCACCAGAGCGTTGGTCAGTTCAGGTGAGTAAGACATGTCGTCACCCAGGGCCTGGACAACTGTGTCCGCCGTCACCCCAAATAAGTCCTTCAGGGGGTCACTCACCAGCGCCCTCTGCAGGGACGTCTTGGAGCTACAAACAGAAACATGAACATGAACACTACAGTCTGATGTCTGAAACATTATGTCACACAATGATTGTAGCTGAAATTCACTTAAATTCACAGTCTCAGGCTGTATGCCTGAAGAAGGTCTATGAAAGACCGAAAGCTCGCAATAAATAATTGATTTTTGCACAGTTTTGAGTGTGCGGATGCTGCTTGTTTTCATTCCATTTGATACTCTTCAGCTCCAGCACCTCAGCTAAGTCTGATTACGGATGAGTGGTGGCATTTCCACTATTTAGCTTAAATAAAAAATAAAAAAATCATTACATTTGTCTCGTATTCTGGATGTAATGATAACGGTCCTTTCCTAAGTTCTATTTCCCTTCAGTTTTAAACCTCCTGCGGCTAACGAGGCCTGTCAATGAGGCTCTTTCTCTGCTGTAGTTGATAAACCTCTAAAAACTAAACATAAACATCCGTCATCAACCCCCTAAAGAGTAGCTGGGTCTCTTCCTCAGTGGCTGTGTATGTAAATGGGCCTTACTTCGGGGGAGAGGAGACCAGAGCGGCTCCAGACTCCCGGCTCTGGGGGCTGGTACTGGAGGAGCGCTCTGGGTGGGACCCGGGGGACGAAGAGCGCTCCTCTTCCTCCTCTCTGTCGCTCTCCTCCAGGATCTTCACCAGGGCCGGCATGAACACCTGGAAGGCCGCCTCAGTGACGACCTTCACCACCCTGCGGCTGACCTGGCTCAGCTGCGTCCTGGTCGTCTGTGGTTCCGCCAGAAGAACACGATGACATCAGATCACACGTGTTAGTGACGTTATGATGATGTGTGATATGTTATATTATGAACATGTGTATTTTGTCTTTTGTACATTTTACTGAGAATAAACATAAAAGTCAGGGTGTGACTGGTAAATAAACACAAGTCAGGGTTTGGCTGGTAAATAAACACAAGTCAAGGTGTGACTGGTAAATAAACACAAGTCAAGGTGTGACTGGTGAGAAATTTCAGATCCATTGTTGTTGTTGTTGTTCCAGAATGTTCAGGAGCATTGTATTTGCATGTGTGTATGAAATGTGCTTTACAAATACAGGCTGATTAAATGAATGATCGGTTGATCAATCACAACTCACAGGGTCTATCATGCCCTTTCGGATCACTATCCACTGCCTGGATGAGAAAAGAAACAAGGAAACATTTTCAGCTGTTAAGAACATTTAAATAAATGTTTTACAGACATGGTAGATGTGCAAGACTAGGCTACAGAAGGAACACAGCTACACACAGGTGGAGGTAGAGATGGGAGGATGGGCTCATTGTAATGTGAGTTTTATACCATTCCTCATTTCATTACCCGTCCAGACCCCGTCCTCTGATTTCTACCTCCACCAGCCTCCCCTGAGAACATGGTCCCCCCTACTGAGAGATCCCTGTCCTAACTTTATAGTTACATGATTAACTGTATAGTTACATGATTAACTTCATAGTTACATGATTAACTGTATAGGTTACATGATTAACTATATAGTTACATGATTGATTCATATGTTACATGACTGATTGATTGTTAAGAGAGTTAAAAAGTACATTTCCGTTGTATTGGCTAAGAATAGGTAGAACTGCATGTCCCAGAAGGCTTTGCGGCAGGACGTCATAGAAGTTTTAGTTTGTTTGTTTTGAGAAATGTGAATTGTAACGTCCAGAATTGAAAGTGGACATCTAATAGTTTGTTGGTCATTTTTGAAGGTAGAAATACTACAACCCCTCCGTCCCAGGGAGACATTAAACATACTCATTACTCAGACCCCTCAGGAAGTCCAGCAGGATGGGGTACACCTTTTCCTCTGCAGTCTGATGAGCCTTCTGCTCCACCAGCTCCACCACAGCAACTCGGCTCTCAAACCGGTCTGGACCGGTCTGGGAGGCAGCTGCTGACAAAATACAAGGAGAGATTAAATATACACAGTTGTATCTAAAGTCCAACACATCTATCTATGACTATCTATGTATGTTTCAAATAGGAAAATAGAAAGTTGTGTCTAAAATACAGTATTATTATGGCCTCTATGGCAGAATACATAGGCAAATTGGTACGCAGCATTTCTAATAAACGTCTTTCCATCCAAATTGCACAGTCATCATCTGAATTAATAGTTGTGTGTATTTTAAACAGTCTCACCTGAATCAGAGTCGGAGCTCTTGCTGGCGCTCTTGGCGCTCCTCCTCCTGGCGGCCTTGGCGGCCTTCTTGGTGCTCTTAGTCTTAGCCACCTTAGCAGCCTTGTCTGAGCTCTCTGTGGCCTCCGTGCCTCTGCTCATCTGCAACACAACAGAGTTCAGATCAACGTTCTGGTCGACTTGTTACGTCAAAGTCAAAATAGCTTCAGACGGGATCACATAGAACATCGTTTCTCAACGGGGGCGGTACCGCCCCCCAGGGGGCGTTCAGACAACACCGGGGGGCGCTGGAACGGGGGGCGTTTAGGTGATCTTGGGGGGCGTTCGCGCATTAAGTGGTGAGAGAGAGAGAGAGAGAGAGAGAGAGAGAGAGAGAGAGAGAGAGAGAGAGAGAGAGAGAGAGAGAGAGAGAGAGAGAGAGAGAGAGAGCGCCACAGCAGCAGCAGCAGATCCTGAAAGGGGATGTGTAGCGGAGACACCGCGGAGAACTATCCCGGAAGGGGAACAGCTGGGCGGGACGCGCAGGAGCGGCCGCGCGCCAGCGGAGTTCGAGCGGACATTATTATTATTATTATTTTGGATCATCTCTCTCTCCAGCACGCCTGTGACATTGACTAGCCTGTGAAACTTAATAAATACGTGCTTAATACACTCTGTGTCGACCTCCCTTAACGCCGGTGACGTAAGCCTGTCGTGCCAAATACTCACTCCCCGCGTATACACACTACCCTCTGCGCTTACGCATTCACTTTATTCGCTTCCTTTCAATACAGCTTATTTAATTTAGTTACAATTAGTGCTAATACCATACCACCATACCAGAACATCACAGCAGGAACAACCTATCTCAAAAAAGTGATCGTAGTCCGGAAAGCTCTCTGTCGCTTACCAATAATCGAACCTAGAGAAATCAGCTACGATTGTCCCCTCCCCTCGCAGGTTCATCACAGTGTATTACATAAATGTATTACTGTTAAGTGTTGTTGTGGATGTTATCCCTAGTGCCATTCTGAGGTTAGCATTGCGATGTGTTCGTCTTAACGTTTACAAACTAAAATATACGATCGCTTTTTAGTGATATGTTGCTCCTCTGATGTCCTGGAAACGAACACATACGCACTCCGAACAGCTGTCAGCGTCTTTTGTTGCTATAGGAAACCACTACTCTGTCTGCTTGCGATTGATCAGCTGTCAGCAGTGTTATTACGGGTACGTTCGTAAATGCACGAACGGTCAGTTCGCTCGGACAAAACCGTGTTTTCAGTCAGAGCACCCATCTCTGAGCGCTCCCAGAGCGCAGAGCTCTGAACTTTGGAACTTTGTTATGTTTTGATATGTTTTGATATGAGAAATTCGAACTAAGTGGTCAGTTTATGAAAATAATACCTTAGAATACTAATAAATATTAAATAAATAGCCCCCTAGCGTTTGCCGCCATATTGTGACACCACCGCCCCAAAGTCTAATAAAAAATGAATAAATATTAGCATCATAAAACAGCA
This sequence comes from Nansenia antarctica, assembly GCF_963989245.1. NCBI lineage: Eukaryota > Metazoa > Chordata > Actinopteri > Argentiniformes > Microstomatidae > Nansenia > Nansenia antarctica. The sequence continues at coordinate 13,042,887 of NC_137687.1, read as the reverse complement.
ATTTGGCGAAATGCAACACCAGCACACTTAAAAAAACTAACAATGTTAGTTGTAATGTACAGTTCTGCAGCCTACTGTTTGTTCTGCATCGGACATGTGTGAAATTGCTGCTGTTCCGTAGCAGTCTGTTTGTATTCTCTGATGTTGTCTAAGTTTGTTCAACACTCAGAAACAGCATTTTTATTCACATTCACATTCGCTTTTCTGCTCTCTGGTAAACTAATGATAATGATATTCCAACTGCCCAGTTAAATCAAATCTATTATTTGGCATTCATTGACATGCTTTTTAAATGATATAAGACAGAATATTAGTCAACGTTAATATTCAGGGAAGAAAATAAGCCTACTTTTTTTTTATGGGGGGCGGTAAGAGACCTGGATAATGGACAGGGGGGCGCTGGCCCAAAAAAGGTTGAGAACCAATGACATAGAAGAACGGATTAAAATGACAATCAGTCAGTCAGAAGGCGACGACAGCAAAAGGCTTGTTCTGTTCACGTTAGGATGGGGCCTGCTGGGTCTACAGGCTTGTTCTGTTCATGTTAGGATGGGGCCTGCTGGGTGTACAGGCTTGTTCTGTTCATGTTAGGATGGGGCCTGCTGGGTCTACAGCCCTCAGAGATACATCAAATGATCTGACCCAACCCCAGGGTTTAAGTGTTATAGTATGTGCTATACTACTCTTGACAGTGCTATATAGGCGTATTACACTCAGGGTTGCCAGATGAGGCGGGTTACCGCCGAATGGGCTACTTTTGATAACACTGGGCTAGGAAAAAAAGCATTAGGGTGTGTTTTAGACTGTGGTTAGGCTGGAAATGGACAATCCCATCTGGCAACCCTGATTACACTTGACCGTGCTATATACAGTACTATACTGGTCTTCACAGTGTTATACAATACTGTACTGGTCTATACCGCTATGGGCTTCTTGACGCTATTTTTCCTTTTTCACATTCATTAAATGGTTACCTGTGTTTTGTTTGGCATTGTCAATGCAAATGTGAAAACGCTGTTGAACGGTAGAGATAGTATAGATAATATATCTATTATATCTATTATTATATTAAATTATATAGAGATAGATAGATAATGGTAGAGTCGTTTTAGTTTAGAACACGTTGGACGTGTGAACCCAGTGTGTCTCAGAGCGAGTTTACGAACGCAGCCTACGTCATAGAACAGCGACGACGTCACAACAAGGCCGGTGCCATGGTGACCATGCAACTTGTGTGAACTAATTACCCATACCCTAATAATAACGTTTATTCGTATAGCACTTTGCAGCTAATACTAGTAATTATTAATAATACTGATAGGAATTCGTGTATTTGTCTTAAAGTTGGATACCAAAATCACCAACACTTAGGCTTTAAGCAACATGCATGTTCTTGTTCATAATAACAGCAACTGGCTGTTAATAACAATAATCATAATCATAATAATAATAATAATAATAACTATTTATTAATCATAAACAGTTCAAATAAAATCTGATTATCGGATAAAATCTGATTATCGGATGTAGGACTAGATTAGATCAAACAGCATCCAAATGTTTATATTGTTGATTCACATAAGCAGCATGATAATTGTACTTTGAACGATACTAAAAATCCATCAGTTCCGTTTAAAGACTATATATATCTTAATTAATATGGGCATACAATAACATATTAAAGTAAATGTACCCCACTAACCCTAACTATAGGCCTAACGGGGCAGCATGCTGTTACTTACCTTGTTATTATTCATTCCCATTTTCCAAGTTAAATTGTCCAACGTTGAACATTTCTGTCGTTGAATTTCCGTCAACGACCGAGTCTGTTGGTCTGACCGAGTCTCCGGTGTGTCGGCGACTTAATGAAGCTCCGCGAGACAAACAGCAGGTGTTATAGTGGTGTTGTATGACGTCATAGTGCCGCGGGGGGGGGGGGGTCGTTATTGTGACATGCTTAATAATAACAACCTTTAATAACCTTTATTTGTATAGCACTTTTCCTATACACAATTCCTCCTTTATTTGTATAGCACACTTAATAAAGACAAAATAATAATAATAATAATAATAATAATAACTTTTATTTGTATAGCACTTGTCCTGCAAACGTTGCAGCTCAAAGTGCTTTAAAATACTGACTGTAGCTTTTCTCTCACCATTTATCCTCTCTGAGTCCTCAGAGTCCTATTAGGTCTACAGTGCAGAGTACACACACACACACACACACACACACACACACACACACACACACACACACACACACACACACACACACACACACACACACAGGTTCTGCTAAAGTATCAGTTCCTCTGCTCGTGATAGACTGACATCAAACAACTTGACTTTTATAATTCCCATTCCCATACAAGGATTCGGTTAGCTCTTTAGGACTGGGTTGTGTCTGTAAACATGTTGTTCATATGTTTGGCTTCTGCTGGGCCATGCCTAATACACATGTGTGACTGAACCGTTATTATAATATTCCATGTAGATAGATACAATGTGGAACGACATCTCCATGGCGCTCTCTAGTGGACAGTGACGGTGTTACAGTTGAAACACCAGAAGTGCATCTGTTGCTGATGTATGACATGACACCACTACATCCCCAGTGAAAGACTCACCCTGCTAGTAGATACAGTTATACTGCGTGTATCTCTTCATAGTGAAAGCTATGGAGACAGATTTTAACAAGACTTGCGTGCTTTCAGAAGTGTACGTTGTTCCATCAGACCAGGACTGGTCTGCTGGAGAGAGCCAACCTCTCCAGCCAATAGGTCATGAAGATGCTGTCGTAGAGCTCCAGCAGAGAGATTGGGAGGGTCCAGGGAGAGAGCCGGTGGGAGATGGATATTGCAATCATTGGATTTATCGGGACGTTACCCACTGAGCACTCGGGAACAGTGAATCGGGAACGGTGCTCAACTTGTCCAGCCTCGCGCTATGTGCAATGAATATGAATATAAAAAGTAAATATATTTGCATGAATATCTATATGATACAAACAAAGATATATGTAGGCTACATTGTGATGCAGGACAAGGGGGAATAAGATATGTGCAGTGTGCAGTCTGTGCACGTATTCTTTGTGTGCACTCACATGATATGTGAGGTAATATTTTGATTTATGTTGGTGGAAATTGTATCCATTTCAAAGCGTTTCTCCTGTTTCATCTTTCTGCCAGCGGAGTCGCAGTTGACATTTCTCTATTGTCTATGTGTACGCATGGACCACAGTGTGCGTAGCCTAGAGGTGCGCACAGTTTTTATAAATCCCAAATATGCTTACGCACCTTAGCAAGCTTTATAAATGAGGCCCCTGGTCTCTTAGCGTAGACACCATATCGATAGTTACGGAGGTATACTCCAGTTCTATGAGTGGAGCGGAGCCCCATAGGGGAGCTCTGCTCCTATTGGTTTACCCCGCTACCTAAAGTAGCAATTGACTGCATTTTTCGATGTCCGCGCCCGCCCTGGGGTGCTATAAAAGGGGCGTCCTCCGTTACCTCATTCTCCCAAACATACAATACAGCCGGGTTTGAACGCGCGGCATCTAAACAACTGATTGACTATCTCCGGAAGATGGATCACTTAGACCCCCACCAATCCGGCTTCAAGGCTGGGCATTCCACTGAGACTGCGCTCCTTGCTGTCACGGAAGCCCTCCACTCTGCCCAAGCTTCCTCCCTCTCCTCTGTTCTCATTCTCCTTGACCTGTCTGCTGCCTTCGACACAGTCAATCACCAGATCCTTCTCTCCATCCTCTCAGACCTGGGCATCTCTGGCACCGCACACTCCTGGTTTTCTTCCTACCTGGCGGGCCGCTCCTACCAGGTTACCTGGAGAGAATCGCTATCTTCTCCACGAACCCTCTCCACTGGAGTTCCCCAGGGTTCCGTCCTAGGGCCCCTACTCTTCTCCCTCTACACCAAGTCTCTTGGCTCGGTAATCTCTTCACATGGGCTCTCCTCCTACCACAGCTACGCAGACAACACTCAACTCTTCCTGTCCTTCCCCCCGTCTGATGTACACGTGGCAACCCGTATCTCAGCATGTCTCGCTGACATTTCAACTTGGATGGCTGACCACCATCTCAAGCTCAATCTTAACAAGACTGAGCTCCTCTTCATCCCCGGGAAAGCCTGCCCTCTCCAAGACTTCTCCATCACAGTGGAGAACTCTACTGTAACCCCCTCCCTGACAGCCAAGAACCTTGGAGTGATCCTGGATAACCGACTATCCTGTGCGGAGAACATTGCAGCAACGGCTCGCTCATGCAGATTCCTCCTCTACAACATCAGAAGGATACGACCATTCCTTACCAGAGAGGCAGCGCAACTCTTGATCCAGGCAATGGTCATCTCCCGCCTGGATTACTGCAATGCACTCCTGGCGGGGCTCCCCGCTTCAGCCATTAGACCTCTGCAGCTCATCCAGAATGCTGCTGCCCGGCTGGTATTCAACCTCCCCAAATACTCGCATGTCACCCCTCTCCTTCGCACCCTGCACTGGCTCCCGATAGCAGCTCGCATCAGATTCAAGACCCTGGTGCTTGCATACCAGGCAGCTAAAGGGACAGCCCCTGCCTACCTGAAGGAAATGGTAACCCCCCAAACCCCTGCCCGCTCACTCCGCTCCTCCACCTCGGCTGGCCGACTGGCCCCTCCTCCTCTACACAGCAGTCGGGCTGCCCGATCACGTCTCTTCACAACACTGGCTCCCCGCTGGTGGAATGAGCTCCCCACGGCTGTCAGAACGGCAGAGTCACTACCCATCTTCCGTCGTAGACTGAAGACCCATCTCTTCAGGTTACATCTTAACTGCTCCTCCTGAGACATCTTCCGACCCTCACCTCTACGTCTCCTAAAGACACCCACTTTCCCCTCTACTGTGTCCCTAGAACTTCTATTGCCCCCCTTGTACTGTTTCTCAGTTTCTCCAGTAAAAAAAAATAAATAAAAAAAAATAAAGTTTTAGTAGAAGGCGATAATAGGGAGAAGGTTTTTCCTTCTATCAGTGGCCCCGGGCCCGAGCTAGAGTACTCTTCCTGCAACGAATGGTGGACTGCTGATTCACATGCTTAGTATTCAAATGTATTGATTGTAAGTCGCTTTGGAATAAGGCGTCTGCTAAATGCCAAAAATGTAAATGTAAATGTAAATGTTTGAACAAGTCGAAGTGGGCTAGCAGCCCTATGGGGCTCCGCTCCACTCATAGAACTGGAGTATACCTCCGTAACTATCGTTCTATATTGTGGAGCTCCGCCCCATAGGGGAGCTCTGCTCCTATTGGTTTAGGCGGAGCGAGTGAGGCCAAATGTACCCCCACTGAGACTCTATTAGTCAGAACAAAATCTCAGCGGCACCCGGAGCTGACCACTGATGTTGGTTCAAGACAACCTTAAATGTTGGCCTAACCCACACCGAGTCTGCTCCACTGATCTAGCCCTTACGTGAGCACGTAGGGTTGTTGATCTAACGGATCTAACGGTCCCCTCCCCAGGCACATCCGTATTTATTCCTGACAGCACTTGAATAGAATCCCCATGACCAGGGTAATCCAAGTGCCTTCCCCACTACATCAGTCATCAGCAAAACTGAGGACAGAATGAGAAAAGGATGAGGAAGAAATATCTTTCAAGTAATATCGTACAAAAGGTGATGGCGACGACCAAGACGCCGCCTCACATATCTCCTCCACTCCCACTCCCCTGTGAATGGCATCTGATGTGGCCATGCCCCTGGTGGAATGAGCTCGAATGCCAGTCGGCACGGGCTGCCCCTTTGATTCGTATGCGAGGCTAATCGCCTCGCAAATCCAATGGGACAGCCTCTGCTTCGAGAGTGGTGCCCCGGCCTTCTGTCCGCCGTAGCAGATCAGAAGCTGGGGAGCAGATCTCAGTCCTGCTGTGCGCTTCACATATTGTGCCAACGCGCGCACCGGACATAGACAATGTAAACGCCTCTCCCTCTCTCCGTTGTGAGGAGGAGGAAAAAAGGCGCTCAGTTCACAGCTCTGAACTCTAAACCCACGATTAACCTTAGGGATAAAAGCCGGGTTAGGGCGTAATACAGCTTTTGTTTCGTCACCAGATATGATCAAACAATCTGCCCGTGTCGAGAGAGCGCATAAATCACTCACTCGCTTAGCCGTAGTCAAGGCGAGGAGTAGACTCGTCTTGAGAGACAATAAACGCAACGACACAGTGTCAATGGGTTCGAATGGGGGCACGCACAGAGCCTCTAGCACAATCGACAGGTCCCATTTTGAGGGGGCCATGAGGGGGCCCCCCATCACAGGTGGCCCCCTCACCAAGCCTCTGGCTTGAGAGAGTGCATCTTGTCGATGAGGTATGGGCCATGGGCCCTCTACCAACATCTCCATCAGTTCCGGAAACCACGGGGCTCCGGGGCGGTCTGGGGCTATAAGAATTAACTCTAGCCTCTCTGATCTCACTCGTGCCAACAGTGGGAGGATAGATATCAGGGGTGGGAACGCGTATAACAGGACCCTCGGCCATGGGTGGTGTGCGAATGCATCGACTCCCAATGGCGGGTTGTCCTGTTCGCGCAGGGAGAACCAAAGGCGACACTGCGCATTCGTTCGTGACGCAAACAGATCCACTTCTGCTTGCCCGAACCGTGCCCAAATCAGAGACACAATGGAGGGTGCTAACCTCCAGTCGTCGTCCCTCGGGCCCCCCCGTGATAACAGATCTGCTCCTTCGTTGAGCAGACCTGGAATGTGGAGAGCTTTTAGCGAACTCAGGTGTGTAACAGCCCACAGCCATACATCTGTCGCTAGGCGATGAAGTGACGCTGAGCGTACTCCCCCTTGTCGATTGATGTATGCTACTGTTGTCCTGTTGTCGGATCTGACTAACACGTCCAGATCCTTTAACACCGGGGCAAAATGAAGTAGCGTTAACTTGACCGCCTCAAGTTCCAGCAGGTTGATGTGACGCGTCTCCAACGGTCCCCATCTTCCTGCCACCGAACCTGCCTGACACACTCCTCCCCACCCAGTCAGCGACGCGTCCGTAAAGACTGGGTAGTGGGATGCCGGTCTGCCCATGGCGACTCCGCGCGGGTCTCTCCAGTAGCTCAGGTCGGTTTTGACCGATCTCGGTATTACAATCAACTTGCAACGGTGTCTCACTGGATCCAGTCGCAGTCGTGCGATCCACCTCTGCAGTCTGCACATGTGTAATAGGCCTAAGGGGACCACTACATGGGCTGCAGACATCAGTTTTAGTAAGGACATCATTGATAGAGCGGTGATTGTATTTGTCACTCGACACACCCGGAGAGCTGACGTCAGTGTCGCTCTCCGTGGTGCTGATAAACTGGCCCTCATCTTGGCAGTATCCAACTGAATGCCTAGATAGGAAAACTGTTGAGCCGGCCACGGAGCACTCTTTGTCCAGTTGACAGCTAAACCCAGCTGAGTGAGGTGCTGCACCAGTGAGGTTGCGTCCCGAATGGCTCGATTCGGGCATTGGGCCAAGACCAGTAGGTCGTCGAGATATGCTAATATGCGTATCCTGTTTCGCCTCAGTGGTTCGAGTGCTGTCTATACGCATTTGGAGAAAGTTCGAGGAGCAAGCGCGTACCCGAAGGGCAGGCGCGTGTACTTGTAAACCTTCCCTTGGAAGGCAAAACGTAGACATTTCCTGTGCCTCTCTGTGATTGGCACATGAAAATATGCATCCTTCAGGTCTATGCTGATTCCGTAGTCGCCCTTCTGTATACAAGACAGGAGGCGCCTCATCGTCAACATACGAAAGGGGCGTTTCGCCACTCTCTCGTTGAGGACCCTTAAATCTAGTATGGGTCTCATACCTCCCGATTTCTTTGGGACAAGGAAATACGGGGAGTACCACCCCATGTCCCACTGGTCCCTTGGAACCATTGTCACTGCGCCCTTTGTTAGGAGATTCGTAATCTCCTCCTGGAGCGCACACGTTTTTATCGGGCAGGATAAAACAGTCTCTCTCACGCCCCTGAAGGGCGGAGGAGGCTGAATGAACTGTAGTGCATATCCCCTCCTCAATGTCCTGTCTAGCCAGCCCGACAGAACACCTACCTGACACATATGACGTTTGTTGAGATACTCTGGGAGATGTGTGTCTCTCTGGTGACTCTGCTATTCTCCCCACGCTCCCCTCTCTACTGGGGATCCCGACAGAGGACACTCTGCGTGCTCCATCAAATACAGCGGTTTCACAGGGAGCTCTTTGGATGACGTCACTTCTTGAAGTTATTATCTGGTCAGATTCCATCTCCATGTCTGGATGGCAAAGTCCTTCACCAATGGATGGAGAAAGAGGCAGTTCTCCCAAATGAGCATAAAAAAAAATGACAGATGTTTGTGGAGATGTGTGTCTCTCTGACGTCCCGGCCTCCATTATGGCAGTTTCAGAGGGGGCTCTTTCTGATAGTTCACAGCCAGAGCATCTTGCTGACACAGCAGGTGAAATTCTGTCACAGAGAGACCCATAGGAAACCCTGGCCAGACTGGATGTAGGTGACAACCCTGTAGCTGTTGGAAAAGCATCAACATGTTGATAGTGACTAATTGCCTATTGTGTTATGTTCCACTAACAATGTTCAATCAGTATATGATCACTTCTGTACCTGACACATAAGATGTTTGTGGAGACACTCTAGGAGATGTTTGTCTCTCTGGTGTCTCTGCTGGAGAAAGAGGCAGTTCTCCCAAATGAGCATCTCTGTAAAAAACTGCCGTATCAGAAACGACCTCTGTCACAGATGTTTGTGGAGATGTGTGTCTCTCTGGTGTCCCGGCCTCCATTATGGCAGTTTCAGAGGGGGCTCTTTCTGATAGTTCACAGCCAGAGCATCTTGCTGACACAGCAGGTGAAATACTGAGAGACCCAGAAGGAAACCGGGCCAGACTGGAATGAGATGATGCCTTCAGAAGTTCATCTGAATGAGCTGTAGATAGAGAGACACCATCTGATAATGGAACAAGTTATCATCAATATGTTACCCAACAGTACACTGGTGGCCGTAAACAATATTTAAAAAGTAAGTGACTCATACCTGACACAAATGATGTTAGTGGAGATACTCTGGGAGACGCGTGTCTCTCTGGTGTCTCTGCTCCAACTACAATTGTTTCAGAGGAAGCTCTGCCTGACAATTCACATCTTGAACATCTAGCAGACACAGCTGGTGAAATGGGCCCAATGGAAGCTCTTTCAAATAGGCCACTCCCAGAGCATCTAGCTGAGACAGCTGGTGAAATACTGTCGCTGAGGGACCCAGAGGGAACCCTGACCAGACTGGATTCAGGTGATGCCTTCAGAGATTCATCTAAATGTGCTGTGGGTAGAGACATAGGAAAATGTCACAAATAGTGCCATTCATTACAACATACAACATAATTACAACAACAACAAAATAACAAGGACTTGTTTCAAACCATTACTAGACATTATACAGTACACAATCTATACCTGCTACAAAATATGTTTGTGGAGATACTGTGGGAGATGTGTGTGTCTCTGGTGTCTCTCCACACTCTCCTCTCTCCTGGGGATCCTGACCGAGGACACTCTGCGTGCTGCTCCCAACACTGCTGTGTCTGAAGCCCTCTCAGTGATGTCACATCCTGAACATCTACAGGGTATATACAGGAATCTTGAGGTTAATTTCAATACCTTTCTAAGACTTTTTAAAGACCTTGTAAATATTTTTCCAGACCTCACCGCCACTTCGAGCTGTAACCGTTTACATCAGTGACACCTTTAACTTAACAGTTTTAGTTTGCAATAGACTAGACCACTATCATACAACAGAATTTCCGGTTCATCTTTGTTTTTTAATAAAACAAATAAATTCACAAACTTTTACTAAAAGTACTCCTCCATAGTACTTTGGACAGAGTCTAATTCAGAAAAATACCAACAAAATTCAAGACCTCATAAAATCGTGATAAGACTTTTTAATACTTATTAAGGGTCTTGATTTTCCCAAAATGTATTTATCAACTTTTAATACTTTTCAAGACACCGCGGATACCCTGATCTAGCAGACACGGCTGGTGAAATGTACCTCATGGAAACAGTTGGTGACATTGACAGCTCCACCTCTGATGGTGCTTTGTAGGTCTCTGCAGCACTTCCAACAATGGAGGCAGAGAAGACTCTGACCAGGCCGGATTCACCTGACATCTCTGTTCCACTCAGAGATGCATCATCAACATGAGCTGGGAAGGGCAAATATTATCTGACTTGTTAAACTAATATTAAATATCTTATGACTTTTTCACCAGACCCTGTCACATTTAACAAAAATATTTAAAAAAAATCCATTGTCATGGTTAGATAATTTGTATTTAGTATGTAGATGAAGAAAGATTATACCTGACACAAAAGATGTCTTTGGAGACACTCTGGGAGATGTGCGTCTCTCTGGTGTTTCCACCCCCACAGCAGCTGTCTCAGGGGGAGCTCTTTCTGACAGGCTACTGTCAGACATAGATAGTGAAATGCCCCCAGAAGCAGCAGTCGGTGACGCAGGTAGGTCTGCCTTTGATGGTGCTTTGTAAGCCTCCTCCATAGTACTGACCGTGTCAGTCTGAGCTGATGGTACAGTGCTGTCACTGAGCGACCTGGACGGAACCCTGCCCAGACTGGACTTAGATGACACACCTGAAGCTGATGGAAAAATATCAACATGAGATGTGCATTGGAAGACGAAAGATCACGAGGACAACATATTATACAATACATATTCATATATCTAATAAAGGTAATATTCGGTAACTCTATTTCACTCTCTAACTCAATAACTATTTGGTAATGTTTGTATTCAAAGACTATTTATTTTTTAAAAACGGAAAAAAACTTACATGACACAAGAGATGTCTGTGGAGATACTGTTGTTGTCCCCACTCTCTCCTCTCTACTGAAGTGTTCGTAACTCTGCATTCTGCCTCCGTTACTGCAGTAGAAGAGGGACCTTTAGCGGTGATTTCACTTGTTAAGTCTCTCCCAGAAAATGTTGCTGACACAGCTGGTGTAAGCTGGTGAAAGACAGCTGGTGAAAGACTGTCACTGAGTGACCCAGAGGGAACCCTGGACAGACTGGATTTAGGTGATGCCTTCAGAGATCCATCCGAATGAACGGTAAGTAGAGAGATAAAAGAACATGAGGGAAATCAAATTGTGTCAACGGTTCCCCCCTCCCCCATTATCAACAATGTTCTACCCAGAAGTACTGGTGCTTGTAAACCATCTTTACAAAGTAAGCCACTCATACTGGACACAAAGGATGTTTGTGGAGATAGTCTGGGAGACGTGCGTCCCTCTGGCGTTCCGGTCCCCAATACAGCTGTTTCAGAGGAAGCTCTTTCTGATAGGTCACTGCTGGAGCATCTTGCTGACACAGCTGGTGAAAAAGTGTCACTGAGGGACCCAGAGGGAACCCTGGTCAGACTGGATTTAGGTGATGCTTTCAGAGATCCATCCGAATGAACTATAGGTAGGGAGATAAAAGAACATGAGAGAAATCAAATTGTGTTAATGTTTTGCCATTATCATCACTGTTCTAACCAGTAGTAATAGGGACTAGTGTTCGTAAACAATCTTTACAAAGTAAGCCACTCATACCTGAAACAAAGGATGTTTGTGGAGCCCTGACCAGACTGGATTTAGGTGACAAACCTGTAGCCGTCAGAGATGCATCAGTATGAACTGTGAATGGAGGGGCAAAAACAACATGAAGGTTATTATGCTACCATAGATATACAGATATTGATATACAGTACATACTGTATATTCCTTGAAAAAGTCATAAAACCAAGGCAGTAGAACATTTCTCTGTACCTGTGAGAGAGGATGTCTTTGGAGACATTCTTGGCGATGTGTGTCTCTCTGGTGTCCCTGCTCCCACTACCACTGTTTCAGAAGGAGCTCTATCTGTGATGTCACTTCCTGAACATTTTGCACACACTGCTGATGAAATGCCTCCAATCGTAGCAGTTTGTGACTCTGGTAGGTCTGCCATTGATGGGGCTTTCTCAGGGATTGACAGTCTTTGTAGGTCCACAGTAGGCACAGAGGGAACCCTGGTCAGACTGGATTTAGATGATGCCTTCAGAGATCCATCCGAATGAGCTGGAGATAGAGAGAAAAAAGAACATGAGAGAAATCAATTTGTGTTAACGTTTTTCCATTATCGTCTCTGTTCTAACCATTAATAACAGGGACTGGTGTTCGTAAACAATCTTTACAAAGTAAGCTACTCATACCTGAAACAAAGGATGTTTGTGGAGATAGTCTGGGAGACGTGCGTCTCTCTGGCGTTCCGGTCCCCAATACAGCTGTTTCAGAGGAAACTCTTGCTGATAGGTCACTTCCGGAGCATTTTGCTGACACAGCTGGTGAAAAAGTGTCACTGAGGGACCCAGAGAGAACCCTGACCAGACTGGATTTAGGTGACAAACCTGTAGCCGTCAGAGATGCATCAGTATGAACTGTGAATGGAGGGGCAAAAACAACATAAAGGTTATTATGCTACCACCGATATACAGATATTGATATACAGTACATACTGTATATTCCTTGAAAAAGTCATAAAGCAGTAGAACATTTTTCTACACCTGTGAGAGAGGATGTCTTTGGAGACATTCTTGGTGATGTGTGTCTCTCTGGTGTCCCTGCTCCCACTACCACTGTTTCAGAAGGAGCTCTATCTGTGATGTCACTTCCTGAACATGTGCATCTCTCTGGTGTTACGGTCCCCAATACAGCTGTTTCAGAGGAAGCTCTTTTTGATAGGTCACTGCCAGAGGATCTTGCTGACACAGGTGGTGAAATTCTGTCACTGAGAGACCCAGAGGGAACTCTGACCAGACTGGATTTAGGTGACACACCTGTAGCTGTCAGAGATGAATCAGTATGAATTGTGAATGGATGGGCAAATAAAATCAAGGTTATTATGCTACCATAGTTACAGTACATGGATAACAAAGATATTCCTTCAAATACGGACATACGGAATGTGTTAGCAAAACATTCCTCTATACCTCTGAGAGAGGATGTCTGTGGAGATACTCTGGTGTGTCTCTCTGGTGTCTCTGTTCCCACTATGGCTGTATCGGCTCTTTCTGTGATGTCACTTCCTGAACATCGCACAGACACTGGTGGTGAAATGCCTCCAAGGGTAGCAGTAGGTGACTCTGGTAGGTCTGCCATTGACGGTGCTCTGTCAGGGGTTGACAGTCCTGTTATGTCCACAGTAGGCACAGAGGGATCCCTGCCTAGGCTTGTCCATGATAGCTGCCTTGAGGTCTGCTCAACGTCTATATAAACTGGGGTCTCTATGAAAAAACATCAACACATTTCATATGAGTAAATAGAGTAAACATAACGATCGATAACAACCATGCATTTAAAGGGATTTTTTTTCCGCAACGTTGACACATTATTTCAAAATCTGTTTCAAAGTATCAGTGTGAGTATTATACTTCACCTGAATTAGATACTCGCAGAGACGTGTCTCTCTGGTGTCTCTGCTGGTGTCCCCACACTCTACTGGGGATCCTGACTGACAGCACTCTGTGGGCTCTCCCTATGGCTGCCCTCTCAATGATGTCAGTCCCTGAACATCTCACAGACACTGTGGGTGAAATGCCCCTGACAGATGCTGAAGACTGCAGAAGTCCCTCCATTGACGGTCCTTTGGAAGCTGATTCAAATGCACCTGCACTCAGAGATCCAGAGGGAACCCTGGCCAAAGTGGATTTAGATGACAACCCCGTAGCTGTAGGAGAGACATCAACATAAGTTGTGGTTATAAAGACAGACAAAATAAAATACTTTGATTTAAATCCAAATATACTAAGAGTATGTTGCGATATTCCCCATCAACACTTTCTCTAAAGCATTTTTAAAAATAGCAATATGGACATCATAAATAGAGCAGTACTAAATGATGACAATAGTAACTGTACCTGACACGTGAGATGTTTGTGGAGACACTCTGGGAGACGCGTGTCTCTCTGGCGTCTCTGCACCCAGTACGGCTATGTCAGAAGAAGCCCTCTCGTTGACATCACTTCCTGAACCTCTCGCAGACAATGTTGGTGAAATGCCCCTAACAGAAGTCGAAGACTCAACATGTCCCACTACAGCTGTTACAGAGGGAGCTCTGTTTGATAAACTACTTCTTGAGCATCTAGCAGACAATGGTGGTGAAATGCCCCCAGAAGCAGCAGTTGGTGACTCTAATAGGTCTGCCATTGATGGTGCTTTGTAAGTCTCCACATTAGAGATAACTTCTTCAGAAATGGACTCTGCTGCACCATCACCAATAGAGGCTGACAAAACCCTTGCGAGACTGGATGCAGATGACAAGCTTGTAGCTGTTGAAAAGACAGATCACACGAGTTGTGTATAGTGAAGGTATACAGATCACAATGAGAAATGGATTTGACAGCTTTCTCTATTCCACACTAGATACCTTTATATTCAAGAAAGGTTAATGTAAACTTAAACCAACGACGTGGAATAAATTCATACCTGATACATGAGATGTCTTTGGAGATACTCTGGGAGATGTGTATCCCTCTGGTGTCTCTGTTGTTCTCCCCATACTCTCGTCTCTACTGGGGATCCTGACTGAGGACACTCTGTGTGCAAAGTCAATTGCTGCTTCAGAGGGAGCTCTTTCAATGTTGTCACTTGACGATTGTAACTTGCTAGACTTCATTTCCAAGTCTGGATGAAGACCTTCATTAATAGATGGAGAGAGAGGCAGTTTTCCAAAAGATACATCTCTGTTGAAAACTGTCACCTCAGAAACGACCCCCGTCAGAGATGTTTGTGCAGATACTCTTGGAGATGCGTGTCTCTCTGGTGTCTCTGTTGTTTCCCCCATACTCTCCTCTCTACTGGGGATCCGAATTGAAGACACTATTTGTTCTCCATCAACCAATACTGTCTCAGACTGAGCTCTTTCTGATAAGTCACTGCCAGAACATCTAGCTGACACTGGAGGTGAAATACTGTCACTAACAGACGCAGAGGGAACCCTGATCTGGCTGGTCTTAGGTGATGCCTTAGGAGCTGTGGAGGTAGACAAAGAAAACAAGTCTACAGTAAACATGTTGTCCCCCACGAATTACATTTTGCCCCTCTTTTATGGAATTGAATTGTATGGATAATTATTTGCACTCCTGTTTCTGAAATCACTTTCGATCCGATCATGAACTTAGCAACCCTTCCATGGAGACGGGTCGCAAAGTTCGAATGCGTCGCTTGTTCTCGCCAATTCTAAAAGCACGCGACGAATGACATGTAGCAATGAAATAAATACATTATAAATCAATCAAATAACGACCAATTGACAAGGATAGCAGTGAACATGTTGTTTATTGCTTTCAGTCAGACAAACACGTTATTGTCAATGCGCGGACGAATCAGTACCAAGGACAGCGTAATCTAGCAATTATCGGTGAAGATTAAATAAAAGAGATCTAAATCTGAAGGTATCTAAAGCGGGGTACACACATAAGGATTTTCAAAATCTTAACCGATTTCTTATCTGAGACAGACCCCACACATGAAAAAAAAAAATCTTGGATTGAACAGCCTTGATCGTATTGTGTGTGGTGTGCGCCGATTTTCCCATTTCAGCACCCCACAGACATAAAGATTATCATTACGACAGACTCCAGACTCTCTCGAGTCTCGTTCCCCACGCCAGAAATCTCGCGTGAACCCATCCTTTTAATATTGCCTTTAAATTACAAAATAATTTAATTAAGATTATATAATGATTAAAGCACTTTGAGCCGCAACGTTTGCAGGAAAAGCGCTATACAAATAAAGTTATTATTATTATTATCTAACGTAGTACCCTGACTGACCTGTACGACGCAACCATGTGCGACAGGGCAAATAAAGTGCAGAATAACGAAAAGAAGAAGTCAGCTCGCTTCTTGATTGGCTACATTCCATCCACGTCATAGTCGGACTCGCGAGCGGGGTTGCCAGATGGGAATGACATTTTCCACCCTAACCACAGTCTAAAAGCGCTAATTCCACCCCCCAAAAAACGAGTCCATCTGGCAACCCTAGGAATTTTGGTCGTAAGTATTGAACACATTGACATTAACGATTGCCGGCGCCAACAATTTTCAGAGCAGATTGTTGGGAGAGATTGACTCTTAACACACCTCACACCACAAGATAATAATCTTTAGAGCCATCCGATTTTCTGTCTTTGGTCGGAAGGGGGAAAATCGGGCCAAAATCGGCCAGATAATCTTTATGTGTGTACCCGGCTTTACACTATACAAATAGCAGTGTTTCACATTCAAGTGTGCATGTCTATGACCAAACAATACTCCACAATTTCCACATCATCATTTTCGAAACTAAATGAATGGGAATAATCTGGGCCATTCAAATGTTTTCTTATCTATAGCTGTCATGTTATTTTTGTTACAAATAATGTCAATAAACATTCATGAAATCAGGGGTAGGCCTTATCTACTGCATTTATTTCAATAATTCAATGCGCAACCTCTGATCTCCGATCGTCACTTGTTCTTGACACTTAAAACCACGTCATCCGCCACCGTCTGTCCTGTTTGGAAATAACAACATAGGTCTATTTAATAGGCTACTATCATTGTGTATGCGTACAGGCCCAGCAAGTATAGGCCTACCGCAAAATACAACTACATCCTTTTGAATGAAATTGTAATAATAGGCATATTTCAAAAACATCAAAGCTATAACTAGTATTCAATGAATTAATTAATTACAGCACCTTTTATACTAATTTTGAAGGACCATTCCATGTTAATGGGTGAAGCAGAAGCAGGTAGGTGTACGTCCATTCTCTCCACGTCCTCGTCGGCGCCCGGCCTAGCCTGGTTGATAGGGCGTATAAAGGCAGGGGAATAGACCGCGCCTCCTTCCTCGCTTGTGACCTGCAGGAACTGCGGGTGACAGCTCCACTCAGCTCCGCAGAAACTGTCAATCGGCACCGAGAACGACAGGTATGCAGGACAACGTCTATTGGTAGCCGCAACACTCCCTTGGTCCGCTAGCTTTCTCTCTTGGGAATAGGCTGTATCCGACGTTGGGGGTGAATGTTTGTCTTCCTTATCTTCCACAAGCAGATAGTTCGGTATTTTGATTTGCTGAGTGCCTGTAGCTTCTGACTTCGCTGGGGCTGACATACCAAGCTGTCCCTCTGTATGGCCACCCACACATTTACCTGAGTCTAGACCAGAATGTTGGGGGGTCAACAACACTTGCTCTGGGCCAACACTTTCAATATAAGCACGGCCATTGAATGGTGGCTTGGACAACACATTTGTACACAAGGTCCCTGTGTCTGTATCTTGAGCTAGATGATATAGTGTCCAAACTTGATTGACAGAGCACTCCAGGGCAGGGTCAACATCTGGGGTTATGTGTTCTGCACCTGTGGGGACACTCTGGGTATGCTGCTGCTCCACCTCCACTGCTGAAATAGGAAGAGGGCAAACATGTGAATCATAATATTTCCAAACTCAAATCAACCATATCACAGCACTATGACATGCTAAGAGTTTAAACTAAAGAAATCAATGCAAAGCAAAGGAATAACAAAAAGAAAAAGATAATTGGCATAATTCAAATGCATGTTATGAAGTGTGCTTCATTTCATGAAGTGATGAATCATTTAATGTACTCTGCCCACATTTAATAAACGTCTCTGTGGTTGTGAGAGTAGCCATCTTGGCAGAGCCCACTGGCATAGGAACAGCATGGCCTCTGGTAGCAGACTTGGATGCATCTGAAAAGACAACATGAAAATGATACATAGACTTGAACTAACTAAATATAGTTTACCATAAGTCATACACGGTACATGTGGGAAAACGGTACATGTGGGAAAACTAGGGTTAGGTGCTAGGGTGTTAGGGTTAGGGTTAGGGTTAGACATGCCAGCATGTACCAAGTCACCCTAGCACCTAACCCTAACCCTAGTTTTCCCACATGTACCGTAACATATACAGTAGTTTACCATTATAATGCCTAGTTGGTCTAAGTGTGTAGCTCTATCTTTACCCAGCGTGTTCTTTAGTGGATCAGACTGGGCGAGTCGCCTTAACAGGTGGTTTCTCTCAGCGACTGCCATCCTGATGGATTGAGCTAGACTGGAAGCTTTGGTTCCCCTCCGCTGGCACCGATGGTTCTCTGCAGCACGAACTGTACACAGGAACTGAGGCGTGGTGGAACTGGAAGTCTGTTCTACTGTGTTCATTGTGGCTGGTTCCTCCTGGACCATCTCTGGCGCGGTATAGTGCAGAGCTTTGGCAGTGTCTTCAGGCTGTGTTTCTACCTTTACCTCCTCAGTTGGATCTGTTGCATGGACACTGTCTGTTTTATGAACCAGTTCTAATGTGACTCCCTCTACGTGTTCCAGACAAGCCAGTCCTGATACTGGCAGACTGTCTTCCTCAGAAAGACTGACTAATGCAGACAGTTTCCTGTTCTCTGTGGTTTGTGGACTGGCCAGTCCTGTTATTTGAATAGCATCATCAGTAGATGAATGGACTAATTCCAGTTTCTCTGATGCTCTCTGAGGTTCCATGGTTATAGCCCCTGGCAGCAATAATAGAAAAGAGAAAAAAAAGCTTTATGTATCACAAACTGCATTTAATGTACAGTGCAGAGTATTGTATATGGGTTTGGATTTTCCCAAGTTTTTTTTTTTTTTTTAATCTTACTGAAATACTAAATATACAGTACATTCCACATTACCAGGTAGAGAAGATGCTGGTCTCTCGTCAGGTTGCGGGGTCTCATAGGTCACAGTATGAGAAGAGATACATGCTGGGAGTGTCCAGTAGATATATCTGTTATAGAGCTTATCATCACATCTAACGACTTGGCCTCTGAGGCTGGGGTTATAGCGCCACCTTTTGGAAATCAAAAGACATGAGAAGGTTAAATAATAATAACAATAATAATAATAATAAGAAGAAGAACAAGAACAAGAACAAGAAGTGAAGTGTTGTGAAGTACTGTATGAACTGGCAGACCTGTTTTCCATACCTATATTACAGCCTGTAGTTGATGAGGGGAATATCAACATAGAATACCACGGTAGAGTGAAACATTTAAATTCAGGTCTAAATATCTTGCAATAATTGTATGTTCCAACAACAGTTATCAAACAGTATACAGTAGATCATTTGCCTGAGACGGTGGAGGCCTGTGGAGATTCTCTCGGAGATGTGTGTCTCTCTGGTGTCTCTGCTGTTGTCCCCACACTGTCCTCTCTACTGGGGATCCTGACTGAGGACACCCTGTGTGCTGCATCCATTACTCCGGTCTCAGATAGAACTCTTTCTGTGATGTCACTTCCTGCACAAGTGGCTGAAACAATAGTAGTCTCCTCCACAACAAATAGAGACTGAGACAGCTCCTCAGATGAGGGGTCTTTGTGGGGTGTGACCACAACGGACGCCTGTGGAGATACTCTGGGGGATGTGTGTCTCTCTGGTGTCTCTACTTTCTGTGCTGTCACCACTACAGCTGTTTCAGAGGGAGTTGATGCTACAGTGCTGTCACTCAGAGAGCCGGATGGAACCGTAGCCAGGCAGGATTTAGATGACAAACCTGGAGCTGTTGGAGAGACGTGGAAAGAGAAC
>NC_137687.1:13021289-13022992 GCF_963989245.1 Nansenia antarctica | reverse complement strand
TATCACACTCCTCCCTCTCCTCCCCTCTACCACACTCATCCCTCTCCTCCTTCTCTATCACACTCGTCCCTCTCCTCCCTCTCTACCACACTCATCCCTCTCCTCCCCCTCTATCACACTCCTCCCCTCTCCTCCCTCTCTATCACACTCCTCCCTCTCTATCACACACCTCCCTCTCCTCCCTCTCTACCACACTCCTCCCTCTCCTCCTTCTCTACCACATGCCTTCCTCAAGGTGCGAGGAGCGCACGCCTACCTGTCCCTCCACCAGACGCCCGTGACGTTTTTTGCTCCACGCTAGTGCAGAATAACAGCATCCGCACATGTTGCACTATATTGATCCTCTTCAGTTCCAGCACATCAAAGTGTGTGATCACAGAGGAGCGCTCGGTGGTATTTCACCATTTTGATCCACGCTAGTGAAAGAGGCTGTAGAATGCTAACTTTGTCAACAGGAAACTGATAGCTACGCTTACGAGCACCGCTGATGCTAGCGGAAACTATCATCTCTCCACAAAGATAAATCGATTGACATTGATTAGGCTAACAGTTATCAGAGATGTTTGCGCTGGTATCTAGTAGTGTCAGTAGTGGTAGAGACACGTTTGAGTAAGGGCTGTTATAGTCCAGGCCCTTACGTTTGAGTAAGGGCTGTGACTTTCCAGACGTGAACATTAGCAGGTGAGAGTACAACACTACGCAGGCTACAGTTTATTCTCTACGGGGGTTTGTTATGAAACGAGGACGTGGACCGTTTGCGGTGGTTCTGGAGGGTCATAACGAGCAGCGTAGTTCGTAGTAAAAACCTGCCACGATCGCTGTCAATCGCTTGACTTTCCAGACGTGAACATTAGCAGGTGAGAGTAGTACAACGTTAGCAGGTGAGAGTACAGCGAGGTGTTCAGTTGTAGTGGTGTCGTCCTCCTCCTGTCTGGGAAGGCAGCCAACCGCCCGCTGGATAACCTCCCCGTTACGCTGCCCTCTGCACTAATCCTGCCGGCCGAGCATTCCTCCTCCTGACCCCTAATGGGCCGTCGAGTCGCAGGTTTTCAGTAAACACCAGAATACCCAGAACACTCTGGCTGCCTCTTCTTAGGGCTAACGGGTCGATGATGCAGGGATGTGAATCTTTTCAAGCCAAGTGTTTGTTTCTTAACACTAGAACAGCCCTGTGAGGAAAGAAACATGTTCTATCTTTGCACTCGGATCAAATTTCAGAACCCTCCTTTCATGACTTTTCCTAGATATGTGTGTTCTACCACCCAGTATCCTTACATTTTCAAACTCACATCAGGATAAGCTAATATGAAGCTATTTTGCCGTTTTTCGGTGTAGGAGGCAGGCTAATTTACAAGACGGCCAACTAGTGGTCGTTGTGCGTCAGTAGCAGCTTCCCATTGTAAAGACTACGGACTACTCATTTGACCCCCGAGGCGGCTCTTATAGTAGGTAAAAAAAGGCACGGCTGTTCTAGTGTTAATGGTTAGCATTTAGCTAGCTCTCTGACTCCATTTTGGGATTCGGCCAACAAGGATGAATTTATTTTTGGGAGAGTGTGTGAGTTGATGTTTTGTATCTCTTATGTTTTGGAGTGTGTTTAGACTCACTTCACGATGTTAAGAGGGGTTCGTCACAGAGCACTCCCTCTCGTAAAGCTTTGGCTGTGGTATTGACGTGAAGATGTGAAACTGAAGCCCTCCAGG
>NC_137687.1:13001289-13013789 GCF_963989245.1 Nansenia antarctica | reverse complement strand
GTTAACACAGTCGCGCCCTTGGGAATCGTTTCTCTGGCACGTGCGAGACGAGTACCGTGTGTGTCACGAGCCAGGGGTTCTCATTGGCTGTGCTCTAGCGCCCCCTAGTGGAGAGCGAAAAATAAATAACTAAACGGTTCTCGTCGAGTAGAAAATAAAACACGATGCACACGATCGTCAAAGCAATTGTAATTGTCAGAGTTTGACTATGTTGTTTGACTCACGTTGGCTAGATATTATATGCTGTCGTACAGTGCGTCTTGCACGTATAACATATTAAGCCCACTGTGACTGGACACATGAAACCATCACGTCAGTGTCACTAACCCTGCAATAGCACTTAGCAGCCACTAGAGGGAGGTAGTAAAATGCACATCTTTACCAGTGTTGCGTCACTGCACAACACAAGGCTCTCTGGCCCTCCCCTGTGTGTGCGTGTGTGTGTGTGTGTGTGTGCGTGCGTGCGCGTGTGCGTGTGCTTGTGTGTGTTTGCATATCACCCTTCCTCTTCATGTGTTCGCTTGAGGAATTTAGAGAGGTGGAGGTGGTGGGGCCAGTCGCACGCACATGCACACAAGCACAAAAGCACAAAAGCCACACACACGGAAACACATTCAGACACTTCTCCCTTTTTCACACACATACGTGCACAGAACACAGAACCTTTCACTCTGCACTGTAGCCGTTACCTCCCCCGCTGTCACCTACCTCCCCCTCTGTCACCTACCCCCCCCCCTGTCCCCTACCTCCCCTGGGGGCCTGACCTACCCCTCACACTGACCTCTCCAACATGTCACACACCCAAGGACAGGCTAGATATGACAGGCTCAGGGAGGGAGGGAGAGAGAGAGAGAGAGAGGAGGAGGGAGGGAGGGAGGGATGGAGAGAGAGGGAGGGAGAGAGGGAGGGAGGGAGGGATGGAGAGAGGGAGGGGGGGAGGGGGGGAGGAAGGAGAGAGAGAAGGAGGTAGGGAGAGAGGGAGGGGGAGCAATAAAGCGTATGTCATGTTGGCATTGACAGAGACCATGATGTGCAGTAACGATTATGATCACGGGTAAGAGGAATTAGGAATAGAACATAATTTTCTGGAAGTTCTCCCAACGATGACGCTTGTTGTTTTGGTAACCAGGGTTTATTCAGAGGACAGTTTTGGTTTGACGACGTGAGTCACGTGTCACAGACAGTATCCTCCTCCTCTGACCTGATATTAACGGGTCTCAGGATGAGGTGAGTTTGAGTTGTGGACATTACGAGTTGGTCTTTCTTTTCTGGAAAAAACAAGATTGTGTGGCGCCAACAAGCTAAGCAGCATCTCAACTCAATCACACGTACTGCTGTCTCTCTCTCAACATGCCACAAACAAAAACAACATTTCGCTCTTAAATTACCTATGAAGAAACTACACTGACCAGTTGGGGGTTATTGCACCCGCCCACCCACACACACACGCACACACACACACACACACACACACACCTACCCACCCACTCACGAACACATGCACACACACACACACACACACACACACACACACACACAGACACACCTACCCACTCACCCACGAACACATGCACACACACACACACACACACACACACACAGGCACACACACACACACACACACACACACACACACACACACACACACACAGAGAGACTTGGGGAATAAACTCCAGCTGTGTGTGTCTGTCTGCTCACGTCAGTGTAGATCTGGCAGCCTCTTGTCTGAGTTACTCATATTCCCATTATTAACTGGAAAAAGCGATTTAGTGTTGTGCGGGGGCCACCCACACACACACACGCACACACACACACACACACACACACGAGTCGGCCTGCTATGCTAATCTGTTGAGAGAGAGAGAGAGCATCCGTATCAGCGACAGGGCTTTCTCTCTCCATCGCATGGCTAGCAGCTTTTTAACCTTCCCTTTAAGAGCAGTAGACGTTACAAAACACAACGTAGCGTAGCATTAAGGCTAGTGATGTGTAGCGCTAAATGCTAGCGATGTTTCCTAGACCCGATCTTGCAGTGTGACAGACCAACTGTCTTGTGCTTTGTGCTCTGTGGTTGCCAGGGAGACAGCGGAACAGGCTGGAGCCAATGGACACCATCTTCGTCAAGCAGGTGAAGGAGGGAGGCCCCGCCCACGGAGCTGGACTCTGTACAGGTAACAGGCCCCGCCCCCTCATCCCACCCACACTCTCTCTTAAACACTCTATCTCTCTCTCTCTCTGTGTCTCTGTCTCTCTCTCTCTGTCTCTCTCTCTCTCTCTCTCTCTCTCTCTCTCTCTCTCTCTCTCTCTCTCTCTCTCTCTCTGTCTCTCTGTGTGTCTCTCTGTGTGTGTGTGTGTGTGTGTGTGTGTGTGTGTGTGTGTCTCTCTCTCTGTCTCTCTCTTTCTCTCTCTCCCTCTCTCTCTCTCTCTCTCTCTGTCTCTCTCTGTCTCTCTCTCTCTCATAGCCTAATCAAATAATGTATGGTGGTCAACCACATGTACTGCTGTCTCTCTCTCAACAGCAATAGACACACACTCCAGCTGTCAGTAATCTCATGATTCAGTTTCATGGTTCAGATTTGACTACAAAAGGATAGTTTAAAATCAGGATTGCCCTGAATATAATAATAATATAATATACGCCATTTACAGTGCCTTGCAAAAGTATTCACCCCCCTTGGCTGTTTACCTATTTTGTTACATTACAACCTGTAATTTAAATGTTTTTTAATCAGAATTTTATTTGATGAATCTGCACAAAATAGTCTTAGTTTTGAAATGAAATGAGAAATATATATATTAAAAAATAATTTAAAAAAATAAAGAACTGAAAATGTGCATGTGCATATGTATTCACCCCCTTTGTTATGAAGCCCCTAAAAAGTTATGGTGCAACCAATTATTTTCAGAAGTCACATAATTAGTGAAATGAAGTCCACCTGTGTGCAATCTAAGTGGCACGTGATCTGTCAGCGGCTGCAACACCTAAGTAAGAGGCACCACCAACCAAACACTGCCATGAAGACCAAGGAACTCTCCAAACAAGTCCGGGACAAAGTTGTTGAGAAGTACAAGTCAGGGTTGGGTTATAAAAAAATATCCAAATCTTTGATGATCCCCAGGAGCACCATCAAATCCATCATAATCAAATGGAAAGAACATGGCACCACAACAAACCTGCCAAGAGAGGGCCGCCCACCAAAACTCACGGACCGGGCAAGGAGGGCATTAATCAGAGAGGCAGCACAGAGACCAAAGGTAACCCTGGAGGAGCTGCAGAGTTCCACAGCAGAGACTGGAGTATCTGTCCATAGGACCACAATTAGCCGTACACTCCATAGAGCTGGGCTTTATGGAAGAGTGGCCAGAAGGAAGCCATTACTTTCAGCTAAAAATAAGAAGGCACGTTTTGAGTTGGCAAAAAGGCATGTGGGAGACTCCCAAAATGTATGGAGGAAGGTGCTCTGGTCAGATGAGACTAAAATTTAACTTTTTGGCCATCAAGGAAAACGCTATGTCTGGCGCACACCCAACACATCCCATCACCCCAAGAACACCATCCCCACAGTGAAACATGGTGGTGGCAGCATCATGCTGTGGGGCTGTTTTTCAGCAACAGGGACTGGGAAACTGGTCCGAGTCGAGGGAAAGATGGATGGTGCTAAATACAGGGATGTTCAAAACCTGTACCAGTCTGTAAGTGATTTGAGACTAGGACGGAGGTTCACCTTCCAGCAGGACAACGACCCCAAGCATACTGCTAAAGCAACACATGAGTGGTTCAAGGAGAAACATATAAATGTGTTGGAATGGCCTTGTCAAAGCCCAGACCTCAATCCAATTGAGAATCTGTGGTCAGACTTGAAGATTGCTGTTCACAAGCGTAAACCATCAAACTTGAAGGAGCTGGAGCAGTTTTCCCTTGAGGAATGGGCAAAAATCCCAGTGGAAAGATGTGGCAAGCTCATAGAGACTTATCAAAAGCAACTTGCAGCTGTGATTGTCGCAAAAGGTGGCTCTACAAAGTACTGACTTTAAGGGGGTGAATAGTTATGCACATTGATGTTTTCTGTTATATCCTATTTCTTGTTGTTTGCTTCACAATAAAACACATCTTCAAAGTTGTAGGCATATTCTGTTAATTAAATGATGCAAACTTTCAAACAATCCATTTTAATTCCAGGTTGTGAGGCAACAAAACACGAAAAATGTCAAGGGGGGTGAATACTTTTGCAAGGCACTGTAGCTGATGCTTTTATCCAAAGCAACTTACATTGCAGTGAGTGCATTAATTTCAGTATGGTCCCAACGGGAATCGAACCCACAGCCTAAGCATTGTTAGCGCCATGCTCTACCAACTGTGCCACAGAGGACCACAAGTCCTGAAGTAGAATCCACTACCTCTGTCCTCCCTAACCAAGACCAACAGAACAGAGGATTTTCACGTCAGGTGACGTTGAATAAAGTTCTCCGAAGGAACAGACCGGTACTGTGGGAGTGAAGACGACCCGGGTTCATACAGCGACGTGCCGTCTAACTGTAGACAGATGAAGGTGGAGAGAGCTAGGGTTAGGGTTAGGGTTAGGGTTAGGGTTAGGGTTAGGACGAGTAGAGTTAGGCAGATATCTCAATTTGGACAAAATATTAATTAATACAATTATGCTATGAGGCTAACGATATGAAAAGATAATGGCGGGACTCCTCCGACTGTGTGAACCTATGATGTTCCAGCAGACCAACTGTCAAGTATGACAGGAAACGTTAAAGTGAGACAGAGACCTCCCAGCCCCCCCCCCCCCCTCTTATCACCCACATCCCCGTCCGCTGGGACAGGGGGGGGTCCAGCACGGGTCTCACCACCCTTATCTCTCTCCTCTCTCTACCCCCCCCCCCCTCCAATGGCTTCCTGTAGATCGTCATCTACTGGAAAAAGTTGAATGAAGCTACTTCCGGCGTAGGGTCTCATCCACACCCAGTAACTGGAAACGGAGTGTTCCGGAACGTCCCCTCCCTGCTGTTAGCAACGCTTCTCTCTCCTCTGATCTCAACACTTGTCTTATCTCTCTGAGAGGAAATGAGAGAGAGAGAGACAGAGAGAGTCCTTCTGAGAGGAAATGCTAGAGAGAGAGACAGAGAGAGAGAGAGGGAGAGAGAGAGAGAGAGACAGAGAGAGAGACAGAGAGAGAGAGACAGAGAGAGAGACAGAGAGAAAGAGAGGGAGAGAGAGAGAGAGACAGAGAGAGTCCTTCTGAGAGAGAGAGAGAAAGAGAGAGGGAGAGAGAGAGGGAGAGAGAGAGAGAGAGACAGAGAGAGTCCTTCTGAGAGGAAATGCTAGAGAGAGAGAGAGAGCTAAGCCTATATCCTCACTCAAACCACACACACACACACACACACACACACACACAGACAGACCACATTGACGGCCTGTCCTTCTGAACGTGGTTAAAGGAAGTTCCTGTCGTTTGTTCCCCTTCGAGGACGTTGGTTGTCGTGTGTGTGTGTGTGTATGGTATGGTGATGTGTGTGTGTGTGTGTGTATGGTGTATGGTGACGTGTGTGTGTGTATGGTCATATGTATGACACGTGTGGTGTTGACCCGTGCGGCGTCTCTCCCCCTCCCCAGGGGACAGGATCGTGAAGGTGAACGGAGAGAGCATCATTGGCAAGACGTACTCCCAGGTGATCGCCCTGATCCAGAACAGGTGAGACCGCTGGACCTCATCTCTCCTTCCCACACCTCCCACACTCATACTAGTGATGATGATGATATAGATATTATATTATCGTTAGCCTCATAGCACAATTGCCTAAGTCATATTTTGGCAAAACTGCTGATTCACTGTGCGTTATTGCCTATGCCGTCAGCCTATCAGAATGCTTGTTGTTACATTCCAAAATCACTATCTGCCCAAGTCATCTCTTTATTTTGGCATTCTGACACTACATACAAAGATGGCTCGGCTGACCACAAGTGAAGCATGACAATTATGCTATGAGGCTAACGATTATGTCATTGTTATGCTATGAGGCTAACGATATGATGACTCATTTTTATTTTTCACTTATTGTTATTTTATCTCATGTTTTATGTAAAGCACTGCATCTACATTAAGTATGTGAGTTGTATGAATATGTGCTATACAAGTACATTTGCCTCGCCTCATAAGGAAAGAACACACAGACACACTTAACTGAGAGCATACCGTTATAACGCACTATAACAATTGTTATAATAAGCATTACGAAGACTAGAAACCTGGAACGACCTACCAGGAAGTACGTTGTGTTTTAGTTCTCGCATAACTCTCGTAAAAATAGGATTATAGGATTATTGTTCTTCCCTGTTTATGTGGAGTAATTGCAGTTGAGTGTTGACTGTAATTCTGAAAAACCCTTCCTTGTTTGTAATATTTATCATTGTTATCATTTCTACCAGACGGTTTTCACCAGTTCCTGGGAACTTGAAACGGATTCATAGAGTGTTCCTCAACATTCCACATATTTCTTTTCCCAAAGCAAGTTTATCAACAACATTTTGTTTCCTTTGGCAAAAATGGCAACTCAGTTGAACTGTGTTGTGCAACTTCGGTGGAGCCCATACAAAGCTGACATCTCTCTCTCCTTCTCCCTCCCTCTCTCCTTCTCTCTCTCCTTCTCTCTCTCCTTCTCTCTCGCCTTCTCTCTCTCTCTCCTTCTCTCTCTCTCTCTCTCTCCTTCTCTCTCTCTCTCTCCTTCTCTCTCTCTCTCTCTCCTTCTCTCTCTCCCTCTCCTCTCTCTCTCCTTCTCTCTCTCCTTCTCTCTCTCATTCTCTCTCTCCTTCTCTCTCTCTCTCCTTCTCCCTCTCCTTCTCTCTCTCTCCTTCTCTCTCTCCTTCTCTCTCTCCTTCTCTCTCTCCTTCTCTCTCTCCTTCTCTCTCTCCTTCTCTCTCTCTCTCCTTCTCTCTCTCCTTCTCTCTCTCTCTCCTTCTCTCTCTCTCTCTCCTTCTCTCTCTCTCTCTCTCTCCTTCTCT
Organism: Nansenia antarctica; assembly: GCF_963989245.1. NCBI lineage: Eukaryota > Metazoa > Chordata > Actinopteri > Argentiniformes > Microstomatidae > Nansenia > Nansenia antarctica. The sequence continues at coordinate 13,006,783 of NC_137687.1, read as the reverse complement.
CTCTCTCTCCTTCTCTCTCTCCTTCTCTCTCTCCTTCTCTCTCTCTCTCCTTCTCTCTCTCCTTCTCTCTCTCTCTCCTTCTCTCTCTCCTTCTCTCTCTCCTTCTCTCTCTCCTTCTCTCTCTCCTTCTTTCTCTCTCCTTCTCTCTCTCCTTCTCTCTCTCCTCTCTCTCTCTCCCTCTCTCCTTCTCTCTCTCCTTCTCTCTCTCTCCTTCTCTCTCTCCTTCTCTCTCTCCTTCTCCCTCCCTCTCTCCTTCTCTCTCTCCCTCTCCTCTCTCAGTGACACCTCTCTGGAGCTCTGTGTGATGCCAAAAGATGAAGACATTTTACAGTTGGTAAGTTGGAGGCGTTCACTGTGTATAGTTGTGTCTTTTCTTCACTGAGTGTGTTGAGTGGGGTGTACGTGGTTCAGATCATGTCTGTCTTAGAAGACACACTGTCTGATACATCCCAGCGCTGCACAGTGTCCATAAGGTTATAGTCATATCTTGAACGTTGCTCTAACACAGTTGAGACTAACCCTGGCAGGTAGCCTGGTTTCACTCACCTGAAGACATACTGTTACTGTATCTACCACAACACACAAAAAAGATTTCTTTCTTCTTCTATCACAACGACTGCCAATGGCCCCTGGCCTGAGCTAGATTACTCTTCCTGCTACGGCTGGTGAACTGATGATTCACTTGCTTAGTCAAATGTATTGATTGTAAGTCGCTTTGGAATAAGGCGTCTGCTAAATGCCGTAAATGTAAATGTAAATGTACAAGACTACAAGCTGTCTACTCAACCAACATCACTGTGCTCTTAGTGCAGTGTTTGACATCTAAACAGAGCAAGCAGATCACCTAGGATGGACAGCAATGCAGAGTAGAGGTGAAGAGACAGGGGGGGGGGGTCAGTGATGTGGACAGGGAAGACAGGGTAGTGATGGCCTAGTGGATAGTGAGTTGGACTGGTGATCAGAAGGTCTTGAGTTCAAATCCCACCTGGCGAACACCACCACTAGTGTGTCCTTGAGTAAGACCTGGGAACACCACCACTAGTGTGTCCTTGAGTAAGACCTGGGAACACCACCACTAGTGTGTCCTTGAGTAAGGCTCTCAGCCCTCAGTTACTCCAGGGAGACTGTCCCTGTAATCTCTAATTGTAAGTCACTTTGGATAAAAGAGTCTGCTAAATGGTTAAAATGTAAATGTAGGTAGAACAGAGATTGTATATATACACACACACACACACACTCCCCCACCCCTGATGAGCTCAGTGATCCACACATCTACCCAACGGCACCAGTCAGGGTCCAGGGCTCAGCAGACCATAATAACGCCACCACACACACCCACCCACACACACACACACACACACACTCTGTGTGACTCAGAGCCTTGCAGCCTAGCTCCATGCTGAATACCAGGCATAGCTAGATAGCTAGGCCACAGCTTGCCAAAGCCACTGAAACTTGCTTCTGGCGTTTAGGAATGCGTCTGTACTGATGAAGACATGAAGGCCCCAACGTAACAATTAGCTCTCCGGAGTGAATCAAAACCCCTGTATGTTTGAGGATATTAAACATAACATGTAATCAAAAAATTAATAATAATAATGTGTGGTTGATAGTTGTTTAGGCTTTAAATGGTTACAGTACGTTTCCCTTTACACTGGTGCAAATGCTTAATACACTACTATTATGGACAAAATTATTGGGACACCCGAACATCACAGCTATATGTCTCAGCCACAAGAGCATTACTGAGGTCGGGCAACTGATGTTGGGTGAGAAGGACTGGCTCACAGTCGGCGTTCCAATTCATCCCAAAGGTGTTGGATGGGGTTGAGGTCAGAGCATTAATGTCATTATGGACCTCACTTTGTGCATGGGAGCATTGTTGTCATGCTGAAACTGGAAAGGGCCTTCCCCAAACTGTTGCCACAAAGTTGGAAGCATACAGTTCTTTAGAATCTCATTGTATGCTGTAGCATTAAGATTCCCCTTCACTGGAACTAAGGGGCCTATCCCAAACCATGAAAACAGCCCCAGACCAGAATTGTGTCCACATACTTTTGTCCATATAGTGTATTTTAACATACTCGTTTGCATCACTGAGGTCTCCATAACCATAGAAAATATGAGCCTACTTTATTATCGAATTAGTGACCCCCCCCCCAAGACACAAACAGACATATTAAGACACAGCACTATTCTGAGAGTGTGCATTTTGTGGCCCTAATATCTCTCACATGAATGTACTTCTGCTGCAGCAGTGGTGCGTGAAGGGAAGGGCCAGGAGGACAATAGCTTTCTGAAACCAACAAATATAAAAAAAAATATATATATATATATATATATATAAATATATATACTCTCCACTGAGAGAACACACATGGCATGAGTGGATCTATAGACGTGTGTCTATGTGACATCATGACATCATCAGTGCAGTGGGTTGGGAAAGGATGGAGGGATGAATGGAGGGATGGAGGGAGGGAGGGATGGAGGGAGGGAGGGATGGAGGGAGCGAGGGAGGGATGGAGGAATGGAGGGAGGGATGGAGGGATGGATGGAGGAATGCTGAGGAGGTTCAGGTAATACCAATGGTTGAGGCGGGAGGCAGTACACTCATGCAGGGGTGTATGCGTGTGTGTGCGTGTGCGTGTGCGTGTGTGTGTTCACTCAACCACTCACTCCCGGAGAGAGAGAGCAGCTGCAGTCAGCTGACCGGCCCTCAGCATGTTGTTTACTGTGATGGCAGGCTTGCAGGGAAGAGGGAGTCAGGGAGGGAAGGAGGGAGTGAGGATGAGAGAGAGAGAGAGATGAGGTAAGGCACGGGTGCTCCTCCGCTAGAACTGAATGTATAATCAGGCAGCTGCTCTCCTCTTCTGAATGGCTCAGAGAGAGAGAGAGAGAGAGAGAGAGAGAGAGAGAGAGAGAGAGAGAGAGAGAGAGAGAGAGAGAGAGAGGGAGAGGGAGAGGGTGGGAGACAGGGAGAGAGAGAGAGAGAGGGAGAGAGAGAGAGAGGGAGAGAGAGAGAGAGAGAGACAGAGCGCTAGAGAGAGAGAGAGTTTGCTAGAGAGAGAGAGAGCGCTAGAGAGAGAGAGAGAGAGCGCTAGAGAGAGAGAGAGAGAGAGAGAGCGCTAGAGAGAGAGAGAGAAAGCGCTAGAGAGAGAGAGAGAGAGAGAGAGAGCGCTAGAGAGAGAGAGAGAGAGAGAGAGCTGCTGAGTGTAGAGTGACAGTGTGATTGGTGAGCAGTGCAGAGGTGGTGACAGCACAGCAGTGCAGAGGGACCCGGAGCTCAGTGTGTTCTGGACGGGGGGTTGAGGGTTAGCCGACGGACATGGACCGCTGCCAGAGCCAAGGTGGCACCTCCACCTGTACCTAGGTCAGAGAGATGGACAACACCGGCTCCTCGTCCTCCTCCTCCTCCTTCTTCTCCTCCTCTCCTCTGTCGTTCATGCCTACTGCCTTCCTCAGTTCCTTCCCAGCAGTGTGTGTATTTTTAGCCCGTAGCTGCTGAAGTGACAGACATACTGTACTGTGTATCCAGACCTCCAGCATCAACCTCTGTTTGCCTCTTGCTTTTTGTTTACTCCTCTTCTTCCTTTTCTCTCTCTCTTTCCTTCCTCTGCCTCCCTCCTCTAACCTGTCGGCTGCAGTTTTCCCGGGACATCACTGCTCTGGTAAGGCGGGAAACTGACTAACTAACCAACCTCCTCGCTTGTTTTCATTTTTTGTTTCCTCTTATTTTAATTTCTTTTCATTTCCTCTTATTTTTTGTGAGTTGTTGTTTACGATCTCGTTTAGCGTATTTAGCGTGGAAAGATGTGAGGTAAAAAAATTTGAAATATTTTGGGAATGTTTGACACCTTCAGATGTGGCTTACACCTTTCACCGTGGAGTTTCGTGTTTGTTAGTGAAGTGCTTTAGTTTCCCTCCCTCTGAAACGCCTCCACCTCCACCTCCACCCTCCCTCGTTCCAACCAGGAAGTTTCACTCAGACGTTTTGAGTGACTAATGTTTTTTTACAACGTGACTTATGCAAAATCTTAGAGGGAGGGGCTGAGCGGCAGAGAGCGTGCGGGAGTACAAGTACAAACGTAAGCCGACACCCCCTGGTAGAAGAACTCCCATCGATTGAAGTACAGCACTCCTCGCTCTCCAGCGCTCACACTCAGAGAATGGAGACTTTACTGTACATCCGACACCGGACCTAGTTCTTTAGTGGCTTTCTAAAAACAACATTTGAGCAGATAGCTTATTCTGGACTTACCTGTAAAGTAAATGAACTCCTGCAGTGAGAACTTTAACTTTTTTTCAGCACCGGACCTAGCTCTTAGTGGCTCTTAAAAGCCACAAAAAAAACATTTTAGCAGAAAGCTTATTCTGGAACATACCTGGAAAGTAGATGAACTCCTACAGTGAGCATTTTAGCATTTTATTCAAGCTTTTTTCTTTTGGAAAGTTGACTGCTAGCGTGATAGTGAGATAGTGTGAGGAGCCATGCTCACAGAGGTGGCGTTAGCCCCCAAAGGGGGGGGGCATCATCATCCTCGGCGTCTCCCCTTCACCCTCTCCTCCTGCCTCAGGGCTCGCTCTCCTGGACCCACGGTGGGTAAAACCCCTGCCCCTCTGCCCCCCCCACCCCCCCCCTTACTCGCGGGTCGCTGGGCTTTAATTCTGGGCAGAGCGCCTTGGCGTTTTTTTTCTCTCTCTCTCTCGTTCTCTCTCCCTCTCTCTCTCTCTCTACTTTAATTAATTCTCTCACACATCTGTTGGTTTTCCAGCACCTCTCCTCCTTATAGACTGGGGGGTTCAAACTTCGCTGGGGGAGGGAACGGTTTGTTTACTCTGGTATAGGGATTATTATTATTGCGTTATCCTTTTTTTGTTGCGGCGAGCATTATGTTTATTTTATTATTATTATTATTTTTATTTATTTTTTAATTACGTAAGCTATCACTTGTCTTGCTATCTATCATCTGTCAATGACTGTGTTGTGAAATTCAGTTGTAGTAACTGTACGTTTGCTGTCGTGATAACTGTCGTGTGTCCTGGCTGGCACGATGGCTAGGACGTACCAGGGTCTGTTTCTGCATGGTTACCCCATTCCCTCTGCCTCTTATCTAGCGAAGTGAACTGTAGTTCAGCTGTGTTGTTATTACTACGGTAGCCTTGGCGCACGACCAACCCAACACCCAGAGGCTTGTTTCGGTTTTGCGGCGATGCCGCCGCACTGGCGTCGCAGGCTCGACTCCCGACTCTGTATGTTTGTAATGTAATTGAACATGTTGAGAGACATTGACCACGTTTGTTACCCTGAGTCCTCTGAGGCCTTACAGTACGGGGGGGTTTACTCGGGGTCTATTCTCTGCTTCCTGTCCTCTTGCTTCTGTCGTGTCAGTGACATAACAGCATCCCGTAATCTCTTGCAGGCTTATTCCCAAGACGCATACCTCAAAGGGAACGAGGCGTACAGTGGAAACGCCCAGAACATCCCCGAGCC